>NC_141768.1:13945568-14258409 GCF_051362555.1 Lingula anatina
AAATTCCGGATAAGAGATAACGTATCTTTTAATCAATATTGTATGTATACAAAATCATTAAAATCCATCTTTGGAAAAAATTGTTGCAGAATTTTTTGTACCAAAAATCGTGCAAAATCCAGGTTTTTGCGTCATCCATGACCCAAGACGGGCCCAACTCGGCGTTTGTTTACATTTGCAGATGTACTTTATTTTGGCGATTATCACCGGTTATTTTGGATATTATTACAGTTTTCAATCGATAGTCAAACAATGCGTGTCAGTTTTATATCTAACTTGTAAATTTAATATTGTTGCACCTTCTTTTTCTATGCCCTACTACCGGTACATGTACCTTGCATATGTTTCAATGTTACTTATGAAATTATGTGGGTAATTGAACATTTCTGAGTCCAAAACTTAAGTTTAAAATAAAACAAAGTTGTTTTTCTTTATTTTGCACAGACAAATTCATCGTTTCTTAAATGAATATTATAAAGGGTTAACAACTGTTTTTATGAGATTCACATTTAAGAATAAATAGTGTAAAGAACCCATAGGAATTAATACAATATATATTCCATTTTACCACCAAAATGGTAGTTTTCGCAATTATTTTGGAAACTGTTCTTGCCATCTAATCACATGGTGGCTGTACTCTGTAATAATCTTTTGAAATATTAAAATAAATTAAAAAATTACAGTACAGACTAATTTTGAATGTCAAAACTGATTCAGTACCCCAGTAACTATTGGTAAGAAGGGGGAAATTGTCATTTACTCCAGGAGAATCCATTTTGGGCTGATATGAACAGTTACCTCTTTTATATTCAATAAAAAATAGAGGGTAAAAAAACAACAGGATATAATTTTATTTTCAAAACAATGGTACAAGTATACATGCACAGGAAGTCCATATGCATGGGCGCTAGTAAGAATTCACAAAGTGTGTAAAAATGTAAAAAATACATAAATAAAAATTTCCAAAATTAATATAAAATTTCCACTTTCATTGCACTAGGTTGAACTTAATGACTTTCCTATATTTTTTTTTTTTTTTTTTTTTTTTTTTTTTGCTGAAGAAATTTTCATACATGTTCCATCTTCAAATGCATTATCTCAAAATACATTAGCTATCCTTTTAAGACTTAAAATAAGAGAAAAATATGCTGATCACCAAGGACAATTTATGTCTTTATTCAAAACAGTTTCATATGCTCGTATTTGATATCTAATATTAAAATATGGGAATACACTGTATGTAACTTGCTTCCTAAAAGGGCTCTACCTGTATTTGTGAACACCAGGCATTATATACTGGATATAAATGGATGTGGACTGTAAATATATTCAAAATACCTCTTTTACTATTCTGACATTTTTTTTCTTTTTAAATTCTTGTTTGAATGTGAAAAGCAGCCTGGCTCCTGGGAGTCCAATTAGAAAAAATGTGTCCATAATAACACTTGTTTGCAACACTGCCATCCAATTATCTTAAAGAAATACCACCAAAGTCATATTTCTTTTTAAAAATTCAATTTTTTATGTTTCAAAAAATGTAAGTGCTGCCAAAGAATACTTTGATAACCAATTTTCACTAAGGGCTTGGTGACAGTTTTTTTAATATGACTAATAGGAATGCATGATAATGCTGCGGCATATCATCGTGATCACTTTTCAGGGCACTTCAAAGCCTGGCAGAGATTCTGTAATATCTGAAAAAACTGTTCTTCTTTTATCTGGAAAAGAAAATCAGAATAAATTCAGAATTTACAATTCCATGCAACTAAAAGTAAAAACAATCTGTTTACACCCCTTTTCAATATATAGGTCAATTTAACATAAAAAAAAAATTGACTAACAATGAGTGAGGGTCGGAAGATATGTCCAAGTGGTACTTAACTAACACAAGTCTAGGAACTCACATAATAAAATAATAGACACTGGCTTTATCTTTTTTCATACAGAAAACAGAAAATGGATTATATTTTAAACCTTTATTACTGTTGCTCTTAGAACCATATGACATTCTCCAATAGATCTACTTCATTTTAACTTAAGTAAAAAATCTACAACTTCAACAGTAAGCGAGTATGGTGTATAAATGTCTCAACTTTCATTTTTATACCTGTGCTAGCAAGTCATTGATTTTGAAATTTTCAATGATTTATAAAATAAACCCTACACTTTCAAATGGACCTTTATACTAAAAATGAGTGTTAACTGATCATGAAAAAAGCTCATAGTACATAAATACTTTTACCATTCTACATGTATATCCAAACATCCTTTTCCTTACATCAATGTTAGAAAGTTTTTAGATTTTTATCAGCCTGAAAAAAAGACAAGGGAAATGTTAAATCTTGCCAAATACTCCCCTGATCTATTGCTAATTATTACAAATAAAAGGTGATGTATTCATAATTCAATCAATATATACAACTCTCAAGCACATTATCTATGCTTCACATGACAGGTGCTCGCAATGCTACGTTATACAGCTACAGTACACGTACGTACTAATTAAGGCACATATGTCGTTATGTAATATTAGTATTCTAAATAACACTAGATCAAAAGTTATTATTAAACTGAACTGTAGTCGGAGTTAGATTACTCTGAATGAGCCTGCGTCGGTCACACGGTGCACATTTTAACAACAAATCTACAAGATACAATGTATAACAAATGTGTTTGATTATGTACAGTATGTAGTGGAGCGAAACTAGCACATTTCTCGTAATAAAAAACATTTATATATATTTTAAAATCTAAATAATTTGCATACGTACCTGATAATGAGTCTCTGACATGCTATAAATATGTGGGTTCCATATTTCAGCAAGGATAAAAATCATAACTTGCCGCACAACCTACTTCACCTGTCCCTGCCTCGTGGTAAATTGCGGGGTTTCGTTGGAAAGCACCTCAGTTCACCTCTCGTTTAGTGGGCGGGATTTCGGTAAATTTACTAAATTTGTATTAAGTTTTTGGTCTTTGATTAAAGAAATGTTTATTCTGTTTCTTAAACTTATATTTGACTTAATATGGGTCTATAAAGGTGCATTTTAGCACCCAAATCTGCGCGTCACATGATTTGTATCACATGACTTTTTTGAACTTCCACAGTTCAAGGTCAAAAAAATACTGTCGTAGCAAGTTATGGAACATCATTGCTTTGCGTGAAAATTGAGGTTAGTCACTAACTTTTTTGGATGAATAAACGTAATTTTAAGTTCGGGAAATGAATGAGATGTGCACTCTTATCGGAGGTGCCTCAGGGGAGAAATTTTGCTCTGTTTTTTCACAACTTTTCGGATTTTCTGTCGAGACTTCTTAACCAGAGAGTGTGCGGGAAATTCCCTTCAAAATCGAAAACCTGGATATATATTCGACCATTTTATTAATTTTAAGCCAATTTCGTATTTGGAAACAATTTCCTCGCAATATAGTCCCTCGCTATACAAAAGCATTTTCGGACACGTAAAATTTTCAGTTTTCTTGATTCGGAGAGAAATAATTGTAACTCTGTACAGTGCATTGACAAAAGCTTACAGTTTTTCAATAGACGGATAACTCTTCGTTTAGTCTCTAAAATATGGAAAGTCAATTCACTGTAGTTTTTTCGCACAGTTTATTTATTTCAGACGTACGCATTTTTCATCGCGCCGCTTTTTTGGCGCTATTTCGTGACGCGGACGTGCCAAAAAATCCATGACGTTTCAAATCACACCTAAATCCTGACAGTATGTGTCCTACTGTATTACTGAAAATATTTGCGTTTTGCTGAGGGCAGGCTAGGCAATATACGGCAAACTTCTTAGTACGTGTGTACAACAGAATTTTTTTAAAAACCCTAGCGATTTTTGGTCAGGAGTTGCTTGAAGCATAGCACAGCGTTTCTGTCTATCGGCATCAGGCCGTTAGTTTGTCAATTCTCACGAATTACCGACGAATCGCGAACCCATTCATTTTCCTATGGCAATCTAGCAACTCATTAAAAATGCACGCATGCGCAGTGGGTTAGGCGTGACGTCATGCAGTGCATTTCTGGGGATGGAGATATAGGCGGGTTCCAAAATATCAATAACGAATGTATAACCAGTATAAAACACAAGAAAAAAATACTTACCAGGCAAGTTAGCGATAGTAACAAGCTTAACAGATACGGAACTGTTGTACACGGACAAGTACGTCGGTGTTCCGACCGACCCTCCGCACATTTCGCTGCTGTCTCCGACGCAGGGCACATCACACGACGCTGAAACTGCTGGTCCTGATCCGCCATAGCTGTTGGAACAGGAGCACATCTTGCCGTTCCATAGTCCTGCATAGCTAAAGATCAAGTGTCAAAGTATAATATTATATGAGTTATCAAGCAGACTAAGCTTCTAGCAGCTATTGATATATGGCGGTAAAATGCCTTGGTTTATCGAGACGCCCCCGGTTTGACCAATCAAATTGCACCTTCAAAAAGACGGACCCTGGGTGGCAGGGGGTTAGGTAGGATGACAAGGGTTGCAAAGTTGCCTTTTTTGCATTTCTACAAATGAACGGCTCTGATATTGCAAACACATTCAACATATGAACAGATAACATGAGATATTGAGAGCAAAAGTAGGCCTACCAAATCTTCAACCAATGCATTCGACGGGGCGGATTGGTTTTTATGGAAGGGCCGCGGTGGGTGGTAGTGAGGGAGTGGAGTAACACGAAAATCCATGCGTTAGCACTCCTATTGACGATTCTGATATGTAGGCCTACTGGTTTTTAGCACAGTATGCCCGAGGCTGTTAAATTATTCGGACTCAAGTAGGCTGTGCTAGGACAGATATAACAGGGGCAGATCCAGGGACAGGTTTTAACGAATGACAGGCCGCGGATGCGAAGCCGACTCTGCCCCCCCCCCCTTCTTGGCGTGGGGTCAGTGGGCCCCGAAAATTATTGGTATTTTAGAGGGTGAACGGTGCCATTTGATACTGATTAGAACTATGATTCAGCTAGGCAAAATTCTAATTTCAAAAGGGGACCATAGGTGTGATTTTTTTTTTCAGAAATCGAAGGAGGGGGGATCAGGACCTCCCCAACACCCCCCTAAAGCTGCCACTGTATAAAATAGGCGTAGAAAACTCGTGTGCGGTAGAATTAACGAATGATTTTCGCTTTTCGAGGCGCAGTCGTGTTTGGAGAAAGAAAGCTTTTTCGAGTGTGCTGCTTACGATTTTCACGAGCTTTTTTTTTCCAGTCGGTTTGAGAAAACCTTCTTACGATGGTACGCGGCTTCCCCTTCTAGGCTATCGGCTGAGACAGAGGAAGTTACCCTCCTCCCAATTCATCCACTCGAAATCTCAGCTGAATATCCATAGTTTCTTTTTTTTATTTTTGTTTTTATTTTTGATTTTTGTCAATTATTTATTTTTTTCTTTTATTTATTTGTTTTGGTATAACTTGCGCGCATGGATAATTCTGAAAATGCAGCGTTTGTAATTCGGTATTATATGTCTCAGTGAAAACGGATTTATATATCAAATGCCATTTGTCTGTTGCTTTTTTAAAAAGTTTTTCAAGTTTTTGGAGGTACTTATGATAGAAATACCTCACAGGTTTAGAAATGCTGTTTATCTTCTTGCACTTTTTTTGTGTAGACATTTACCGTTAACCAGAACATAAGGAGGCCTATACTTACAGAAATCCAGCTTCTTCACATTGCACTTGGCAAAGTTTCGTCGTCATTGCGTTTTTGGAGGGCGAGTGTCCTATGACAACCTTAAATTCGCTTGATTTGACATCTCGGGGGTAGCAACCAAGCAAAGCTGGAATCATTCATAAAAATATGTACCTGGCAGCGAGAGAGAGAGAGAGAGAGAGAGAGAGAGAGAGACTGACTGTATGCTCCTATTGACAGAAAAATTCATGTAACACGTCCTCTTAATTGTATGTGCATTCTTGTCAAATAGCTGTTTGAATTGATTTAAGAAAAGTAAGTGAAAAAAATAAGAATGTTTCCTTTATCCTATATTTTTCCCGTTCCTTTTTTTTTTATCGAATCCAAACCGCTTTTTGACAAGAACGTGACCGTAAGCTTTTTAAAACAGGCGAAAGGAAAACAAACGCCTGTTATCAAGACTTGTTTAGATCCTTAGTTATTAAACCAATTCCGTTTAATCACTCCTGGAAAGATTGTAAAATATTTTGAAATCACTTACTTGTTGAACTGGCGGCATCCCACAGTACCTGAAAATATAGAGTGCGATATGAAACTGTATACAAGTTACAACATAAAATGTCGCCGTGGCGGGGTGAATGTGTTGGGTGGGAGAATCAAGACCCAAATTGCATTAGATGAGACCGAAATATATCCACCATTCTTGTATCAGCATTTCTTGCCAAACTTTAACCTGAAGGTTATTTGTTATTGAAATTTGTGAGTTTGAGGAGATTTGGTTTGTGTTTAAATCCTTTCATCATTGAATCAGATGTAGAGTTGTGGATAAATCTGATAACAATACAGTGTTATATGAAAAAGATAGTATAGGGCAAGCTGGATTTTTGTTTACATACACACACACACTGGACAATAGAAGTGTCACCCCTACTGAACCAATACTTTGGGGGAGACAAATGACTGTGGAATGATATGCTCCTGGTATCATTTTATTTACATCAATTTCACAAAAAGACCAACAATACAATTCCATGGTACTGCGGTTTTATACTCATTAGTCACATTATAAGTAGACCAGGCATTATAACTTTGATTACTCTGATTCAGGGGGTGACACTTGTATTGTCCAGTGTGTGTATGTTTACATGTAGGTAGAATAGTATTGTCACGGATCCAGGCTGTGTATTTTTCTTCGCCAAACAACAGAAGGCTTTGTGTCAAATCATAAAAATGTTTTAAACAAATCTTTCCTTCCCTTCCCTTCCATGAGTATAATTGTCAGCCGGCAACACGGTCTGGCCGACTGTTTACGCTATTGTATTATTTTTTATATTTTAAAAAGGAAAACAAAGCCCTCACAGTGCGAAGTGAACTTTTGAATTTTCATCAGTTTGCCGGATGAATGGTTCTTTTATCGCTTATATTATGAGATATCTCAAGAGAAACAGTGACAAAAACCGTGCGAAATAAGAACATCTACTTTAACAACAAAGCAACCGTTGATCATCGATATTCCCACGAGGATTGCCTGGGACACACAACGCAACACATTTTACAAGTGGAAGAAAACACCACACATCAAACATAGATCCATTATGTCATGTTTACTGCTAGGCTATGATGTAAATATACTTGGTTTGAGTTTTGATGCAGGGTGTCCCGACTGACGACGTAAGTCCGTCTGTACACTAGCGGGCCTAGAATTTTAATACGGGGGGAGGGAGAGGGAATGATGCGAATATTTTGCCTCTCTTCGCCATTTTATTGATGTAAATAAAGCACAGCGATGCAAAAAAAAAAAAAAAAAAAAAAAAAAAAATTGGAGAAAGGAGTACCTCCGAAACTGAGGGGTAAGCATGTGACCCACTGTGTCGCCCCGCCCCAACGGAGCCGCCTTTTACGTGCCATAAAATAGCGAATGCCCGTGTGAAGCCTTAAGTCTCGGTCACAACCGGACGCACGAGTTTTTCGTAATTTTCGATATTTTTGAAACGTTGTACACGAGGCACAAGCGACGTTATTTGTCGAGACACGAGCGTGCATGGTGAGAACGCCTTTTTATACTGTTGGTGCGGGGGCGACGCACTTCCGCCGTCCTTTCGACTTTGTTCGTTAGCTGTGAGGGCGTGCGTCGTACTCAACACGCAAAGGACACTTGCTCTTTCATTGTTTACGACGTGCGTCTTGGACCTCGCACGACTCACTTGCATACTTCTCGCGAACTCCTTGCGAGTGGAGCAAGTTAAGTTTGCGGCCTCGCTGTTCGCAGATTATTCGTAGAATCATTTGGACATGTCCAACATCCTCCGTACGTGCTTACGGACTGTCTGCAAATTCCAAATTTCGCAAGAAGAACTTGCGCGGCACGTGAGATTCTGCGAAAAATTTGGACGCAAACAGGCCGTAAGAGCCCGTACGGCCGGTTGTGACCGAGGCTTAAGTTACGTTTGCCGAGCGCTAGTATCCGATATATTTTGTAAAGTGCCCGTTTGTCCTTTTTCGAGCGGGGGCAGTTGGTGGCCGCAAGGAATCGTTCGAAATTTTACAGCTTTCTGTAGCACGCTGAAACACTTACATGTCAAAAAAAAAAAAAAAAAAAAATCGCACAGAAAATCATGTGCGTTTTCATCGTACGGCACCCGTGGCAAATGAACCCTAGGCTTAAATCGGTAAACAGGAATAAACAGCGGTCAAGTCCAAATCTTGGAAATAAGAACATTCAACTCCATGCGAAGGCATGAATAAGGACTACAAGGTGCAAACGGAGGACATAGATGCATTCGAAAAATTGAATTTACAACAGAAGTGAAAACAAGGATTTCTCAGTGGACATGCACCGCATAACAAAATTGTCGTTTATAATCATAGTAATGAATAGATAAGAAAAACGAAGTAAAATGAAAGACATTCAAACTAAAAAGGGTAAATGAAATGTAACAATCAAGAAAAATGAATAAATAGACAGACGAATTAAGATAAATGAAATAAATTGAATACAAGTGAAAATAAAAATGATAAAAAAAAAGAATGTGCCAAAAACATATTCTTTGTATTTATAGAACAAAGAGGCACTTCATTTTTTTATTTCTATGGAGGGATTTTTAATTTTTTAGTCACTTTTTACGTACGCCGTCTCGTCTGTTTGCGTTTGAGCTAAACCAGCAACCTTACAGTGTATGATGCCATATTTCAAAACAAACCAAGAAAAATTATATCATAACGTTGCAGCATCGCTCTTTCCTTAGACAACACATGACTTTTAACTGAATCAAAATAACAAATTAATCAATTTTGACTAAAAATACCAGGACATTTGTTTTTGGTAATAATCAACATATTTGCTTATCTTTAAACCTATCTATTTAAGTTATTCAATTAATCTTTGTTTGATAAATATTGAAATCTTTGTGAGGTATTACTTTGTCGATATTAAGTAACTGGCGACATACCAAGTAGATGCAGTTGAACTATTTATCGTGACAGAAATCATAATGAAGTCTTAATTAGCCAAGTAAACGTAAGACCGATAACCTGTCGGAATATCTAACTACTTATTAAACATTTTTAATTCATATTTGTTCGGTTGATGACAGAGGCAAAATAAAAAAGGAATATAAGTAATAAAAGGTAATAAAAAGATTTTTTACTTGTAGGAACCAAAAATAATTTAATTTTCTAGGAGAAAAACGTTTTGCTTTGACAAATTTGTTTCACGACTCTTCGTTACTTGCATTGGTTCATGCTTGAACCCATCAAACTAGCAGTTATTTTAATGGGTCCTAGGGTCGTGTAACGTATTGGCTGTTTAGCGGTGAGAAAAAGATCACGCCTCTTTCTTTTTGAATTGAGTGTAAATAGATAATAAAAACAACTTAAAGTAAACGTAGTTGTATTCTAAAATTGAAATTTTATAGTCCTGAAGTATTATACTTGTATAAGATAAAAAAAGAACACTGGATAGCAGAATTTTCGTGGAAATGAAGTTTGGGTTCACCTACCCCAATATGAAACGCTATGCGGTTCAAGACCGATAATGAATTTTCTTGCTCTAAATTCTCTACATAAGACATGTTCGAATTTTTTTGTTTTCTTTTTTCTTTTTTGATAAATAAGCACTTACCACTATTAGAAGGAACCCAAAAATCCACGCTCCCTCTGGCCTTCCCATTCTGCCGGCGGTGTGGCGTCGACGAAGTTGTCAACTGGGAGTCTGTATTCGCCAAGGTTAGCCAACTGAAGGTAGAAAATCTAAAAAGGGCGATGCCGTTCATTTGCATTAGGGCAAAAAATTATATTGATTTTTGAGTTTCCACCTCTTTGTACGAAGGATTGCACCGTAACGTCGTCAATACAAAATAATTCTATGGAATAAAACAAAAATCAATATTTCTGGATACCGTTTCACTTTTTACCTCACCTCGCCAGGGCAGTGAAAGTTTAATCAATTTTATTGATTATTCGTCTGTTTATGAAGTGGAGCTCATGTAATTTTTATGTACAAACAGGAACAAACTCTTTTTGTTTAAAGTCTAAAACGAATAGCTATTTTTTTCTGATTGGTTAGATATAATCACTTCAGGTTTTTGTTCATGTCCATGGACATATCATGTCAAATGTATTTCGTAGGCTGTAAATGGGCTCTCATCCAAAGCCGCTATGAAAAAAATATCCTCACACGCAGCGTTCCTATTATTGGTTAAACGTCTAAATCGATCAACCAAAACATGTTTTGTCGAAGTGAAATGACAACAATTGATTTCCAGTTGCGTAAGGAAAGGTAATCAATGTCAGTTATCCGCAATTTCAATCAAAATGATAAAAATTATTAGCGTGGACGCCAGGGAAGTGAAAAGTAGTCGATGCAAAATATTGACGTGGGTAAAAAAGAAAGCATTATCTGCCGAGTTAGCGTTATTATTATTATTTTTTTTTTTTTTGCTTCCGTATGATAAGAAAATGCCATTTATTATTGATAATCATTAGTAATACTTCACGTTTAATGGTCTTATTATTTTTGAACAATGCATGTGAATGCTGATCACTTTCTTTGTCTTTCACTGACCTGGCATAGCAGTGATCGATTATTTTTATTTTTTGAACAAGTTTCAGTATAAAATCACTACAATTGTCTTTTTGCGTGTCTCATCTTCTGGGAGACTAAACATGTTTAATACGTGTGTTGGAATACATACTCATTACCAGCTAAGGGGAGTTGCCCGCAATAAATTCTCTACTAGCAAGAACCCTTAATGATAAATTTGAAATTTATTTAAAGTGTGAATTGTTTCCTTAAATGTATATATATAGGCCCTTTTTCTTTATAATTTCCAGGAAGACATCTTCGATGGAACAAATGGACAACACATCTGATAGTGATAAAAAAATAAAACCTTCTCTGAGGAGAACTCTGCCATCGGTTGTCAAGGCTGACCCTCAAGACCTTTTTTTAATAATTGTACTTCTTGTACGATGTATATAGATGCTCAAAATTAAAGGATTGATTTTTCAAATGGCAAAGCGCATCTTAAGCTTTCCACATAAAGCTAAGTTGAATCACATTCGAACTTGCATCGGTGTGTTTATAACCCAGAACATCCGCCCATTACTAAAATAACTTCATTACTATATTCTGTGGAATCGGTCATTGATTTGAACATGTTTGAACAAAGCATCGCCGTCTTTTTCTCTCTAGCTATCTCTTCCTTTTTTTGCTGCCCTTATTTTTCTCAGAAGCACGCACGCATTCACGCATACACACGTACGCATACACATACAAGCGCGCGTGCAAACCCGCATGAACTCGGTCACACACAGATACACACAGTCTTGAAAAGATGACTAAAACATGATTGCTTTGCGAAACACTTTATTGCATGATAGATTTCACACTTAAGAAGTTAGGTGCCGGTTAATGTTAAAACTCACATGATGAAAAGAAGACAACTGACAGTGCAAGCTATGTCCAGAAGCGATCAAAATATCAACCAGTTCAACAGTGTTCATAAACGAAGAAAGACAATTATAAAAATAAGGAGAGATGATTGTCCCTTTAATGATGGCTAACATCCGTACTTGACTTATTGTAATTGCGCACAATATAAGCCAACCTCTCTTTTCGTATCTATTGTCGCGCCCTCTCTCCCCCTTCATCCTTATACTTGGTTTTTTCAGGAAATAATCCACCAATGCAGTGTAATTCCTTCGTCATTAATGTTTTTAGATTTAAAAAAATTGCAAAGTAATTTAGAATACCTGTCACATAACCTTTAATAAACCCTGAGGCCATAGTATGTTTTTTGACAAAGACTGTCACTGGATAATGGATCAAAGCGAAAAGTTTCAAGAATATGTAAAAGCATGCTCTATAAACTTAAATCTATTGTATTTGAAGGTAGCATTTCGATTTAGAGAAAATTCAAATAAACCAAATGTCAACTTCACACGCAATTACCAATAACTGAGCAGCATTTGTCACATAGAAGTTTCATAAAATCGATAAGACAAGAGTTTTTTTTGTATGATTAGTATTTGGTAACCTCCTCCAACGGCTTTTTGATAATTAATTGTTTGTCGCATATCGGTATGCATTGTATTTCACTACATCAATCGATGAGAAAAATAGATTATTTTTGAATAATTAATCAAACACTTAATTGATTCCAATATCAAAGTCTCTGAGATATTGATTAATGAGATCGCTTAAATGAGGTTCAAGAAAGGAGTGGCCTGTGTGGCCTCGTATCATAGCAATGGATGTTTTTAAATTTGAGTATGACACAACTATAAATTTTAACACATTTAACCTTGAGTTTATAGAACAGTTTCCACTTAAAAATTTTAATAAGTTAAAATCACACACATTTCTTCAGAGAGTCCAATATAATCTACATGGTTCAAGGCATTTCAGGTAAATATCATTTCACAGACGTAGGTTTAAGCCATAAGAATTTTCCGTTTGGCAGGTTTCATCGCTTCCATCTCTTTCATAACCCTCTTGTCTGTGGCCTGGATGTCCAAATAATTTTCCAGCTTTCCGATCATGCTTTCTATCTTTTGATCTAGATCCTCAACCGTGCCTTCTCCGCCGTCTGGAAAACAAATGAAGTCTTGATTCAACAACAGAGAAATAAAAGTAGACTGTAGACTCTAGGCATAATTTCCATCTATTGCTTTTCTTTTGGCATTTTCGTACCCAAGGGGCATTTCTGCGCAAGAATACACGAAGGTGATCTGTGTTTTGAAGTTGAATACAAGTATGTACACACTTCGAATTCTTTATGACTTCAAATGTGTAGATTGTTGAGAGGGAGGAAATAACCAGAATTTAAATGTAGACATATGGCGAAATAAAATAAATTTCAACAAGAGGGGAATAAAGAGAAAAGACCGTTGCCGCGCTTACAGGATTCCAACAATTGGCACAACCAAGTTAAACTAACACAATTTACATAGACATCTATCGCATTGCTCTGAATCACAACAACCAGCGATACATATATAAAGTACAGAACAAGTGCATTACACACCTTGATATTGGAACTTGCTGGGCACATAAGGCTCCGGTTTCTTCCCTGTGCTAATGCCAAACATTCCTTTGACCGCGTTCACCATGTATTCCACAACTTCAAGCTCATTTTTCTCCTTGGAGGTCATGTAGCTGACGTAGGCAAAGGCATCCATGATCAAGGTTAGGAACAAGTTTACGACGATGAACGACACGAGAACCATGAAGGTGATAAACATGATTCGCGCAAAGAAGGGACTCACTGCGTCGATTTCGTAGAAATCAAACTTGTCTGCAAGAGTTAAAAGGTTGATTGAGTTAACCAATCTCACGTTGATTTGAGAGTAAGATGATTCAAGTCTTTATGCAAAAAATGTCCATTCTTCAAACGTTACATAAAATACCTGCTCGTCTAAAAAGAGGTAATCTTGAAAGAAAAAAAAAGACAACAACAAACCATAACGTATACGCGACAAAAGACAAATATAAAAGAACACAAATACTTACTCAACATCATGGAAAACAGAGTCTCCAACGTTGTAATAAATGTGCTGTAGTTGAGTAGTACTCTTCCAAACAGGATGTAAGCAAATTGGCCGTAAGCAAGGAAAATGATGAAGAAGGCCATAAGGTACACAAACATGGGTTTGCCTGCCTCTTTTAGGGTTCTGCCAATCACAGACATTCGACGGTTAAATCTCATTAACTTCAAAAACTTGACGGTGTAGACAAAAACCATGATACCCATGAGGATTGTGTAACACTGAAAAATAGTCAAGTATTTAGTGTTTTAAATGGGCATTTAAGAAATGGATTCATAATAGAATAATAAGACTGTACTTAAAATAAGAAAATGGAATAAAATTACTTTTTTTTCATAACGCACGGCTGTCTGTCTGTTAGGTGAAATCTTAATATCGCAATAGCATTTAGAATCGCAAAAGATGACTGAGGCTATATGACAAAATATATCACAAAGATATTTTATAATAGAAAATGGGGGTGGGGCAAAATTCTTCCTCACCTCATCCCAATAGGCAGCGTATTGAAAATTGACAAATTGATGGGGGTCCTCACTGAATTCTGAGGAAACCATTTTGGAAATAAGTAGACGGTAAAAGTACATCACAATTGCTCCAATTGACACAATGAGAATGAAGAATTCAACGGCGTTCCAGAACTCCTGCAAAAGGCAAAAATCGTCAAATTAATGTATTTTCGGGGTAATTCTTCATGTATATGATGTTGACCATATGACAACCTCAAGCACTTTTATAAAATACATGTTTTGCTTTTTCTTAAACTTAAATTATTTTGTTTCCTACATGTAGATGAGCTAATACACACCCACTTTTTCAACCTACTGCCATTTACAACACGATGCGTTCCAGCTATAGTAAAACCTTTCTCTATAAGTACACATATAAAATAAGAAAAATCCACACAGAATTAAACCCCGCTACTAACCTTGATATAAATTTTGAATCCCTCTCTCCTTATATCTCTTATCATCTTGACCAAAAAGAAAATAATAAATGCAGCGACCAAGATCTCCGCACCCAAGACCATGAACATATAGGTTCCCACGTAGCGGTCCAGCCGCATCACGTTCACCTTGTAAGACGGCCAGGCACCTGAGTGTAAGGAAGGTTAAAGAACTCAGTTTTTAGTCTCCGCCAGCTCAATTTTTTAAATCATTTTCATTCCAAACCAATCTTTGCTTTTCGTCATTTTTTCTCATCCACTAAAAATGATAAATTGTATCGACCAATGGAGAATGGTAAATTTAGGTTCTCCGTGGCAAAGGTCCACTTTTAATATCACTGTGAACATTAGATACCTGTGAGGGAAGTTTAGGGCGATTTATAAGTTGATCAGTCACACCCAAACCTAGTCCTGCCTAAATGTAATACGTTTATTTTCTCATTTAGACTAAAACAACATTAAAACTAACAAGTTCAATCGATAAAATGATTTTATGTTTTATTTTACTTAAAAAATGCTTAATGCAGTATGTTTAATAAAATATATTCATGTACTCCATGACTTCAGATTTACTTAAGTGCCAAAACGTATCATTAATGCCACTTACCTCCAGACTGAGGAAACTCAACGACGGAGTACGATATGGCAAACAAGTTAATGTTAGGATTCCACATCACAAATTCCACAATCACGCCGCGGGTGTACCGGTCTATCCACAGATTATCCTTGAGTTCTTGTATCACAGACAGAGCGGTTGCACTATCCGTTCCTAGCTCAGCCACGTAACCTCCGCCCCCATAGGTGGATATACGACCAATTATTGGGTAGCCGTCGGTTTCGGAACTTGTACGGTAAGTCCAGTGTGCATCCGGCTGGGAGTTGGGGTCTGCAGATTTAAAATAATGACTACAGTTGATAGGAATGCTCTTTCAAAACAATGGTATTCGTTGGTTGGATATCCAAAGTTAATGTGAAATTTTTTGAAATATTACTTAGTGTTAACTTGATGTGAGGTTAACCTTTCAATCATTCCTGCTGGCGTCCGGTAATAATGTTGCTCTTCTTAAAGGGTCACTGTTGGGCCCAATACTCATCAAAATATTTTTCTTTCTTGATAGCAAATACAATTAAATATTACAATTTACCTGACGTATTAATAACTTGCCATCCAATGCCATAGCTCTCTTCGTCTTCTCCAAACATACTGTAATCGGGACGACACTCGCGGACGTACTTGTAGATAGGCGGCATACACATTTCTATAAACGAATCCGAAAATATTGGATTGTGAAAAAGTATATGCACTCCCAGCAGCTAAATGATGATATACAGTATTCCACTTAAAAGTGACACCGAACGGTGGTCTGTTATATGGAAATACTGTTTCGGCAAACGAAAGGGTGCGATTAATAGAAAGCTCCCATATTATAATACATCAACATTATTTTCGTATCTAAATGTAATGATATCACAAACACCAATCAACATTTGACTTACATATTCAACTGTGTATTGCTGGAAAAATACGGTACGATGTAACTTTAATCGAAAATAGGGTGCTGGGCTGAATTAGAAAAATGTATAACGCAGGATAGAGGGGGAAAATAAAATATTGTACTTACTTGGCTTAGTTTTCAGAAGACGTAATCTCGGAGCGCCTACACGGTACGTCTGCTGGTCCGCTAGGAATCCGTTCTGCCAAGTGTAATCCTGACCGTCGTAGAAAGGTATACCATATATGGCCGGGACTAGAGTTTGTTCAGCCCAGGACCAAAAGTCCTCGCTCTTCAGGATCTGTGAATGTGTAAGGAATGAATACAGTATTACTGCCCTGCTGTCATGATCAAGAAAATCTAGTCTAGCAGTAGTCTCATAAAAATGATGAAAAATGCTAGGAATCAACGATTATTACTGAAATTAATTAAGAAATAAATATATAAGATCGCATTGTGATAAAAAAGGCAGTCAAACGTTTCAAATACAATTTGAATAACGATGAAAATACAATTGCACAATGTTTGACTACCATGAATCAGACAAAAATAGTTACCGAATCAAACTGTGGTGGACTATCTGTATCTAGGAAAGATCCTTTGGAGATCATGTTTTCAACGTTTTCATAAAAATGGAACGACCATGGATCTCTGTTACCATACCCAACCATGAATAGTAAGTACGTGAAGACAAAGTAGATGAGAATTTCTCGGATTACTGCTTGTGTCTTGATTTCTTTAAATCTGAAATACAAAATAAAAGTTTCATTAATCAATGTAAAAAACTTTATGAAAATTATAACTTGTTTTTTTTTCATGAAAAAGAGTAAATGTCAAAGTCATTAGAGATCCTACAGGCAAAATAAGTAATATACCGCATGAATATTTCTATCCAAGTACATTATGTTCAAACACCCAAAACGAAAAAAAAACCTCATCACAAAAAAGTAATTTCCAAAATTGCACAGAAAGACGCGTTACACACTGTATAAATAAAATTATTTTAAAAAAACTTATTACTTGACGATGCCTCACCTCTTTTCTCTGGCTGCTCGTATATACTCTTCATCTGGGGGTTCTGGTGCCAACGAAGGCTTCATGGGTTTGGCGGCGCCGGTCATTTGGTCTTCGTGCAGATATTCTTCATCGGGTTTTAGGTTATTGTCTCGGTCTTCGTCGCCCTCTTCGTCTACATCCGGGGACTTGATGACCAGAGCATAGAATACAGCCAACCCAAAGATCTAGCGTAACAAATATATACATAATAAGTTAAGATGCAGTTCAGTCAGGTTGTCAAATCGCGTGGAAGGTGTAACATGTGAATGAAAGATTTTGATCCAATTTATCCCTATAAACTTTTACCATTAATTTAATCATGTTATTGCCGTTTACCAGAGTCACAGTATTATATTTCAATAGATAATCACAGATATGCCTCTTGCTATTTCTATTCGCTTTTCTGGACTGTGAAAATTTATGTAGAGCATGTACAACATTACTCAGCTGGCCTCTAGCATAGAATATCATGATATTATGTGCGACGGCTAAGTAAGCCTCTGAACATAACTACGAAACGTGGCGTAGGTAATGTCACTGACATAATAAATACCGGTATTTAATTAACGTTTGAATAAGACTGAATGGCACGACTGTTACTTGAATATATGCTGTAAGTTATTCCTAAAACACCATTACCTTTATTGGCTGTGTTAGGAACACGGATTCCATGCAAGAGATCATAAAAGACCCTAGCCACTGCTCAGCTTTCGTTGCCCCCATGGCCCCAGCAAACTCTGTACAGAAGTACACTGACAGAACAACGCTGCAGAAACTGACAGAGTACGCAATGTAGATAGACCACCAGGGGAAGCGTATTCCCTTCTTTTTCTTCTTCTTCTTGGACTTGTCCTCCTCTTTGGTCGCATTTTTGACAGCCGGTGTGCCTTTGTCCGAACCGATGTAACTGACGCCCACTGATGATTTTGGTGTCGGGGTCATGAGCAGGCGTTTAGAATGGTCACCCGTTTCCAGGAACTGTTTCTGCTTTTCTAATTCGTCACTCAAGGTTTCGTCGCCCGTTTTGGTATCATTTCCGTACGTTGACGTAATAGGCTTCTTTGGCTTTGGTCTGGACAATCTGAACAGCTGGACGATCAATAAGTTAATGGGGAAAACTATCAAACTGGCTATGACTCCTGTTATAATGCCTTCCAGCGTGAATTGAAGAGGCCCGAGTTTGTAGACCTGTGGTGTGGACTGACTGTCTGCTTTGTAGAACATTATGTTGGACAACATGGTGCAGAAAAGGAGCGAAAGCACGCAGGTGAGACGCTGGACTCTTGTAAAGTGACTCCTGCGTGGGCGTGTGAAGATGGAAAACCAGATGTGGCCATCATACAGATTCTTCTTGGTTTGCGACCAGAACAAATGATTGAATTGGGTCAGTTCCTCCTTACCGGCAAGTGGAACAACGCGGTCGATCTGAAAAATAACGCGCAAACAACTGTAGTCACATATAATTGTTTAAACAAATCCAAAATTCATTATTTTTACCATAAATCAGAAGTGGATTTTGAAGCAGTTTTTATGCAAATACAGTAACTTAAATTCTTTTTACACCGCAAAATATTTAAAACATATTTACAAAAAAAAAGCGTCTCAAGTGCAGTCACATAAATTTTGTTTATTTGGAACGGAAAGGTCAAGTAATGGGTCAGGTTACTTAATTTTATGCACAATGAGTAATTTCAATGAAAATTATTTCTGTAGTCTTACCAGGCCGTCGTCTTCCTCCACTGCTAGCCATCTGTCACAAATGAAGAAGTACTTGGCTCCAGTCTGTATGTCTGTCACCTGTATCCTGCTGAACGCCCAGCCTGGGCTTTTACCGGAGTTATCATGCCACACTCTATAAAAAATAATAATAAAAAAAAACATCTTAGAAAAATGTAAAGAATAGACAAAATACATATATGTATATCTACCAAACTAAACACAGATGTTACAGTGCTATAATTAATGCACAATAAAATAAAGGAAGCATTAGGTAATCCGTGCTCGACTCCGTGCACGCAAAAGATTCTATATAAAAAAATAAGATCCCTCTCCCCAGTCCCCTCTCTGTGATAAAAGTCTCACCTAGCCAGTGACAGGGATCCTAGAGGGCGCGGACATGCCATCAAGAAGGAATCCACACCACCGCGCTCAAACACAGGTCGCTTAGGATCCCAGAACAGCCGTGGTTCAGTCTCATCCTCGTCTCCCGTGAAGACCATGCTGACCTGAGCCGTGGTGCCGCCCCCTTTCCGACTGCCAGTATACACTAGGATCTCGTACAGGTACTTATGGCGAGGATCGTTGTCTGGCAGTGGGGTGGTGCCAGCCTATAGGCATGGATAAATGCATGTACATGAACTGATTTGATGAAGTAATGCACAAGGCTAAACAAAGAAGGAAGAAACGAATGCTCGGACAACCGACCAACCAACACGATGAAACAGACAGGCGCACAGTTTAGATTTTGTGTGAGGTGTGTTTTTTTATCCAGGCAGTTTTTGGGAAATTTTAAGTTAAAATATAATATTTTGTAAATACGAATAAGCTAACCTGTTACACAATGAAATACAAACTTACCTTCATCTCGTCAATTTTATCCGCTTTCCTTGCCCAGATACATAGAATGAAGTAGAGGCACGTAATGGCCACCATGGTAGAGAATACAGCTGGGTTTTCATCAAGTTTATTAAAAGCGGAATCGGCAAAATTGATCGTATTCATGGGCACGACCATTCCTCCACCGAACGCTGTCAAGTGATTGCACAGACACTGGGTACTGTAGGGCGTGGTTAGCTCGCCCACCTGTTGGAGACATAGAACTGTATTAATACCGGGATATAAGGTGCAAAGACGTCTATTTCAGGATACAGTCTTTCTGATGCGCCTAGCTCTAGTTTTACCCTAGCACAGGCCTTTTTTAATGAGACAATTTTGTCTCAGTAACCATTAATAACTTTGCGTTTAGATTCAATGTACATGTTGTTCTCCCCTGTCTCCTTGTTAGGCTGGTTTATGTTCTCATACTTTATCTCCCTTATGATACCTTATGTTTTATGGAAATGTTTGTCCAGAATGGGCCTCCACAACGGTAAAAAGAAAATATATGCTTTTAAAATAATCAGAAAAATGCTGGCTCACCACTGTACAAAAACCAAAATCAGGTATACGATGTTGTTTCGATAAAGCTCAACAGTCGTACAATTGCAGCAGTTAAGATGAGCGTAGGCGATAAACATCTATATTCCTACCTCACAACCATCGTAAGACCAGACTTCATTCTCTTCATCCCAGAAACTACACGACGAGGCGTAGGTCTGCAGAGCATAGCCAACAGGTGTGTACGTATCTACTGCAGTGTCGGTGGAACCACCTGTAGCGTCCGCAGCTACAACAATGAAAAAAAAAAGCAAAATGCATGAATGATAGTGTAAATATTCAAACAAACGAAGTAAAAATATTTTTCTGAATTGTCTACGGTTCTTAAAATGGCAATAGTGTTCAAATAAACATTGTACAGGAAGTTGGCGTGAAACGAATAGGCCTCCTGAGAATTTTACCTGGAGCCACAGTTACTGTGGTAGCATTTGTCCCGTTTGCACCCATTGCCTTAATCCCAATGTAGAACGTTGTTTTGGTGGTTCTGCAATGTAGTTAAGAATAAATTACTTCACATAGAACTAGACTGAACAGTAGGAAAAGGGTAAATGTGAAAATCCATTTTTTTCAATAAATTAAATGTATATACAATAACTTTCAATCTCCCATGCTTACTTTAAAACATCTTCGAAAACAGTATCTTATGTTTGAAATCAAATGAAATATTTTGTGAGCAAACCTGTCACACACAAAAACTATTACTGTCCAGACACCAATGATATATAAAGATTATTGCATGCCCATAATCTAATTTATCAAGCTAAGATTTTACCCGAGTCGCTTCCTACAGCTGCCTCTGTAAATAACATTACGTCATCCACTTAACCTTATGGCACTATTAGCCAATCGCGCCGCGGGTTTGAATCACGTGCGGAGGAAGACAGAGACCACGCATCTTGTGCACATTCCTGAAGACACTCTTTGGCTTACAGCTCAGCCACACGGACAAATAAGACAAGCGCGTAAGTAGAAGTCAACACCAAATAACATCAATACCGATCAAGGGTAAGTTACTACCTTCGTTTATTCACTTTACGCTCTTTCACGAGCTTTACGTCGTCACACGGCGCTTATTAGCTACAACACGAATAACATGAGTAGCACGAGTTTCGCTGGTTCATATGTATTTGTTTCCTGTTACACACCCTTGGTAATAGGTACAGCTAAGTACTTTTCTATTTCTTTAACGGTAAACTTTGCTTAGGAAACAAAGAAAACGACCCGATTAGTTATAACTTCCGATAAAATGGCCAGTTTCTGTACGTTCTACGCATCGAAGCGAGTCAAAATGGCGGACTCCTAAATTGTTAGTTGATATCGACTAATTGACACAATAAGATTCTTATGGTTAGGTGTTACTCGTACAGACAGTTACGAATGAATTATGCGTTTAATGGTAGTATATGCAATTCCCTATCTTCTCCTACCACCGTGAGTCGTGGGAAAACATCCACTTTTGTTCGGCTGCATCCTGTACCGGACAACATGGCGCCTCCGGATACGCTTACGTAATCATTAATTGCTTGCACATGCCGGGTGGTCAGATATATGCTTTGATGCCTCGACACCCTGGGAGAAGCAAAAATTTTATACATCCAGATCTAGGATTATTAATAATAATAATAATTTATTCGAGCATTAAATATGACAGTTACATTTGTTAGCCCTCTATACTACAAATAGATGGATAAATAAATAGTTATACAGCACTATGGATTACTACTTATACAGTGTTTTAAGAATATTTATTACAGTGTATAATTATAACAATTGTAAAAAGTTCACTATTAACTAATGTTAACTAACGTTGAGGGATCACATCTGCTCACCCCCCCCCCCTTTTTTTTATCTCTATATTGCTAGATTCTTAATACCATAAGCTTTATTAGGGGCTGGTAATGCCTTGCCTTTACCCTAATTTATTATGTTTCAGATAGTTGCATGCCTTTAAGTTTCCTTAATATGGAAATTATGATAACTGGTCGCAGTCTTATTAGAGGATTAGAACAGGAAGCCCCTCCAAATCTCAACCCCCATCCAGGAGGGTTTAGTGTTCAATGGCTATGGAAAAAGTGGAGCCCGATTGGGCCATTTTCTGTCCAGTGATGACTTCCCAGAATGACCTCCTAGAACCTCCTTCAATTGGGTGGAAATTATGTGCGAGCCCCCCGCCCCCCCTTCGATGCGCAACAAATTACAAGCAAGATAGTATCACTCAACCTATGCATTCAGGACTTAAATCCAGATGCTGTGATTTTCTGGGACAGCTCCTATTTCGATCTGCGCCCAGCTGCGGATATCTCCCAACGAAAGCTGACCAGGACAGTTATTACGAATGTGTCAGGCAACTGAATAAGACCTTACAGGGACAGGCTAAGGTCCACTTTCTTCGGCATGTGGGTGCCACCGAACAATGGGAGAACAATCCGTCAAGAAGGGGTACACATGAATGAGTTAGGCACTCGTATGCTATGATGATCTTTCCGAGGCTACAGCATGTTGCCGCTTTTCTATTACTTAAACTGCATAAATACAGATCGGGCCAAAACGCATGGCCGCTTTAAGCCAAATGCAAACATGCTATAGCTTGATTTATACTTGATTTATAGTTACATTCACATACGTTTACTTCATTTATAGTTACATTCATATACATTTACTTCGCCATTGATTTCTGCCAATGGGCCCATCATAAGGCCGCTTTCTCTTATTTGTACAAATGGATGTAGCACGTAGCCGCTTTACTCTAATTTACTGTATTTTGGGGCCACAACGCGTGGCCGCATTACACCAAATCGCAAACACGCTATAGCTTGATTGATACTTGTTTTATAGTTACATTCACATACATTTACTTCGCCATTGATTTCTGCCAATGGGCCCATCACAAGGCCGCTTTCTCTTATTTGTACAAAAGGCTGTAGCACGTAGCCGCTTTACTCTAATTTACTGTATTTTGGGGCCACAACGCGTGGCCGCATTACACCAAATGCAAACACGCTATAGCTTGATTGATACTTGTTTTATAGTTACATTCACATACATTTACTTCGCCATTGATTTCTGCCAATGGGCCCATCACAAGGCCGCTTTCTCTTATTTGTACAAAAGGCTGTAGCACGTAGCCGCTTTACTCTTATTTACTGTATTTTGGGGCCACAATGCGTGGCTGCATTAAGCCAAATGCAAAAAAGGCTGTACAAAAGGCTGCAGCACGTAGCCGCTTTACTCTTACCTAAGCCAAGTGCAAAAAATGGCTGTACAAAAGACTGCAGCACGTAGTCGCTTTACTCTTACCTATGTTGCACCAACATAGTCTTGGGCCGCAATGCGTGGCCGCATTCAACCAGCTTAAAGGATGGCACAGCTACATGACATATGTAGACAATAGTTATTATCTTGTTTGCTTACAATTGCTTATGCCTTAATTTTTTATACCTGGACATATACTTGTCCGCCTCTATCACATACTTGTGCACCTACAGCAAGTTAACTTGCCAACATATTATACATTATTTGCAACTTTTTCAATAATGAATTAATATTACGATAACAAGCACTATACATTGCTACGGGTACCTTTAACTAGCAATTGGCCTAAAAATAGATTCTGCAATTTGTAAAACTGAATGGCTAGCATTCGCATACGCTGTTCCGTACATCTCATTGAACCAGATTATCAATTAATCATTTATTTCTGTTAATACACTTCCTTATGCTTTCCTCTTTTGAGCTGGCAGGGCTCTTCTATCCCTCTCACCTCTGCCATATGGAGTCTATACTTCCTTTCTTCATTTTAGAGAAGCAAATTCCAAGAACTAATATAGATTACCACGTCAACTCAAAATTGAGACAAAATTTGAGATGATGATTATATCAATTAAAAAGATCTCCTTCCCCCTGATGCAATCCCGAGCAATAATGATAAACCAGATGCTTACCTTCCCCTAGCCGGAAGTTATTAGGGAGGTCAATTTACTATGACTTTCTCCCCCGCCCCGAGTCAAATGACTTATCACCGCTATAATGATGCCAGGCATGGCAAAACTTTCACTGCAAATTATCTACAAAATTTTTTTCCTTCACAGGCCATACCCCCCCCTTTCCATATACACTCACAGAGTCATATCCCTCTTCCCCAGCAAAGTGGTGAGCTGGAAAGCGCATAATGAAAAGTTCAGACTCAAAAGACCAGTGAGATGATAAAATGGGAAGAGGAGGACCCAGTAACTTATGGCCATTCTTTGGGCTCCATAAAAATAGAGTCTTTCGTCCCCAGTCACAAGAAACGTTCAAAAATTTTAACAGAGGCAATATTGTTCCTACTACAGGTGCAGATTCAAACACAAATGCCTACTTTGTGGCAGACCACCCCCTGCCGCTCAGCTCCCAGAAACCCCTCACCCTACCAAAGGAGAAACAACTTCCAATTTACAAGCTCCAAAACCCCCATTCTCAGACCCAAATTTAACAAAAGGCTAACATAATCCTATGCAAGTCATAATAACAATCAACGAATCCTCCTTTCCCATTGTCGACAATATTACGACACCTGTTAAGTATCAAATCTTAGAAAACTTACTTGCAGGCTATAACCCCCACATTTCTTATTATCTGGTGGAAGGGTTTAAAAAAAAAAAAAAAAAAAAAATAAATTTGGCACAGAAATTGAAGCAGCACGTATTGTGAGCTAATTCTCCACACCCCCACCCCCCATTCTTCGTCACGTCCCCAATTTATGTTGTCCCCAAAAAGACCCCAGGAAAGCTCTGTTTCATACATAATCTTTCCTCCCCGAAACACTACTCCGTCAACGATGGCATTAAGGACAAATCGGCAACGTTTCGTATGCCAATGCCTCTGATGCTATTCAACTGGCTAAATCCATAGGAAAAGATGCCTACCTGGCTAAAGCAAACATCCAGAACCATTTAGAATTCTCACATTACAAAGACTTTTGTTTCTAATGGGTTTCTCCTTAAAATCACAGTACTATTTTGACAAAAAATTACCCATGGGCTTACGCTCTTGTTGTTAAAAATTCGAAAACCTTTAGTTCGGCCATAGAATGGATAGCTAAAAACAAGTGTCGGATACCTGATATCCTATACTTGCTGGATGATTTCCTCATCCTGTCCCCAACCAAACAAGAATGTCTAAAACGTCTTGACCATTTCATAGATCTTTGTCAGCTGATAGGAGCACAATCAGACAAAAAAAAAAAAAAAAAAAAAAAATAATAATAATAATAATAATAATTCCCCAGCTATTGTAATATCCTTTGCCGGTATAGAACTGGACACCTCACTGCAGGAGGCACGCTTGCCCCCTGGGAAAAATCAAAAACTACCTAGAACTAGTCCATATCCAAAAGGAAAATAGCACTGCATGATCTCCTATCGACCATCGGCCTTAAAGATTTTTGCTGCTTTATTATCCCGGTCGGGAGGGCCCCTTTTTAAGGCGGCTTATCAATCTCAATGTTGGGACAACCCAACCCCACTACAAAATCCGTCTCAACAATGAAGCCCGTGCGGACCTTTCTACGTGGCATATATTCCTCCTAACTTTAAATGGGCGTAGCTTTCTCTATAATGATCATTGGTCTTTGTTCCCAGTAGCTTTCATTTTCACAGACTCATCCGGAGGTCTGCCCCCTTTTTTGTTTGGGAAGATTACTTGAAAAACAAAAAAGTAACCATTTTTTCAAACAATGAAGCCTTGATTTACATTCTAAACAATTGCACCTCGAAGGATCATTCCATTATGTTACTACTGAAAAAACTTATTCTACATTGTTTAAAGAACAAAAAATTTTTTGAGCCACCCACATACCCGGCGTGGACAATTGTGCTGCTAATGCCCTATCTCGGCCTAATTTACAGGCCTTCAGAAGACTGCAACCACTGGCAGATCCTCACCCTACGTCCAAACACCAGGAGAACTTACAACAAAATTGAACCTTTTTATTGAATTTATATCTATTATATATATTAAAAAAAAAAAAAAAAAAAAAAAAAATGGCCTGAGAACATTCCCTTCAGATCCAACAGCGACGACCCTATTTGTACATTATCTAAGTGAATGATACAAGCCATCATTTACCAGGACACACCTCCCTGCGTTAAGCTATAAATACAAGATGGCAAGCATCTCGGACTCAACATCTGCTTTCATAGTGAAACAAACAATTCGGGGCCCGGAGAAGAAAAACCCCTCATGCGACACAAGGTCCCCAGTTACTTTGTCAATCCTACTTATGTTGATACAGATCCTCACCGTCGGTATGCAGTCAGCCTACAAAGTACACTTAATGGCTGCCATGTTTACGCTTGCATTCTTTGGACTCTTAGGGATAAGTGAAGTTGTATCTAGTGAAACTGACCACCATCTTCAACTGGGCAATGTTAAGATGAATCAGTCTGAAGGTGCCATCACCTTATATCTCCCTTCTTATAAACATGCAGGTCAGAACTCAAATCACACGGTGATAATTCGCAAGAGGATGCCTAAGGTATGTCCTGTGAGATGGGTCTCTGAATATGTATCCCTACGCCCTAGCACAAGCAATAGACAATAAATTCTTCGTTCACGCTGAAGGATCCCCAGTTCGCTCCCAGGATTTCATTAAATGCTTGGACAACGGTGTGAAGACAGCTAACCTCTCCCACCTGAATATTAAAAGCCATAGCTTTCGCATTGGCGGTGCTACGCTTGCAGCAAGTAGCAGCATGTCGGAAACTCGAATCAAACTCCTAAGCAGATGGAGATCCGATACATATATGAAATACCTCCGGTTTTAACTATTTTATGAATTTTATATTATTTAAGATTCTTAGCACTAGCGACTAGAAGTGTCTATTAATCAGTTCATATTTTCTTCCAATATGCTATGGCACTAGCGACTGGAAGTGTCAATTAATCAGGTCACGTCTTCTTGCAATATGCTAAGACCAATAGCGGCTGGAAGTGCCACTTAACCAGATCATGTTTTCATTCAATATACTAAGCAGAGACCATACACAAAATCTGGGCACCAATATTTTATGCACATGACCATTGTATTCAACAATAGAATAATGTATATTATAGAATGTCAGTATTAAGGATTAATTGTCACTTAACCGTTCTTGCCTTGGATTCACTAGTCCGGGAGCGTAGACAAACTGAGCATGAACAATCACTGTCATGCAGATTGCTTACTAATTAGATGTGTAAATGCCAAAAAATCCTCCATGATCCTCGGTCCAGGGGTCTTGGTTCGTGGGGATTTTTAAGTTCTAGAAAATTACATAGTTAGGATAGAGATTCAGTATTCATATTTGATAGATATATTCCCATCACCTTGATGGGTCAGCTTCCAAATGCCTCCATGGTCCTCGGTCCAGAGGTCTTAGACAGTGGAGATCTTTGAATTGTATAATTTATATAGTAATTCTGTATTCCATTTTGATAGACATTAAATCATATTTGTATTTTACAAGATACTCTCAGCCTGTTTCTTACAAGTTTTACACATTATACAAATTTTTGGGTGGGGCAGAAAACTTACCGAGCTTCACCATTCGGTTTTACGATAAGTTTTCTATGGCGGGAAGTAATCCCCACCTTTTATGATCTACAGAGTTAAGCTTTAAGCTTTGCGTAATCCAACATAATATTATGTAATTGGCAGCTCGCGAACCGCGATCCATTACGTAGGAAGTGACTCCATTGCCCCATTACTTTATCCATTATCAACCATTAGATCATAAAATGAACAAAAATTTGATATATGAATATAAAGTCTTAGCTAATGATAAATAAAGATTATTGCATGCCCATAATCTAATTTATCAAGCTAAGATTTTACCCGAGTCGCTTCCTACAGCTGCCTCTGTAAATAACATTACGTCATCCACTTAACCTTATGGCACTATTAGCCAATCGCGCCGCGGGTTTGAATCACGTGCGGAGGAAGACAGAGACCACGCATCTTGTGCACATTCCTGAAGACACTCTTTGGCTTACAGCTCAGCCACACGGACAAATAAGACAAGCGCGTAAGTAGAAGTCAACACCAAATAACATCAATACCGATCAAGGGTAAGTTACTACCTTCGTTTATTCACTTTCCCACCCAACCCTGTCCCCCGTTTACATTCAACTCACATGCTTCTGTTTTCATTTCTCAACACTTACCTAGTATCAAAATTTATGATACTCAATTTATTGGCGGGAAGTAATCCCCACCTTTTATGATCTACAGAGTTAAGCTTTAAGCTTTGCGTAATCCAACATAATATTATGTAATTGGCAGCTCGCGAACCGCGATCCATTACGTAGGAAGTGACTCCATTGCCCCATTACTTTATCCATTATCAACCATTAGATCATAAAATGAACAAAAATTTGATATATGAATATAAAGTCTTAGCTAATGATAAAAGTAACGTAGTGTTGCATTTGTAAATGATCATATTACCTGTTTAGAAACGCGTTCGACATGAAGCAGACACTAGGGTCCGGGAGACCATACTTATTCCTCGGATGAGTGGTGTCATTAACATCAAGATCGCTGAAATCCATGGGCAGGGTGCAATTAAAATCATGGACTTCAACAGTTGGCAACCGCCCAATGCCTACAAATACCATGAAAGTGGTATTATCGAAACCGGCAAGCTCCTCCGTTGAGTTCGTCGCATTGAAGTCAAACGTTGTGGTTTCCATGTCGAAAGTCGTGGTCTCTGGGAACTCGGTGGTGGTCAAGTCGTCAGTTGAGTTGCTGACGTTCTGTGGTGGCACCGGTGACCAGTCCCAAACCTTGATGCTAAGACCGATGTTTCCAGGAAGGATGATCTTATGTATCACCATCTTTTCATCCCAGGCTGTGGTGAAGTTGTGAACCTCTGTCAGTTGGACTTTGCTGGCATCTCGGTTGATGTAGATATTAAAGGGATCGTCCAAGTCTTGAACTTTCATTTCACCTCCTAAGTTTTAAAATACAAAATGTGCCTAGCGTTATAAATACTGCGTAATTCAATAGTGATCTGGTTGTGTCTATTCGAATATAAGCAAAAAAGTGTACATTGTTTTCTTTGTATTGATATCGAATGAAGCCATTATGTGTGTCCGTTCGTGGGTGTGCACGAGCGCCCTTTACATATCTTATAAAACGCCGATATTTCCAACCAACACTTTCAGAGAGTTATTAATTCCACATAGGTTGGGATGACAGAAATATATTATTTAACTTAAATTGACTTGCCCGTTTCATTTTTGAAATCCAGAGATATAACCGGTGAGTTCGGTGTGAGGTCTTCAACCACGTCGTCGGCGCTACCGCTCGTGTTGGTGGCATTGGCCCCAGCATACGGGTTGCTCTTCATCGCCGCTACCTATCGCAGTGAAAAAGAAAATTTCAATTATCTTCTGAGCGATTGTGTTTTCCATCATTCTAAGCAGCCGCAATCAAACATCTGTCCAATGACACTGTGGGAAATGAAAAACAGCAATTTTTGTGATTCTTAAAATTGAAATGGACATGTATTTGAACACTTTGCGTGAAAAAAGTGTATCCAGTAATTACCATGTATTTAAGTGAGGACGTAGTATCGTTTCCGGTTCCTATGAGGCTGTCCATACCCGGCATGTTGATATCACCACTGCTGCCGGCACCAAGAGTTGCTGTGTAAGAGAGATGCAGAAATACTTAGCAAATATTTCACGAATTGCAAATACAAAATTACCAAAACTAATTGCCCGCCTCTTTTCACCATTTAAAGTTCTCACATATCTCTGTATAATGCAATTTTACTAAAATGTATTAGGAAAAAAAGAAACAAACTTATTTCCAAATTAAGGGTCATCGCAAGGGGAAAGATAGCGGTGAGCTAGGCAAGAGTGATCCGAAACTTTACACTTGAAATAACAGTAATAAATCAAAGTTGAGGATGACGGTCACACTGACGAACAGGAATGTACAGCACTGTTAGTGAAGAGGATTTTGGATAAAGGGTCATATCAACACAATCTTTTTACGTTGGCGGCGAGGAAAAAAAGGGGCTATCGACACACTCACCTTTATCGAGCTTATCAGGGTATTCCAACTGAGTGCTGACCTGCATTTTAGTCGTGGAGATGGTTGTTGTGGGTTCGCCCACCACTTTTTTGTCCATCACGCCTTGACCGATGTATTTCGTCATAGTGACGAGATTGGTCTGAAGTATAATAAAGTGTATGATAGCCAAGACAGGTTATTGAAAAGAAGATTACATGGATGATTTGCTAGAATTATTTTAAGTAATATGGTTTGCAATTCATGATTTATGGAAGGACTATATTTTTCAGAATGAATGTAGATTATTATTTTACTTTCAGCGATTATCCCCTAACCTGCTTAATGCTTTACAAAAACATTGAATTACTGAAGAATTCTCCTGTATATTTGAAAACTCAAACTTCGTAAGCATGAAGTGCAAACCATATTTATCAAAAAATCAACATCAAAACTTCACGAAACAGATTTGACTTGTTCTGTGATACCAAGTTGAAACAGTTAATCGTCAGCCATCCAGATACCTTAATCGCTAAGAGGACGACCCTCGGTTGCTCCTAATCAAACACTTCTAAATTCTTATCACAGATTGGTGCTCTGGAATAAGTGTACTTCTTGTCCTTATGGCCTAACGGATTCTATGCACACATACTAAGAGTACATATGTATACAGCCTCACTTATAGGCCTACTAATCTACAAGTGGTATCGACATGGGTTCACTTAGGCAGTTCCTGTATTTCCCCCTGTGTTTTTATTTGGTAATGGCGAGGGAACCAAAGTTGAACCATGGGGTCAGTCTACCAACAGACCGGCCTCTAGTGATTGCACACAGGGGAAGCTCAGGTATGCGTCCCGAACACACTGTGGAAGCGTACGAACTGGCCGTCAGACAAGGCGCAGACGTCATTGAATGTGACCTGTGTGTCACCAAAGACTTACAGCTTGTCTGTCTACACGAGCCGTGGCTTAACGCCTCAACCGATGTTGCAAATTTTACACAATTTGCCGAGAGAGTCAAAACATATTCAATTTTTGATGAGGCCAATAATGTCACCATTGTCAAAACTGATTATTTTTCGGTGGATTTTACTCTGGATGAACTGAAAAAATTGAGAAAAAGACAGTACCGCAAATACAGAGATCAGAATTACAATGGGCGTTTTCAAATTGCATCGTTCGACGACTTCTTGCAAGTTGCAAAGACTGCGGAAAGAATTGTGGGTATTTATGTCGAAACCAAGGCACCAACGTGGACTGCAACTCTTCCAATCATGAACAATACGACATTTGAGGATTTGGTTGTAAAAGAAGTACAAAAGTATGGCTATACGGAGGCAACAGACCCATGCTTTCTGCAATCTTTTAGCGAAAAAAGTTTGGAAATTTTTGCTACAAAAACTAAATTGCCTCTTGTTATGCTGGTCAAATATTCACCTAATAACGAAGAATTCGAAAGGTTTTCTAGGATATGCTACGGCGTGGGACCATGGAAGACGCTAATTGTGCCGTCTTGGACCTCCAGAAATGGGGATAAGAATTACATCAAGAACAGCACGGATTTCATTGAAAAGGCGCATTCATTTGGGTTAAAAGTCCATCCTTTCACATTCCGCAACGAAGATGAGTTCCTTCCGTGGAATTATGGTCAAGATCCCTACGCAGAGTACGAAAAGTTTATAGAACTCGGTGTAGACGGACTTTTTACCGATTTCCCCGCTACATTGAAAAGATATTTAAACTGTGGAAGCGAATTTTCTTTAGTTAACAGTGCCACCATCAATAACTCTTTCAAACTGAGAGTTTTTCTCTCTACGCTGAGTATCATACTGAAATTTTATTGTAGCTAAATGACCAAGAACTAATATAATAAGGGTATTATTATTATCGGATTTCTCTTTCCATTTTTTCATTCATACTTTATTTATCTGTCCACATAAGGTTTATTTAATCTAAGCTCACCTTTGGTTTTTCTAATTTTGTCATATTTTTCGAAAATTTAAAAATGGCCTTTGATCGTATTCTTGACTACATGAATGTGTGTGTGTGTGTGTGTGTATGTGTGAAAATCGAATAATAACTGGCACAAGACTTCAATGAAAACCTGTGATTCGCAGATTTTATTCACCGAGCAATATTGTCAGATGATAACAAATCCAGCCAAGAGTTGTTATCTGGACATTCACTGGACATTCACAGGTGCAGGACCAGAAAATAATCTCACGGTAAAAAAAAAAGACCAGAGGGCAAAATGAGTCTTTACGTAGATGCAGTTAATATGTGGCAGCATAACATGTACTTATAAAACTTATTAGTTAAACATTGTTATTTGTCAGAAGTTTTGCCTGTAGTTTTAGTATCTTTTGCAAATAGATACGCTGCTGTGGTTATGACAATACTTGTGCTAGAACTAAATGTAGCCGAGCACAGAACGACACATAGGTTATACTGTAATTCAATTACCAGCTTCTTTATTCTTACTGTTGAAGTACATTTGCACGTATGTTATACAGTTGATGAGTTACGACTGACTGATGAATGACAAGAAAGACACGTCACAGGGAATATATATTTCCCACGACCCACGTGCCAAGATAAGCGGAACTCGATATGTGACAACTTGTCCACCGGTTACATATGCACCCCAAAAATAAGGATGGCGTCCCGACATTCCCATTATAAAGTATGTACACAAAAATTAAAAGAAATATTTACAGAAATATTAAAAATATTAAAAGAATTATGTTACATTATAAATTCACACCCGTGAGCATTCTCTGTTCACATTCACAGCCGCGTACATGCAACCTTAATTCATCCTAATGAAACGCGATTAAGTACGGCAATTTGTGAAAAAAAAACGTGATATTTTCTTCTCTTCTTAGAATAAAACCATTAAAACAGCTGTAACTGACGATATTCCAGCACATCACTAGACAATAAGCAACATCTCCCACAGCACTAGACGATGTCCATCTTTATCCACACCATATCTATATCCACACCATGAGTATAACACAAATAATAATTATAGGGAAATGATTTTACAAAAAAACTTTGTTACACACAGAAGCACAAGCAATGGGTCAAATAACGGTCATGTGAAACAGCGCAGAAATAATCACATCCAAACGGAATTTAGGTAACACAATAGCATAGCCTGAAAAAAGCTGTCGACCAATGGTAGCCGAGTATAGAGTGACACATAGGCTATACTGTTTATTTAATCACCAGCTTCTTCATTCTCACTGTTGCACATACTTGTTGCACATACTTGCTGGGGTGACGACTGACTGACGAATGGCGAAGAATGATGTGACTCAGTAATGTCTTGTCAGCCGGTTTCGTGAACCTCCATTGCTTCAGTCTCGTCACCGCCCTAAAGTCATGCGCACCTCGGTTTAAAAAGATCTACCATAAGCTACCTCCAACAGCGTGAAGATGTTTACGCGTGTGTGTGCAATTTTCCTTGTGTACCTACGGTTTGCACTTTTCAGCAAAATTGATCATGGAGTTAGCCTTCCTACAAAACGGCCGTTAAACATCGCCCATCGGGGTAGTTCTGGCATGTTGCCCGAGCATACACTGGCCGCGTATGAACTTGCTGTCACCCAAGGCGCCGATGTCATCGAATGCGACGCCTGTATTACCAAAGATCTTCAGATTGTGTGCTTACATGAAAGTTGGTTTAATAAGTCTACAAATGTGATGTTATTGCCGCAATTTGCCGACCGCGTTCGAACATATTATGTCCAAGGAGAGGAAAAGTATATCACCGACTGGTTTAGCGTTGATTTCACGTTGGATGAACTTAAAACGATTAAGCAAGTCCAGACTTTACATTTCAGGAGTCACTCTAGTGATGGAATTTATTCAATAGCCTCGATGGAGGATTTTATACAAGTTGCTAAATCTGCCAACCGACCAGTTGGATTGCATATTGAAATAAAGCACTCAAGGTGGGTGAATTCTCTGGATATAATGAACGGAACAACGTTTGAGGATCTGCTAGCTCAGGAATTGAAAAGAAATAACTACTATCGGAAGACAGACCCTTGTTTTATACAGTCATTCGAGGAAGAAAGTTTGCGTTTGCTTGTCAATAAAACAAACTGCCCTCTGGTTATGTTATTCTGGACCTCAATGCCAACAGACAAGCAGCTAGAGGAATGGTCAAAATTTTGTTACTGAGTTGGTCCCTGGAAAGATTTGATCATTCCGTCTTGGAATGCAGATAATGGTTACAAAAACTTTCTCGGAAACGCCACAAATCTGATTAACAGGAGTCATGAATTAGGCATGAAAGTTCACGCCTGGACATTTAGAAACGAAGACCAGTATCTGGCATGGGACTATGAACAAGACCCGTATGTGGAGTTCGATACTTTTGTAAATCTCGGTGTCGACGGAATGTTTACTGACTTTCCAAACAGTCTCAGTAGATATCTAAACAATACGTCTCCAGACGATGACAGAAAAGGCACAGCTGTTGGTAACAGAAATGTTAATTCTGCTTCGTTTGTTTACATAAACTTTTCATTGTTTCTTACTGCTTTTGCCATGCCTTTATACGCATTCAAGTATGCCTATTGACAAGCATATACTGAACAGAATAGACAGGCTGTAATATACATGGATTAACACGCAGTGCGAGTCCAATTTATTATCTATTAAGGGTGTTGAAGTCCCAAGACGAAGGTACCCGGAGTTCACTGATAACCCTGACATTTTGTCTTTTTCAAACAAGAAAACTGAAAATGATATACGAACCGAGTACCCACATACATTGGCTTTCAGTTGGGTCTTAGCTCTAGACACGAGAATTTGTATCTGATCCTGGACATTACGAGAACTGAATAAACAGCCTTCAACAAAATAGATCGGAGTCATTGTCCCTTCTATTAATTTAACTATACCCAACTAAGGTATACTATGCCTTTATATAGATATCCCTTGAATGACCCAAGGGATATCTTATGAAAGGCTGATTACTGTAAAGTATTTCAGGATTGGTGATCCACCATGATACAGGCGTATTCTTGTCATTATTGAATAGTGTAAGACGACACTAAAAAAATATTCGTTTTCGACAGTGACGTGACGAGTCAATGGGAAAAACCATGAGAATAAGTCATAATTTCTTAATAGGAGGTTGATAGACAAGTACAACTTACCCTTGTTGCCCTCAAAATCTCTTCCAGATCCTGAAGAAAATGTGAAGAAAAAAGATACGGTAATTCTTAGATATATATTGCAAGATATACACTTGCATTTGTGACAGACTCATGTTTTCCTTTTATTTTCAACTTTTGAAAGAACTCCTAGTCAAGTGACGTATATTGACTTAATAATAGTGTTGTATTGCCTCTAAGATGATAGATTTCTTTCTACCTTTGACTATAAAAAAAAGACAAAATAGGAAAAAATAGAAAAATCTGATGAATATGGAAACTTACCGCCTCTAGGTTTCCAGCTTCATTAATAGCATTAATGGCATCTAGAGTTCGACCTGTAGGGAAATTAACGATGTGTTTTATTCTACAATTTTAATTACTGGGATTGCCGTTCTTGTAGCTTTGAATTAATTATAAAGTACCCATTTCTGTCTGTGAGGTACACAGCGCACGTGTTTTATATTTTCGTATTTTAGTGGCTTACCAATAATTTCTATCAGAAGTTTGGCGTTCGCAGTTAGATCTGGCCCTTCCATAGCATCTTTATTGGCGTCCAGCAAATCCCACACTTTTTGTGCCACTGTACCAATGGCTTCCTAAATTTTGAAAGTAAAACGAAGGATTGTAATTTCCTCACATTTATAATATACATGTACATGTAGGCCTACAACTGATATAAGAGCAATCGAGCAGCCTTAAAGAGACTTGACTTCTGTGACTTTTATAATCTTATTTTGCAGCATCTTGAAATCATGAATGTGCTTGCGTGAGATGGGCCTGCACATTGTAGCGGAAATCCCTCTCATTACTGACCCTTAACAGACACGCGTATTCACTCTTATGAAATATAAACCTTACCACGGCCAAGGCATTAACTTCATTGGGCAATTTGACCATGTCTCTCAATCCAGACACAATGAGACGGCCTGTTGACAAGCTTACAAAGTTCATAAGTGACAACGCTTGACAGATTTCTTGACGGATCTGAAAATAGTAACGGTTCATAAATAATCACTGAATTTAGCATCAAACACTTTTTATGTTTTGTTAATTTATAAAAATAAAGTCAACCTGTTCAAAAATCATTATGATGAAATTATGAAATAATTATAATAGTGGCTTCGCAAAGGGCTCGATGCCATGCGACTGAGTTTGTCTGTCTGGCTTTCAATCCGTCCAACATATGGTTTGTGTTGTGGTGTAGTATTTACTTAAAATTTGACAACTACGTGATATCACTAACCTGTACTCTCTGGTCAAACCATGTCTGGTACGCAGAAGCGTTTTCTGATCTCAGAGCATCCATCCTGGCCGTCAGAGTATCCTTCTGGGTGCGTTCGCTGTCGGTCAGGTCGGCGTCGGCAATAGCGTTAAGCAGCGCCAGGGCGATTTCAGTTTCGTTGAATTCTGTATAAAATTTTTGATAAAAGCGTTAAATATTTGTTTATGATTTGGCAGTGATAGAAAAGAGGAAAGGGACAAGGCAAGATATTACACGAAACAACTTCTTTTCGAGACATTTTTTCTAATTTTGAATCCTCTTTTCAGTTAACTGGTATTACATTATTTGAACACTATTTCCTTCTGAACTATTTTATTTTACATCTAAGAGTCGCTTTGCTGTTTTCACTTTTATTGAATGCATTAAAACTTACGTTCAGCTAAAGCAGCATCAACAGAATACATATTATTTATGTTCATATAGGCCACAAGTACGCCAAGTGTCTGCATCATTTCACGCGCGTCTCCCATCCTGGCCAGTTGCTGAATGTATCCATCCGGCCCCGTCATATTACCCATCATAGCTGCCATGGTCTCAGCAGAGGGAGGGTACACCTGGGAATATAGGAACATGTTTTTCTATATTGCTTTTTTCTGTGCATGATGCTGTTTACATCTTGCTTCATATACCATGATATTGCCTTTTGAAATCAATTATAATTCTTCAAAATGTTACTATAATAAAATGTATGACATGTTCCACCATTAGCTTTAAATCAAATACATTCTGGTTGCCTTTTCTTACAGTAATAATAGCAAAGTTTGTTATAAGAGTAAATACGAAGCATTATCGTCATTGAAATACGATAATGAATTAAAGAAGAGTTCTTATGCATTTTAACTTACGACTGCAGTAGAGATCACTTCAGCGGCCGAACCGATGGCATCGATGGCTTGAACCTTGACTTCAATTTCGTAGTTCTTATCCGAATTTCCTTGCGGCAGATAGGCGGCCTTTCGCATGGTGTAAGTGCTGCCTGTAATTGTATATCAAAATAGTGTAAAAAACTTTAAACTATCAGATCAGAATAAGACATTGCTTCTTTCTCTAACTATAATCCTGACAACGCTTTAGGTTATAGGTCATCAACGAATAACTGATAAGATTGAAAACATTTTTACCATAATTATAAAATGTGTGTCAATCCCCATTTCAATAGCAGAACTGTTGAAGTGTAGGGGAGACCGGGGCTAGTTGGACCCCGGGGTAAGTTGGCCCCCCATCAAGTCTCTTTAATAAAGTTACCTTAAGATGCTAAATTATTACCTCCGCCAAGGAGGTTATGTTTTCACCCCTGTTTGTCTGTCTTTCTCTCTGTCTGTCATCAACATAACTCAAAAAGTTATGGACCGATTTTGATGAAATTTGCAGAAACTGTCAGAAGTGAGCCAAGGAACATATGATTAATTTTTGGTGGTAATCCGGATCAATAATCAATAATCAAAAATATCGAAAATTTAGGGGTGAAACAGCATTGGATGGAGACTTTGCTGCCTTGGCAAAGGTCTGCGCTCTCTGAGTGCTTTTCTAGTTTCATTAAGACTCACTACCGACGCTTTCTTAGCACTATTGGATACGGTCACTTTACAAAATGATGTGATCAATTCTTTTACCATTTTACTTTTTCATAAATTGATGGGGGACCAACTTACCCCGGGGTTCAACTAGCGCCGGTCTCCCCTAAGCTTTACAAACCATTTAGTCAAACTATAATATACCAATGACTTTGAACATCTGCTCATTCTTTACCTTGAAACATCGATATTTATGTCATTCACCTTCATAGATCCAGCTCCAGTCATCGTCTGGGAAAATGCGATATCCCACTTTGTATCCGAAAGGCTTATCATCGTCCTGAAACTCGTCCGCGCAGAAGGTGTTGAAGGTGGTTTCCAGGGCCGTGCCATTGAAGGGAGAAACTGAACAGTTACCAGGGACAGGGGGCTCGTTAATGATGAACTCAAGGGAAGATTCACCTGAATAGATAAAAGAAATATCAATCAAATGAAACCGTTATTGTTTTGTCATTTCAAAATGTCTATATTCGGCAATCGCTTTGAGCGCTAGTTTACATCACCTAAAACTAAATATCTTAAAATATTATATTTTTATCATATTATTATGAAATATTTATTATCATTTAATTTATTATCATATTATTTTAACATATTTGAACAGTTCACTGTTGGTCTTGCAGCTATTAACATCATGGAAAACTTCCATTACCATAATTGTCCGCTCTGCCAGTTCTCCAGGCCCGACAACGCATGAACAGCCGCATGCCGACATCCGCCGCAGTGAAGATTCCAGTGTCCAGGAAAATGTCTGCCGTTTCCCGTCCTGTTCCCTTGGCATACCTCTGCCATACATTGGGGTCCCATGGAGGAACAGTATATGGATCGACTCCAGGAGAAGCCTTCACGATGTCCCAGCTGTAATAAAAAGGTGTGAAATAATGAACAATTTTAAATGCATGACGTATAACAATAATAACAATAATAATAATACTGTTTATTTAGAGAGTTAAGTGCACACACTTATCTATCACGTCACTCTTTTAATCTCGTAAGGATGGCTTTATGACTATTAAAACAATAATACCACCAGGAAAATCTTTTTTAACCTATGACTATGAAAGGCCCAATGTGTCTTTAATAAAGTAAGATGTAGATGTATTTCAAAGATGTTTTTGGTAACGACGCTAGGTGCACATTGTGGTACTTACATATAAGAATACTGCGCAAGACCAGCTTTCAAGATTTTGGACTTGACAGTGAACGGATACAGAGGGTTCACCTTGGCTTTGCAGTTTGACACACAGCTGAAATAAAGATACAGATAATTGGACACGTTTTTTCCACAAGTCGTGGAAAATTGTAGTGAAGTAGATTCACAGCACTACATACAGTTCTCGAGCTATTCAGTTTACAAGTTCCTTCTTCCTTTTAATTCCAGTCGACAATTTTCCGGAGGAGGGTAGTGGGATTCAAGACAAAGACTGCATTTCCATCTGGATCGACCTAACTCCCTGGGGGTTCACGCTAAATTGCTGTCAGCCGAGCGCGCACGACAGTTAATTACCCCCATTCAGCTTTTAGTAGGCGGCACAGACATTTAAGCCGGTTAAGATGACACCAATCTAGTGAGACTCCCCAGGGAGATAGGTCGATCTAAATATCTATGGGAATGGGGTCAAAGACAAAATAACGCATTTGACTGACTAATAGCAAGGCAAAGAGGCTGTTGTCAAGTTGGCTGATCGATAACTCATGGCATGGCCAAGACTCCCGTGTCACCATTGTATATTCAGTCCAATACAAAATGTTATAAATGTTATATACACACCTAAGTTCAATCTCTGGGGGATCTCCGAGTGTCACGTTGATGGCCTGTCTCATAACTTGCATACGGTCATCTTTGGTCACTACCACCATCATTTCCACCACGTCCAACTCGTACCAGTTCGTCGTGTCAAATATCTCAACACCAGTTGTTGCGTTTAATTCACCTGGGAACCATATTTATGTATTTTTGAAACAAAATTTAACTTTCGATTTTTTTCTGATGTAATTGTTTATTATCAAGAGGTGAAACGTAAGCTCAAACGTAAATTGTAAAGCATGTAAAATAGCAAAAACATGTGAAACTGGCGAAGGTAGAATTATCAACGCCGCTTGGATTAAGCAACAATCTGCCACCTTTTTCGATCACATATAATGGTGAACATTCACCTTCTGTTTTTGCGAAAATTTTCGTTTTTGGTGATGCATATCAAATTGTTCTTATGAAAAACATATTCCACCGAAACGGTAAGCGTTCCTTACCAGCAGACTCAACGCCATCATACTTGAAACAACCCCCTTCGTCGGCACCATTCAACGTGTCGTAGGTACAGTTCGACGTAAACGGAGCCAAAATCATTGAGAAGTTGTCGTTGTACTCGGGCCACGTTTCACAGAGACGTCGACAGAACCAACGGAACGTGAAATTCGATTTGTCCGACTCCCCAACATCCGGGTCATAGGTACCGTCAATTGCGTCAATGGTGATGTTAATACCCCATTTTCTGCGTACGAATGATCCTATAATAAAACAATGAAGTTCAAGCTACTTAGATATAGAAAACGAAACATTTCAAACGTAAGTTGATAGTAGTTTTAAGGTAAAGGCGGTAAATATATCAACGCTGTAACCACAAATGAGGGCATCTTGCGACAAGAACAGAGTCGAGATATCATTTAAAAGATGTACAATTTACATGCAAAATAATTTCAATTTGAACAAAAGGACTCAATGCCTCCCACTCTGGCGGTTCTATTAGAGACAATGCTCGGTGAAATATCAACGAAATATTGAAAAAAAATCACTTACCGCCTGCAATCTTTGCCACTAAATCAGACTTCACAATTCGCACCATGATGGTGGTGACATTCTCTATTCCAATCTCGCCATCCATGGATACATTGAGCCTAAATTTGTATAGGCCGTAAGGCAACAGACGTTTCCTAAGTACCAACGTACTTAGCTCAGTTGGCGAATACAACACGGTGTCGCCTAGGTCGTCGAAGGAGGTTTCCTGCATGGTTTCTTCATCCACTGTGTAAACGTTCCAAGTGAAATGATAAATCTTTGTAGACGAGCAATTTATGGCGACATCGGCTTCCATATAGAGATCTTCGGATCTTTTGTGCGTGCGGACAGTTGGAAATTTTGTATCACAGTTTGGCGGGACGCAGGTCATGGGTGCGAGACTGACCGATGGCCATTTACAGAACCCACGAGTCACCCCGGACACCCAGTATGACTCGCTGCGGGAGACTTTATTGTGGGCAATCATGGTGACGTTCCAGACGCCTGGGGTTTGGAACACGTGCGGAAACGTCAAAGACAACCTTTGACCCGGGGCGCGCATGGCCTCAAGATCTGAAGCGGCGTAAGGAACGAACCGACGTGGCTGTAAGGCCCAGCTGTTTGGATAAGTCTGCTCGCATTCAGCTTGGTTTCCCAAAAACGCCAAATAGTTTTCGTCTGACATGGGGTCCTTAAAGTTAATGAAGTAGCAAGCATCGGAGCCTATGGTACCTGGGTAGATCTGGAAGTTGAAGGTGGTATTCCTAGGAGCTGGCTCTTCCACCCATATTTCAGTATCGATGCAACTCCTCTGAACTATTATAGTCTTTTCAATGACAACGTTATTCAGGGGGTTGGAAGCGTTAAGCTTGATGGTGTAGGTGCCGGGTTCATTATAAAGGTATTTGATATATGGCTCATTGTAGACAGTTTGAACAAAACCATCTCCAAACTCCCAGTGGTAGGTGACGTGAGATCCTCTATTCATCGAGACGTCTAAATAGACTAATTTTTCTAAAGGATAATAAATGGAACCCGGTCCAACGCCCTTAGCCTTTAAGATAATGGTACCGTTGTTGTCTTCCTCAATGGCAAATACCGCTTTGCTCAAGTTGGTAATACTTTCGAAGACATCGACATCGTATGTGAACGTTACATTGTCAGCAAGGTTGAACACCACTACTGTGACCGTATACACATTGCCGGTGCTGTATCCATGATCAAATGAAAACATGTGTTCATAGTCACCGTCGTCCAGGGCGGGGTCTCCGTGGTCGGGTAGAGGTCGGGTCACACTCTGAGTACCATCCCCGTAGTCTATGTAATAAGACGCGTTAGATGGTAATGGGATCGCTCGTTCATGGTAGAATTTGAAAGGTACCACTACCAGCCACTCTGGCGGTTCTATTAGAGACTGTTTACGTCCAGTTAACATGAACCCTGTAACTGGAAACTGAATAATAATGGGGTCTGTAATTGTTTTTATAAGTGTACCGACAGAGTTCATAGCAGTGATGGTAATGTAGAAATTGCCGGCTGTAGTGTAATTATGAAATTCGGTGTTCGTTTCGTTGGTTTTGTAGTCCGTGGTGTATGTTGGGGTGCCGTCTCCAAAGTCCCATGTCAGGTTTAATCGAGTTCCCCAGGCAACCGTTACGGTAACCATACACAGTGTGTTTATCTGTACGAACTGAGGGTCGGGTTCAATGGTCATATTCAGAATTGCCTGATCCACAACCAAATTGGTGCTAAATTCCATAAAACTGACATAGTTGGAGACATTCAGTGTGATGGGGTACGTGCCGTATACAGAGTAGTTGTGGGTGGTGGGATGCGGCGTAGTTTCGTTGACGATGACATATCGTGTAATATTGCTTCTGTCGCCGAATGTGTACGATGCAAACATATCTGTTCCCAGCAGAGGTACACCGTCATAATGGATTTCAAATAGTCCAACAGACACAGAGTTGGGATAGAGAGCCACCGGAGAATTTGTTACTAAGGTCAGTCCTTCTACTGCATTCTGGACGATAATTTCATACTGGATGGTCTGATTGTCCACTGGGTTAACCATGGTCAAGTTGACCGTATAGTTATCTGCAGTAGCCCAGGCGTGTCGTAAAACTATGTTCTCGGGCTCTAACATGACGCCACGATACAAATTATGTTGGAAACCGTCAGCGTAGTCCGCGGTAAGGTTGAATCGAGAGGCACGGTAAACAGCGTGGGTGAAGTTGATTTCCCTCCCGGGGGTTATGTAGAACTCTTCCACCTCAACCGTATAGTTCTCTATCAGGTAATCTACCCATAAGACGGCACTTGCGTTTGCAAAGTTAACAAGATTGCTACCAGACACGACGAGGGTGTAGTTACCGATGGTTCGATAGTAATCATCTGGTATGATATGTACAAAACCATCAATGGCGTGGCCATCAGGGACCTCGTACTCGTATAACTCATCACACATAGGAATACTTGTTGTGCCTGGATAATCACCGCCGGCAGCACCCTCAGCCGAAGAATCGTTATGGTATCCATAATTGCCATCAGTTCCATTATGGTACCCATAACTGCCATCAGTTCCATTATGGTAAAAATAACCATCATCAGATCCATTCACATTTGTATATCCGTAACCACCTGCTGCAGTTTCATTCATAATTCCGCCATAGTAACCACCTGCTGCAGTTTCATTTACGTCAGGGTATGATCCATTCTGGTAGACAGTAACGGAGTAGGGGTCAGCGGTTGTAAACGTGCAGGGAACCTGTCTCACTCCGGTCATGGTCTTTGTTCGGAGAGTCATAGATAAATTTCTGGTAGGATACCCGTCGAACGTTGATTCGTATACGGCATTGGTTCCATTGGTTGTGGTGACAACAATTGTGACTTCTGTATCGTACGGGATGGGGTTTGGGGGTTCGATGTAAAGGTCTAGTATGGGGATTTGTATTGGGAGGTACAGCATGGCTGACTGACTGCTGATGGCGTTGCTGGCCGTGAGGTGCACGGAGTAATTGCCGATATCACCAAATGTGTGGTTTAGCGCCCCTGACAAACCTACATGCAAACAAACAACCGTGTAATATTTGCCTTGTCCTCAGACCAAGGAGAAGCAAGTCACCTCCCAAAAAACGTGACGGGTATAATTTTCTGTTCTATATTTTAATAAAACAACAAACAGTAAAGCATAAAGCAAAAGATTGTAATTACATATTTCTTGTTATCAGCCTCTGTTAAGAACAATGATTTATGCAATACCTGCTTTTGGCCCCAATAACCATACTTGAAAATATATACAATATAATATAGTACCTAAATGGAGTCCGTCCACGCCTATGTCTGGGGGTGCATCATGCAATAGCTGGTATGTATTACCATCGCTGAACACAATGTCATAGGTCACATTGGTACCTGGAAAATGCGGAACAAGAATTGAACTCAATGCTATGTTATACTGCGTTGAGTTAAATCTTTGTAAATGGGTCGAATGTTGCCGTAATAGGTGAAATGAGCACTTTGACATTTACGAGCTCAGAACAAAAATATAAGTAAATAATGTAAAATATACTAAAATGAATCTTGGAAAAATTGGGGTATATTCGTTAATGCAGTCAACAGACTCATGCCACTGTATTTTTACCTTTATAATAGTAGCCTCTTTTTATATGCATTTTTGTCATTTCTATTTCTACCAAGTGAAAGAGGTAGTTAAAATGGGTCACCTTTGATTTTCAGGAGGTACAAAGAAAAGAAATGACGTAACGGAGGGAAAATACCAGAAACGATTATTAAGTTCTTAATAGCAAAATGTGCAGTTTTCTTATACAAATCCATCCTTAGACAGAATTTGGAGGCCAAGATGAATAACTTATTTGACATACCGTATGCTATGGTCCATGTTACCAAAGTTGGATAGGACTGGACTGTGACGACTTGGCCAGCTTCAAATACCAGATCTAAAATTGTGTCTTGAATGGAAATCCATCCCTAGCATGGGATAAACACGTAGCATTAAGTCGACATATAATAGATAAACATGGATGCGAATTCAATACAAGAGAAAATTAGCAATGTCCTCAAATTCAATACTTTCGAAATTATTTTATCACATCCTGTTGTCTGTGATAAACAGTTAACTTTGAATTTACATATTTACAGCCTTTCGATAAAAGAAGAATGTTGAACGGAATTATTATTTCTTACATAGGTAGTCATGTTGCTGACGTCATTCCAGGCAAAGAGAGTGATCCCATAGACGCCATCGCTGACGTAAGTGTGACTCATGGTGCGTGTTTGATATACTTCTTCGGTGTGTCCATCTCCAAACTGCCAGCTGTACGTCACCTTACTGCCCGGATGGGCCGGAATATCAAAACTGACCGATGCATTAGTAGCAACTGAAATTGAAAAGTATGTTTGTTGGTTGGATATATTGTTTAAATACTAGGGATATTTCATAAAACTTACCGGTTGATCGGAGAATTAATAAATATGATGTTTCTTTTTTTTTTTAATAACATATCCTGATTGAACATTTGTACGACTTCGTTGTAAACTTTATTTAGACATCTTTAGATTGTATTCAGACGAGCCATAATTGATAATGAACGCGATACTCTCATTATGCTTAATTTATAATTCAGAATTTAGACGGATGACCGTGCATTGGATTCCAAGCTGCATCAATCTTGTTACATTCCTTAATAAGCTTCATTTCTCATTCGATTTCTACTGTCTTTTTGATTCTACAAAAGTATCTATGGCTAGCCTTACCATGTGAAACAAAGTTGAAAGTAAGATTCGCTATCACAGCTTGAACTTCTATTCCGACGGAATCATTGATTGCTCTGTAGTTTTGATCCCCAGGCAGCATATTTTGGTTACTCACGATCGCTTCCAAGGTAACGTTGCCTGCGTTATAAAATGTGTACTCAAACGAGGTTGTCACCGTGCGCACGACGAACGCCTTGACCATGTGCTTGGTGTTTGATCCTGAAAAAGAACCGGGGATCTGGTACTCGCCGGGCACGCGATTGCCCCAGTTATTGCCGACATCGGAGTAGGTTTCTTCAGCAACGGTAGAATCTGCATGCTTGATGGTAATGGTATTTTCCATATAGAAAGCAAATACATCTCCCGGCTGGACTTCAATGGCGCTGGAGTCAAGCACAGCGAAACCCAAACCAGTGGAGCTTATAACGTGTGTGTATTCCCCTACAAGTTCCAATGTCTGCACAGGCATAGCATTCCAGTCGCTGGCGAAGTACCAGTCTATCCGGGCATTAGTAGCCCTATCACGGCAAGTGCGGCCAGGAAAACTGAAGTACTGGTCACTTGCACAAGTTATTGCCCATCGGTCAGTCTGATCCTGGCAGACCGCCGTCGATCCGATACAATTGTATGACTTCATGCAGAAAGTGCTGCCAGACGAGCACACAGGACGATATACCTGGAAGAATATCAGTAGGATTTCCTTTATCTCATTTCAGCGATCTCATTTAATTAATTTAAAGAGGCTTAGGGTTATTGTAACCATTTATAATTATCCAAATACCAAAAATGAGTTTTTTCCTGCATCTAATTATTCAAATGCATCTATCTTTGTGCTGATTTAAAACAATGAAAAAGCCCTCGAAAATATAAAATAATATAATATCAGCGTTTATATTTTTTCGTTGCAATGTATAAGCAAAGGCAAGCGTCAATTCAACACCTTTCTAGTGTTCAATATTAGCAAAATTGCCGGCGAAAAGTGCTTGTGCGTGTCACACGCATTAAGTTGCGCCTTTTTTGTGGTGACAACTAACTAATGAAAATGACAAATGATCAAAACGTTAATAATGAATACAGTTTTGTTTAAGAACGATTTTTGATAATCCGACTTTATGGTGTGTGGGATAACTTAGCTATTTCGATTTATACGCTGTATGTTATACCAAAGCAACATTGAAAACCGCAAGAGCACTGAATGGTGTTTATTATCTTTATCGATAACAACATCTATAATTCAATACCTGAAAGATAATTGTCCCTGTTGCTATAGCATCGTATTGCACGGTCTTCAATAAACCTTCATGTTTGAATATCTGGTTCTGCAAGATGTAAATCTTGCTATGATGCGTGGTTTGAGATCCTGCAGTCCCACCCATGTGCCCAACGGTGTAGATGGAGGTATCTATAGTTTAAAAAATGCAACAGAATTATACAATGGGCGATGTTGTGTAAAGAGTTCTCAACTGATTAATAATTTGACAGCCAGATTGATATTGTTTTTCGGTTGTAATCAAAATAAACAACACATTTCATGATTACCTGGCATCTGAAACGTAACTCGGTTGCCTGAACCGATGACGCTAACATCTGCAGCCATGTTGGTTCCCTCTTGCACGGTCATCTTGCAGAAAAAGGGTTTGTTCTGTGTTGCCACGGAAGGACACGTTAGATTCAACTTTTGGACGGGCATATATACCTGGAAATAGCAAAATATATTTATCCTTAAAATATTTTTTTAATTGTTAAAACAAGATCGTTAAAACAATCTTAAGAAATATTATTTTTTTCAAACTCTTATTCGCTGAGACAGATCAATTTTTAAAGGTATTTTAACTTCCAGTCATAAATCAGGGATTCTCTTTAATTGCAAATACATAGGTAAGCGCTCGCAGCTGGAAAGCCATTGTTAAAGAATTAAAGACACTTTTTGCAACTGTCTAAAAAAACACTACATGCCAAATTTACTTTAACATTCGAAAGTTTTTGTTCAACATTCTCCGTCAACAATGCAGTCATATTTTTCATATTTCCACTGGAAATGATGGTGCTTTTATGTGAGTCCAATTTGCAAAGGGCGTATTAAAATTTTTTCAAGAAATTTATTCGGCTCTAGCCAAATGAAGAGAAATGTTATACATATAAAACAGTAAAAGCATAAATTGTGATGTTTATATAACAGTAATAGACAAGGTTTCTTATTTAACACCGAATGCATAGACATTATTGCATATTTAGCACAAATATAAACACGTTTTATCTTACCTGTGTCTTACCTGTGTTTAAGTAAATATACATGATACTTTTATTCTATAACATAACTAAGCAGAAGAAAACTGCCTTGTTAAATGCGATCTTTTGTAGAAAAATATCTTATGACGCATTTTCATCGGTAAATTTTCTGATTTTCAAAGATGAACAGAAAAATAGTTTTGAATCAAAAAGATGTTCAATTTTCACTTGAAAATGAAAAGTACTCGAGGAGAATAGTATTCCAATGTTTAGTTTTGTATCGGAAAAAATATTGTGAAGTTATGGTTGTTGCTATTAAAGGCCCGCTATAAACAAATTGTTTACGGCCGACTGCATTACTGATTTGCTTGTGTAAACCAAGGCAACCGTTTAAGAATAAAGGACTGGGGCTTTAGAGAAATAAATAAGTATCCCATACAACGTTTAAGTATTTATAAATAAGCCACTACAACAGTCGATTCACGTGCAAACGATATAGTTTTACCGTAATACTACCCAGTTCATATCATCAATGAACAATGTCATCTCTCTTTTTGGATCAATAAAAATGCTCATCATTGAGTCTTTTTTTGTTCTCCTTAATTCAATAAAAACGCTGTTCAGTGTATTCAAATAAACTTTTACATGTACCTTTTGAATCTTGTGTATATACTTGTTATGCCAACCAAAATAAACATTTTTTTCTTTTTAATGTAGTAAAATAAATATTATAACGCATATTACAAAAAATAACATACATAGTTAGAGGGTCCTATCAGGGCAAATCCTTTTTGTTAATTGTCATGGGTTTTTTTTATTACTACTTACATCTAATGGCTTGAAATGAAAACAAGACATGTAGGCTCATTACTGAATTGCATGCATCGTTTGCTCAGTCGCCCGTGACATATACTGTTTATGTTTTGCTCAATTTGAGTGCAAAAAACATTAGAGCGTTTCAATCGATACCACTTCTCCGAGGTAGAGGTACCATCTAATGCACGGAAGTTGAACAGTTTAAGCTACAATAAAACGTAAACGAGGAAGAGACGTCGGAACAATAACGTACGTGAAACGTTGTACTGGAGAATCCATGCAGAGAGATGCAGATGCCTTTTTTTTCAACCCGCACCCAAACAACATCAAACTTCACATAACATACACAAATACTCTAATGTTGAATGATAAAAAGAATAATAATAAAAAACAATAATGATGACAGTGATAACGCCTTACCTTGGTCACAGCGGATGTCAAAACCTCCTCTCCTGTGAAGAAGTGGGTGCTTTTCACAGAACTGACGATGTCACCAGCGTCAAAGTACAATTCACTTTGGTGAATTTCCCGAACGTTGGAGTGAATATATCTCGTGGACGATGCATCAGCTAATACACTTAAGGTATAGTCAACACTGGCATTATACTGGTTCGTGACACTTATGTTGTACGTTTCCTGGGCATGCCCCAATACTAATGAAAACGGAAAATAGTTACTGTTAATCTACATATACTGTGGATAGGCAGTAAATAGGAAAATATCGATAATATTAGAATGATAGTCAGATATTATTATTATACTTTTTCTTTAAAATTTGAAAGGCCTACGACTACGTCTTAGTCTGTTTTGTTTCATGAAACATACTGCAAATTGACAAACTCAACAATATGTCGACTGGATGCCTGTCTGTTTAATCTTCGTCTACAAATTTGACAACTGTGAGAGACCGTTGACAGATGTTTGATAAAAAAAGAAGAACCCGGCCCATTTTTTAAGGGTACACCCGTCAGGTAGGGGGCCTACTATTCCAGTCCCGAAACAACAATCTTACAGACTAAAAATGCATTTACGTATTAACTCTAGAAATACGACAACACAATACACAACATCAAAATTAGGACATGGCACTTACATTCCAAAACAGCTATTGACACAGAAAAATGTGATAAATTGTAATGCAAACGCTAATGTAGGGTTAACATTTTCATTGATATGGCATTTAAAAAAAGATTACAAAGCCACAAAATTACGTAACATGCAGGAAGAAATGTAGCAGTATGTTTTTCTGCATATTCTGCTGCATAAAAATATGCAACAATATCCCGTTTGAACTGGAAGGCCAAGTTAGTATGCGCCGCAACAGAATATTAACTGTGCGTTGTATAAAAATCTTATTGCCACCTGCTCCAGTTAATGAATGAATCAATTGTATATATGATGTTTAAAAGGCTGTTCACGGCCGTACTTACCGGGCGCTGATAAGGAGAGATACCCCAGAGGGTTATCCAGCCTGTACACGGCGTGATGGAGCTGGCCGCCACAGTTCTCCGTATTGTTACCCGAACACGCGTTGACACAGCTGTTCTCGTCAGCAGGGCCATGGCGCCCGTACGAGTCAGAGCAGTAGCAGTATTTTCCCCTGAGCAATCCGGCATAACTAGAATAAAATTATATCGTCATGGAATTAAGTTTCGTATAGCATGAGGTGTGCTGAGGGGTTGAAATATATCCAACTATTGGCTAAATGATCTTATCTGAAAAATGGAAGATAAAAAAGAAAGGGAAAGAAGAAATATGAAACACAACAGTGTGTCAAGCTATTTTATAGTATTAAAGATTGATAAATATTTCCAAGAAATCATCATACACTCAAAATCGCCATTTTTTATACAAACAATAACATTATTACATTGCTAATATTTATGTTCAGACAAGAAACTGGAAGGATGTAGTCTAAACAGAACACTGAATTTTGATATCAGAAATTATCTTCTTATAATGTTTGATATTCCGTGAGACATTCGCATAACCTACCCATAATGGTCCTCTTCACACCTGTATTTACAGATATCGACGATCATGGCGGACGGGTCGTAAGTTCCTGCATGGACACGGAATTCTCTATCATGAAGTACCTCAGGAAAGCAGCCAACATAGTCTAAAATGTAGAAGAACTGAGTAAAACGCTTGGTATCATACACTATCACAACAGAAAAGCGGCAATGTGCCCGACGTCCACTTCACTTTAAAGTTAAATAAATAAAGTTAAATAACGTGCTTCAGTGTATGAGGAATACTGAGATCTTTCCATACATGTACAGTATTCTTAAATGTACTGTATTTGTAGCATAGGTAAATGTTTACAAAAGCCGGATATGTTAGTTATATCATAAAATATAATCTACCTGTGACTTTTATAGTATTTTACATTTCATGATATCTTACATACAACCCTAAAGAATTTATCACATTTTGTTTATAACTTGTGTAAAAGGAGAAAAATCTATAAGAGGAAGAAAAGTGCTATTTAAACACCATTAATGTGCACTGATATCCTAATCGATTGTTAATTGCCATGGCCATCCCTGTTAAACAAATGTATAATTTGAAGCCCGTGGAAAGCCTCACTTCACCCCTTAGACTGCATTCCCACAATTTTAGATCGATCCATCTGGAGCGACCTAACTCCCTGGGGGTTCACGCTAAGCGCGCACGAAAGTTAATTACCCCCTTACAGCTTTTAGTAGGCGGGACAGACATTTAAGCCGGCTAATCTGACAGCAATCTAGTGAGACTCCCCGCGGGGATAGATCGATCTAAAATTTGTGGGAATGCAGTCTTAGACTACATGTACTGCACAAAGGGAAATACATGTTAATACAACTCAAACTATCAGTATTGGAAATATATCTTTCAACGTACGCATATCTACCCCACTAAAATGCATGAAAACCAGAAAAATCAATCATTTAGGTGTGGCCAAAACATCAGCCGATACATATATGCAAAGGAACAAAGAATATATAATCGGCTGACATGTCCAGTTTTGCAAATTGTCATAATGCCGCCAGGGATTAACCTGTCATTGCTGCGGTGAAATATTCGCAAGGGTAAGAACGGTTGAGAAGTTCAACGAATTTCATTGTAATTCAGTATTGGTTATTTCTTATGTAATAACATTTTGTTTTGTTGTGTTAACAACAGCGCATTGTTTCCTGTGTTAACTTGTCCGTGAAGTAGATCTTTGATATTTGGAATTCGTCACGCTGTAGCGGACGAAAACATCAATATCTATTATTTCATAATCAAAAGTATTGAACCATAATCGATATTGGATTTGCGGTCTTAAACCTTACTCCTTCATTTTTCATTCCTTCATATTGCCTGTTGATTATGAAATCAGTGATAAAATATTATATGTCGTCTCTTAATAAGATTGCAAATTCCACTTGGCAATTACATTTTAGAAAGCAGTCATGAAATGCCACTTGCTATTAGGTGAATAGCTGAGACCTCAACTACGATTTCTACGATATGTCTTGATTTAAAACATAAAATAACATAAACTTTAAAAAATAATTATCTAATACTTTCAAAACTATTAACGTTTCTGCCAACAAATATGAAAGTTTCTCATACAACGCGTTACAATATAACAGCCAATATGTCAGAGAGAGTAATGTTAATCATTACATCCAAAATCCATTGAATTTGACTTAATGTCGTAAAGTAAAAGGCTTACACTTTCACTAATTGCAAATAATAATTAAAACGGAATCAATGAGTAAAAAAAACATAGGGAGTTATTGGGCGTTTAAGAGTCAACAAGTGTAGAATTTATGTAGTAGGAAAAGATGGATCATGTCAAAGTCACATATAGTTCGCTTTGATTGGTTAATTTCTTAATAGATTTGCAAGATTCTGACACTTGTGAAACACATGCAATCTAAGGATGGATATGGTCCAAGCATGAGGAATTCAAAAATATTTTAAATTGAAAACAAGTTCCTTAAACATTACCTAATAAGGAAATGTTTAATGGTAGTTTGCAACATGAAAATGGAAAAATCCTTGTAATCACGCAAAGACAATGGAAAGAAAACAAGTAAACGCATGATCTGTACGGAGAAATGGAGTATAAATACTTGTGAAATTGTATGAAAAAGAGAGGGGGTGAATAAACGTTCGAAAGCTCCAGATCGACTTATTTCTGCGAAATACGCGACAAAAACTATAATTCTATCTCTTAAAAATATGTTGTGTTAAGTAGGTCTTTAAAGCATTCGAAATATAATAATTAATTCATTCCTTTCTAATCTTTTTACTTGGATAACGCCTGTGAAGCAATGAGCATAAAACTTTTTAGAAAATAACACCGACAGTCGGTCACAAAATAGATGCTGTTTGTTTAAAAGTATCTTATCCGGGATTTCCCTGCCAAAAAAAGTTATTTGCCCTTACTCACAATTCATTGCTTGGAATCGATATTTTATGCCGTTTAAAAGTTAATAATTTCGTTTAAATGTTTCCCATAATGTTTAGACCGCAATGTCCTCCTGTACATTCCAGAAGGAACTATCAATGTCTGGTACTTTTATTCGAAGTATTTGGGGGCTTTTATCGTTTTTGAAAGTCTGCATTGAGAAAGATAACAAGCTATGCAGGATATGTAGACATAAAAAATATGATATCGGGACAGTCTCAAAGTATTCTTTTAGCATGTCTGTATAAAAACGACACCTGCCTTTGCGTGTTTATGCAAACTTTTTTCAAATGTGCATTTAAGAATATTTGCAAGAGTAAGAAAACTGATATGCCATGTATCAGAGTAAGGCTTTTTTAATTTCTATTTTTTATTTTTCGTGTTTTTTACTTGTTTTGAGTCAAAAATCGCTTCTGGTAAGAAACGCGTTAAATACAAAGTACCTCACGATTGCCAGTAAAAAAAAAACTATATGCACAATATAGTTTCAAAGAAGTCTATATAACTTAGTGCACTCAAATGGGAACCATATCAAAGCGCGTTAAAAAAAAAAAGCGACAATTGATACACTGTATAAAAAGTCATCTACCAGACAGCTGAAAACCAAATATCTGTTTTAAATCAAATGTTATATTTTCTGGATAGATGGAATTGCAACAGGTAGTCAAGAAATGTGATTCATACAATAATGACCATTATTTAAATGCATTTTGATAACATTAAGAATAATATTGATTTTAAGGATGCAGGGGTTTGAATGAAAATCGCATCGTACGTCGTTCAAATAGTCGTGACAGACGTAGTAGAGCAACAATCCTTACATACGAATATTCGTTCTCAGTCATGGTCTTAAAAAGTGTTAACAGGCCTTATGCCAAATTATAATCACATATAACGACGAAATGAATGGATTATTTAATTTAATGTCATTTTTCGAATATTAAAATAAAAACCGAAGAACTTGAATTACCTGCTCTGGTGACAAAGCCTTCACTCTGCCTTACGCACACCTAGAATGCAAAATAAAAAATTATTCATTTAAAACTCTAAGGGTATATGGCATCCAAACTTTTGTGATAGAAAGATTTTTGCAAAACAATTCATGAAGATTTCTAATGATGGAGGTTGATAATCCTTTCAAACAGCCGTTCTCGACGTATGATAAATACAAAATGTTGCTCCAATTTTACTATATGTTCATTATCTATGTAAATATTAAAAACTCACCAGTAGCAGGATGGCAACAATGGCACAAAATGGAGATCCCATCTTGGATGCCTGAAGTCCGCCAGTTTTGGCGCACATTTTATTTTGCGGTGCTCAGGCCGAGAACCAGCCTTCGTTTTGCTCTGTGTCTCACGATCTGATCCTAAAGTCTGGGACGACAACCAATGCCTCTCAGCCTGAGGGTTTTATCAATAATCCATTGTCATGAATAACAGATAGGTGAAAGAACAGGTTATTGACGTGAGATAATGGCAGATATTGCATAACCGCCTAAACGATTGATTTTTGGAGAAATGTAAGCCTTTACTACAATGCGCTGTTATTGGACAGACATGAATCCATAGACCATTCTTCTATTTGTACGGCATGCATTTTTAAACAGGGTGATATCAGCTTCAGGCAGGTATTAAGACTATCTAACTGTTTATTGATTCGGTATCACGTTGGTAGCTACCCATTAAGCTCTGATTCCGATACATCACCGGTAACCAGTATTGATGAGAGGCACTTTTAATTAGTTATCTAAGACGAAGGGTTTCATACGACTAAGCTTATTTGTCTGCGAACTCCCAAGTGGCTGCGTGAAACAACTTAGGTACTATGGAACGCGATACTGTACTATAATTTGACATACTGATTGAAATCTCACATTTCCAGGTAAACGATACAGCCTACATTTCAATTTAATGAAATGAAAAAATTCAGCCTTTAAAATATCGGTAGGTTTCATCCAAGTGAATTGTATTATTCCATATGAAGACGGTTACAAAGTTTAGCCCATTTTATTCATCTTATTAAAAACTGACTGCATAAAAAGAAGGAACTTGATCGATTTTTTTTACCGGTTATGTAATACCCCCTGGTTTGAGCTTTTCTAAATCGATGCGTGGCAGTAATCGGAAATCGAATCTCGTTTACAATCCGACAAGTCGCGACAAATTCGTCCCTTGAAAGTGCTAATTGAAAAGCTGAGATAGGAAAAATATTTAACAATAAATGGTTTAATGAAACCAAATCAGAAACCATTTTCAAAACCAGTTTCAACTTTATCTCCACCCATGATAGCCACTGAAAACAAAACGTTAACGATTTTTAAAAATGTTGGACAAGCCAACATATCGACTCCAGTTATGTAATCTAGTCTTTCTAAGGCATCTTCTGTTTCGATTGTATTGATTTTTTATTAATGGTCACTGAGATATCCGTGGTTTAAAAGGCTCTACTTCATTCACTGTTGTTTCAAAGCAGTCCTTTTTTGTCTGACAGTATAGGGAGTTAAGCGATACTGGCTATTTGCAGCGTACCTAAAGCCGTAACTTGAGATGCTTGCATACATATTTAACAACCCTCTGTCCGTATTAGCAGTGTTATGAATATATTTGAAAGGACTGTACTTATGCAGAAGTTATGCGAACGCTTTTTACATCAGAAATCGTTACAAGGTCCTGACTGTCTAATATTATCCCCCTGCAGAGGCAAGAATACCCTTTGCAAACGGGTGTTGTTTTTGTTTTCATTTTTCAAACAACAGTATTCAGACAGATGTTTGAAAAAATAATTGGAAATGATAAAACAGCAAATCCGTGTGCAAAGTTTAAGATCGGAAAAGTATTTAAACGCTGCTGGTAAAGACAACTTTAGAATTCTGATCTACTAAACTGAAAATCGAGACTTTAGAAGTGCATCACAGATCCTCAAACACGAGGAAATGCCTGTTGAACCTGTAAGTGGTGCAACGTTGTGACAGCTGTTCAGAGTACATCTAACACAATCAGTGCAGACCGCGGCATCGTTGTAGAACACACCTTTAGAAGTGATTTCACTGCGGGGCAATGTAATTCTATCTCTCTGTGAATAACATAATGCTAATAACCTGGTGCCTTCCAATGGACAGCAACACACGGTATTTTGTCTTTTGTCTTTTCTCGCAGCAGGAGTACGTGTCACTTTTATTGCAATGATTTTATTATTTCTTTAAGGTTGATAATATAGGCCTTCTGTCATGTCCAATTTGGCTATCGTAATATTATATAAATAAAAAGGAAAAAAAAAAAGGAAAGGAAAAACCAAAATAGACCCCTAATACTATCAATGTAACAACAAATTCCCATCTCTTTTAGTAATATATAGATAATACTGCGAAATAAGATCCCTGCCCCTAACCTCTAATAACATATTACGCAAAGCAGCAAATGAGATGTTATTAAGTCATATTTCACTTCAACTAAGACCTTATTTGGGTGAGTAAACTTATGTACGAGAAGAAAGATCGCGGGTTGATTAGTTGGTAAAACATGTCTATTTTCAAATGTATTAATTTCTCACTTTAAGTATCCCCATAAAAGTAACTGAGGCTTAGAAAATAAGGCGGGCCGAATGACATATATGACAACTATGCTACGCCCAAAGGCTTCTTTTTTCATCTAAAAAACAGCTCCGCGGCTCTCTTTTCTCTGGCCGTGTCTGACGCCTTCTTTTGAACTTCGGGGACCTCTTATGGCTGACATACAGAGACGCACCGATCCGCGCTGACCTCTAGCGGGCTTTTATGAAACAAATACATGATCCGTCGTTACGGTTCACAGTTCGCTTTTTGCTGGTTAAAGAGGTAAATGAAACATTGAAAGGTCTGTAGTATTTGTGGTTAAATTAAGAATTCCTATTGCCTTGATATTAGTTCATAATGGATAATTTCTGTTGGATAAATATAAGCCTAATGCAAACTCACAGATTGTAATCTAAATCGGTTTGTTACCGCTATATTAAATTGAAGAGGATTGTAAATTGCTCACTTAAGTATACGGACACATAAAAATAGCATCTTTTCCAAACGACATGTTTTGCTGAGATTCCACTTTCAATCGAAGCAAACAGGAAAGTTATGATTTTTAAGTTATAAAAGAATTATGTTAAATTACCTCAATTTTCTGTAAAGATGACTTTTACTCCGCAGGTATATGCGGGCGAAAATTACTATAATTTTCTTCATAAAGCATATGGTTCTCTTTTTTTCAACTTCAGATAAGTCACACGTCTTACTTGTGCGGACATTTTCCCCTTCTATAACGCTGTTTGGCGCTTGTTAAGTTTATTGAACTAAATTAAAACACGAAAAAAAGTCTGTCAGACAATTTTGTGTTCTTATTTCGATAAATAATCCATAAATTTTGTGGTGAAAATTTCTTTTACTGCTAACGTGTACTAAAAAAAGGAATTGTTTAAATTATGTTAATCATTTTAAAAAAATGAACAAGGAATAGATGAAATAGTAACCTGCGCTAAGAGAGTGACGCAACAAACAAAGACAAGCCTTACTCGAAGTCAAAACAGTCTTCTGTTACCCTCTTCCAGAGCGGCAGATATTATAGGCACATTTTCCACCAGCCAGTTAGAAGATTGACCATATTTAGCCAGAAAAATTATCTATGAATATCTAGTGAAAAATCAATCTGTGGCACTGCTAGAGGGTAGTCTTCTGTGGGAAGCACTAGTCGAAAAGAGGAACAGCAACCAGTTTACAGCTTGCTGAGGTTCGTTGCAATAAAATGAATTAAACTTTTCGATTATTATAAACAATGTGACGACGTAAAGTCAATCCCACACAATTTTATATGCATCGACGGGCAAATAGAAACAAAGCCAAACTACAAAACACACTGGCGGATGATTACGACTGTTATCCTTGACCAGAAAAATTAGGATAAACAGATCCCAGTATGTCGACTCGGGACATATAAAGTCACGTCATTTCAAGGTAATTCTCTTATGAGGTATTTGTTGTGGTATTGTTTTCTTTCTTTATTTTTCTTTAATTTTTCTTTCACAGACAACAAAATACCATTCATTCGTTCTCTTTTTCTCATTAAGAACTCTTCCATACCTTTGTCACCAGTTTCAGAAACAGAACTAGCTTTCTGTTATTCAAAAGTGAATAAAGAACACCGAAAGTGCTATTATTATATTATTATTATTATTTATATTAGCCAAAGTGTTATGCTTCTTTTTTTCCAAGTTCAGATAAACTATTTTTCACTTGAAATACATTTTACCTAAAATGATAACCCGGCCATCACTGGCATTTCACATTTCAGCGCACTTATCCAGTCTAGTATCTGATTTCTTTGAAAAGAATTTACAGAAAGTTCATAAAATTCTTTACAAAGGGAACAGTTCTATCAATTTAATTTAAACTACATCATCATTCATCTTTAATATGACTTTGGTCCGGTGCTAAGAGGCACAATCAGCTTTATATGAAGACAAATGCACCATTTGGGTAAAAAACATTGCTAATGAAGACAAATAAGGGTTTCCTGTCGATTGCAATTTAATTCCTGCTGAAACTGTGAACAACTTGAACAATACTATTTGTGCTATTAACAATCTACCGTTTTTCAAAGTCCTTCATATCAGTAGTTCGGGGGAACACTACAGTGTTGATTTGTTTTGGAGCAGTTTTATTTCTGTAATTTCTCGTTTTTTATTTGGCTGAAATAAAGAAGAATAAATCATTTTAGTCTATATCCATTCCTCCCATTTCCCATAAACAGATATGGATTTTTTACTGCAGATCTATTACTATAATTTGGATGTGATATTTATTATTTCTGTGGCCAGAAATCTCCCACCCATCCTTTATATAATTCAGTTAAACATTGAATAATTCAATAACGCGATTGACAATCGCCCCTCTTTCCATCCAGATAAATTGCACCTCTCACCTGTTACAGTAACTGAAGTCTATGTTTCCATGTAGAAATAAGGCTGTCAAAGATAAAGGTGGGGCACTGATAGAGAACACCAGTAGCACGTAGTATTTTTAATACTACATAATGTTTCTTGTCATTCGCAATTTGAAACGTTTTTGGTCATTGTAACCAACGGAAAGACACGTTCTGGTTTTCGGAGGGCGCATTAACTCATACCGCACCAATATTGGACTTTGTAGTTATTAAACGGATATTTACAAAAAGAAAAGTGTACTTCATATATGGCCTGCTTGTGGCGTGGCATGTTGAGCAACAGATATTCATTTACACGTTTATTATAGATAGAATTTTAACGGGTGGCATTTATCTCCGAAATCATGACATTGCAAGTAGAAGAAAATACTGGTATATTCCCTCTATAAAGTTTCCTGTATACGGTTTTTACCTAGGGGCTGTTTAAGTCATGCATTAGTTTATTTACCGCCACATAAGGATTTACTGAATAATTTATGTATCTTAGGTAATTTTTTCGTTCTTCAGATTTCACGTACTTAATATGACATTAAAAAGATAAAATATCCTTTATGATCGGTCGTCATTGAATCATTTACGTCCTGTTCCCTTGGAAGTATTGCGGCTGTGTGTGCACCATTGTTACAACCAGCTGCATACATTCAAGCATAAAATACACCGTGAATAATGATCAAACAAGTATTCATCAAAAAGATTGAATAAAATATTAAAATCACAGCTGTGAAATTATTCGCCAGTGTGAATGTTTTTGTATCAAATGACATTGAATGTCTTTATAAAGACGCGTTATAGCTCATGGTGGTACCAGTAGTTACGAAACACAAAGCACGTTACCTCTCTCTTTCCAACCTTCATAGCCACCATACTGCTCAGATAACTGCATAAATATAAATGCCTTTTATTTTTATTCCAATCGTTGCATACAATATTAGACTCATTTTTCTCTATGTCTATTGTATTTGTTTCTTACTTGGAGAGCGATTTTTTGCAAGTTGCTCATTTTACTGTTATGCGGCTTGTAAAACTATTAATTTCTGACATCTATTTAGACAAATTTTTATATCGTTAGTATAAAAAACGAAAACGCACCTATAAGGTATATTTAAAAGGAAGATTCAAATTAAGAAACTTATACAAAAATTGTTAATGGTGTTAAACTAGCCGTATGATAGACTTCCTGTTGCTCTTCTATGCCTGTCTTTTTACCTCTTTTGATACAAGATTCAGAGGTCACAAACTAAAATTGTTTGAGGTTGAGGCATATACATATGTTGCAAGGCCTGTTGCACAAAAAAGTGTTGGTTTTACATATATATTTTAATGTGGACCATGAGTTTAAAATTGATAATGCAAGCCGTATATAAAATAGGTTCAAAAATTGAGACGTAATAAAGAGACCCAGTTAATGATTTCAACAAATCTGTCTTGGTGTTATCATCTGTTAGTAGGTAATTAACAAGAATCGGGTCTACTGTGATTAGGTTAAACTTAAAGTTATAAGAGCCAAAGTAAAATTGTATACGCACTCTGCCATTTACCATGTATTTTGAGATTGGTTGTACTTAACTACTTGCGGACAGGGACGGGTATATATATAATTTTTTTTTACTTTGATAACCATAAAACTCTCCTTATTTGCTTGTTTGAGGTAAATCTTAACCACTAACTCGGTCCATAAATATCTGAACATTGTAAAAAAATACTTCATAATCAGCTTTTGGCCAGTCAAACAGATCATTCTAGTTTTTTAATTAAGGCCTATGAGATAATTTAACTGTTGTAGAATTTGTAAATTTTGTTGATTTTCAATGAAGTACAAAATGTACCATTGGATAATGATAATATTTAAAAGATAAATATATTCATTTCACCTGCAATGCGTGATACGAGATATCTACCTAAGGAGTTAAATCCGAAATTCATTTCTGAATATGATTGAGTTGTCAAAAATTCCTCCGCATCAATTACCGAGCTGTCACTTCGTGGGAAAGTGGTAGTCGGAAAGTCATCGTACATATTAAATGGTTCAGTTTCGTGCCAAGCGCGTATTACAATGAGTGATAAACGACGGTGATGAAATTCAAATTTGATACTTTTGGCGCCTACCTTGCGTTGTATTGATCGGGTGGTGTTGTCATTACTTCTAGCACGAGTCTTGGAGTTTTAATCAGAGTCGTATCTCATCGTTGGAATTTTCCCGACACCTCAACGATAGGCTTGGAGAGCAGACACGGACCGTGTAATTAAGTGTAACTGTAAATTACCTGCATGATCAACAGAAATCTGGTTGCGGTCTAAGGAGATGATTTACTGGAAATCTATTTAAGATTTAATATAAGAATATTTTATTAAAAAGGATATAGATATACGTTTTGTGGTACCATAAAAAATCAGAAATACTTCAATTATATTGAATAGAATATTATAACTACGAAAATATCGAATTATTCATAATCAGAGATGTCTTTCAAATAATGTTTTTAATTTCACCTCCGTTCTTTTTCTTCCTAGTATATATTTTGATCATGCAGGTATGTAAAATTGCCGGTCTTAACTTAATGTAGCTAATCAGTTAAATGGCATGTACACAGTATGTTGTTAAAGTTTACTGTTCATTCTAAAGAAAAAAGTTAGTCGTTTTTCTAAACGAATTGGTGTAACTCTAAAATCTACAGCTATATAGAGACTTTTCGGCCAAAGAGAAAAATAAGAATGCCGAAGAAGAAAGTATTTATTACTGTTAATGTCGATGCGCTTAGAATGTCCAAATTGCGCGAACCTTTATGGAAACTCCTGTTTTCTTTTAATGGCATATTTAACGCAAATAAAAAGCAAAATAGAAGCGTGCAGATATTTCTGCACTAATTAGAAAACAACGTTACCGGTCCAATTATTATGCTTCGTTGGTGCTGCTTTTTGGTTGGTGTGTAATGATTCGTTTATCGCCTACTTATCAAACGCGGGGCAAGTGTGAAAGGCTAACTTTGTGTAAGCAGCTATTGTTTGTCTAATTATTTGTGATTGAGTTGGGAGAAGGCGTTCTACCCCTCCCAAACCACTTTAATTTGGCCTCCACAGGAAAGTAACGAGCCAGGCGGACCTTTTGATCTTTGTTGGGGGCAAGTATTCATCAGAAGAAATCAAATTTAAATGAAAGAAAACTAAATTGACGCGAAACTCTCATTTTGAGATGCTAGAGGGTTTTATTTTAATGTATCGCGTTGTGAGTGAATCACGGTTTTGTGTACTGCAAATGAAGAGAAGGGTTCAAAATTAGCGTGTATAGTATATAAAAGATAAAGAAGGTATGCGAAACATATAAAAATCTTGAAAAAAAGGGTTGAGCAGATGCTGGATTTAAGGGTGTCAACTGGAAAAAAATCTCAGCAAAAATACGAACTGTTTGCTGATCAGCCGGGCTATCCATGTGCTGATTAAATCTGGCCAGCGAACAATGCCTGCTCAGTTATCGCGGTGCGTTTGAACTATCTGATCCTGCGGATCCTTGCCTCTTCCATACCTCTGTCAATAGGGGTTTCTTTCGTGTCAACCTCTCTACCATAAATTAAGATAAATCGTTTTCTGGATACGATACGTTTGGTCTTCCTTACTTAAACAGAATTAATCTGGGTATACCCAATAACAATTTAACGGGGTTTCTTTTTGCAGAACTTTTGTTGTGGCACCGCTTATTCAAATTAACGCTAAAGGTAGCTATTTTTGAAATCATTATCTATCACAACAACACCTTAACCTGAGCCGTGAAGTCTGTGGCAGCAACGTTTTGGGGTTTCATTTGCGCCCTATTATACCACTGCGCTTATTTGATTCGGTACAGAAAGCGTTTGTGTCTGTGCTTTACACGATGGGTCTTTCTCTCTGTCTTTCACGTCACCTGCCGACCAAGCAGACTTGAGGGATCAGGAGACGATAGGGATCCTTGTATTTGATGAAATGCTGATAAAATCAAGACTGCAAGTCATAAATTAAGCATTTTGCTGTCATGGGACTTTAAAGGAGCAATTGCGATGATTTTTATAATCTACTTGCTCCTATTTTTAATTTGAAGAAAAAAGTCTGAGGAGGAGAGGTACACACCAACGAATAACTTTGATAAGACTTCATCTTCATCTAGTGTCGAGTATTTAGTGGTGATAGGCATAATTTGAGCAACACGGTCATTCATGGGCCACTGAGTAACCCAAATCTGAAGTAAGAACATTTTCGAAAAAATATCCTCAGATGTAAGAATTGAATAATTTGCAAGGTTTCAGAAAATGTTTTAATCAAATATCCCCCTCTCGTAGATATCTTGAGTGCTCCAGTTTAGTAAACACAAAAATGAGCATGAACGGACAGAAAATAAAATGAAAATGAATATCTTGTTGAAAGTAATGCTGCCAATCGTTCAAGGTAAACAAAAACCTGATTCAAAATTAACCTGCTCGACCACTGTTCAATTTTTGAATTATTTGACTTTCCTGGAACCGAGATTATTTTCCTTGCAATTTTATTTAAGATTATTTATGCTACAGTTTACTATTGAATATCTTCTTAAAGATTCCAAATAGTTTCACGTTCTTGATTCAAATTTAAATCAATTATTTCACGCATTCAGATCCTCTCACAGAGGCTATTATGTATATCTTATATACAACGAATGAAAACACTTTGTTCATAGTTAGGATAAAAAAAGAAGGTTGCAGATGTAAAGAAAAATGGATTTCAATGAAATTCAGCAAAACGAGGTATACTGAAATGCCGACAACGATATGAGCATAAGTATCTCAGATTTCAAACAAATAACATTACTGTGCTGAAGGGATTTGAAAAATGGAAGTCGAAGTGGGCTGTCAAGACGCGGTCACGTAAGTGGCTTGGGCGTGTCACGCGTAATTTGAGAGTAACCTGCTATCATCACGACAGACAGTTGTCAGAGTGACGATTACGTATATATATATATATATATATATATATATATATATATATATATATATATATATATATATATCAATGACGAGAAACTTAAAACGTACTTCAGGAGAGTTTCACGTTAAAACATTTTATGATTGATCTATTTCAGCATAAATATTTTAAAATTTAGTCCTATTTTTTTTAAATAGCTTGGGCAAATGTATTTACTCAAAATCTATATTTCAATTCTGTCTTACCAGTTTTTTCTCTTAGATCGCGCTTTGCTCTCCTTCTAATGGTTCTTATAATTGGGTAATTGTGATCTTTAGCAATAAATTATTCTCTACAATGGGGGCCAGGCTGCTTTGTTGCAAAAAAGACACCGTGACTGAGACGGTTTGCTTTTTTAAAAAATGTAACAGAGGAATGATCACTGCACCTTTAACCTTAGAGATATAAATTTTCTACTCTTCCCAAAGATGTCGACAGATTTTTGGACCAAAATGGCGACTCTGGAGCCGGTGTCCTCGTGCGACAGGTTGCTGCAAGATGAGGACTGAAGATAACACGACTTGCCTGGGGACAAAGTCAAGCAGCCTTCAGAACGACGTGATGACTAAAAATCAAGGGGAGATTGTCTTATTTTTAGACAGGAGAGAGAAAAGGATTAGATACAAGTCGTATTTTGTTTTTATTGAGTTAAACTTCACTGGAGAGGCTGTCTGTTTCTATTTTACAGTGGTGATAGCATTCACTGTGCTTTGGCACAGAGGCAAGCGTTTGATGTTGGAATGAAGAATCCAAAGCTTCTTATATTAGCCTGCTTAAAGTACGGTTACTGAATAATTTTACTGGACAATTTAAATCAATGTCACGCATACGGCTGACTCGTTTTTTAGATCAATAACAGTTCTTTTCACGGAAATAACAACCCAAAATTCCACTGTAGACTCCGCAATCCCGTCTTTGCATATTTCTCGATTCGACCTGTCATTGCTCCAACTTTATTGGATGGCAGCCCTCGCAAATTTGTCGGCAAAATATTTAGTCTTTTATGGTCTCATCAAAATCATCTACAAGATGTAGGAACGGAATTGCTTACATCTATAAGGAAATTCTGCCTGAGACTAAGCAATGCCTTCGATCTTAGATCTCTTTTGCCCGGGCTAGAGTCTCCGATGATTTATCGGGCCACTTATCATCCCTTACCACCATGTTCGTGGTGAAAAAAAGAGGAGAGAGGTGCCAAAGAGTCGGCCGCGCACCATGTAAACCGTCATCTCGGACTTTTTATGCCAAATAACAAATATTTTCTCAAATTTCAGTTACATCAACAGGAAAGAAAACCCTTCACTTCTGTGTGCCTTGGTATCCGCTCCATAATCATTACACCTTGTACCGATGTGTAACTTAAGTGCTAGACGGCTGAGGATGCGTATAGACTGATTTAATTACTATCGGTAATTTAACGCTCAATCACAAACCCAGAGATTTAAAGAATGTGAAAGCGAAATTATTTCAAAGGGAAAAGGCAGAGCAAAAGAGGTAGTCGTGGCAGCTTCTCTGCTCAAAGCATTTGTTTATATTCATATAACATATCCGCTATATTTAAAACGTTATCTCAGCCAAGTTCTGTGACTTCAAAGAAATCAACTAAAGTCGAGGCAGACGACCAAAGTAAGCATCAGTGAAATATGATGTTAATGCATGTCCCTGTACAACAAGAGGAGTCCTGCTGCATACTTTTGTTTTCGTAGTTACCAATAAAACTGCCACCACTTAGTATCGCTCACTGGAAATGATATGCGTAGCAACTACGGTGGCATCCGTAAAATTGCCGTTTTCTCACGGTGTGAAATAATGTTATCAGATATTAAACTACTTAACTTGTCTCCCAGTCGGGGACAACCTAGACCCTAGACAACTTGGCATGATCTTACTGTTAAGTTATATTAAAATAAAGCTGGGATGCACGCCATAGATTTCAGCATTATGCATAGCTTTTGCATTTTATTTTTGAAATCCAACAGCCTGGAGTTTCCACTATATGGAATATATCTGTCGACAAAGCTGTTTTCCTAACCAAGCAAAACAAAATAGCTTGTTTCCCATTGCTCATACACATTATATTATTAATATACCCCCCCCCCCCAAAAAAAAAAAAAATCGACCTTTAGCTTTCCATGTCATTTAAATACCGAAGTAAACAGAATTATTATTTGCAAACCCAAGATCACAAGCATTACTTATCCCATGTAACGTTATATTCAACACGAAATCGTTTGGCAAATTTTCATTTAATATTTTCTACATCTTGCGTTTCTGATAAACATTTTTGAATCCTACACAAACAAACAAGAGGTTTTTGCTTGCTTTCCCTGCGTTGTATAAAACACCAGTAAGCTTCAATAATATATCCTAAATTTCTTGTGTGGTCTGTGCACAGTCATCAGATCTCATTTTATATAAATGCTGGTACCTTTCCCGAGCATGGGGGTGCCATCCGCATTTGCGTTGAAGTGCTCTTGGGTCGTCAAGTTGTCCTAGAATCGATACATAGGGGCGGCTGGATGTTATTGTTGTCAAAGACGGGACATTATTCTTGGGAAATGACAGGATAATACGTGCACACTCACTCTTGGATGCACGCCTGTTTGTTGGGACGATAATCCATATTTAATCTTGATCATAATATATGCTCTTGCATTATCACTAACACGACATGGTTTTCAATATGTGATAAAGACGTGTAATCAGCCAATGCGACGCAGTTAAATTTTCCGTGAAAAGATGTTTATTAACATTTTAATGCCTCTTTTCTCCAAAGAACTAAAGCTACACTAATATTGCCCAACATATGACAGCATTACCTCCATTCAGAAAAACTCCAGAGATTCAACACGCTTTAAACGTGTTCATGAACCTAAAATATCAGTTTTTTCCTCCTCGTGTACATATTAAGTCCTATTAAAGCACTTGCTAAATACAATATATATATACACACAAAACACCTAAATATATTCCAAGATATAATTTTCAGTGAGGTTCACAAAAGCACATCTAAACACGGTTAAATCATGAAAAATAATTGCCCTGTCGTTTTTATACTTTCTTATTCTTTACATTAAAAAGCTCGTACATCTTTTTCAGTCATAATAAATAAAATATTCAATCTGTTCGGTTTCAAATAAGCGGAAAAAAATTAAAGGCAAATAAAAATGAACAAATCATAACATATATAATAATCTAACCACATTCTGCACAAGGGATTTTCTGCATAGCCGAGAATCCTTGGATCTTCAATTAATGTAGTTCAAAATTTTCGGATAAATCCTCACATTGAGAAAAACTAAAATTAAAGAAAAATTAATTTATGCCATCAAATACGTAAGAATTTATTAATGCGATTTATTGAAATCTTCTAATCCAGAAACAACACCAAAACATCGGTTTTCAATATCTGATTTAAGTATGCGTTTTGAAATAAACAAATCGGAAATTTGAGCGGTACATCAGTCGTGCGATTTTTTTAAAACTAAAGTTACTCCAATTGCACCAAAATATCAAAATGTATAATAAAAATACACAAGATGAATATCAAAACTTCAAAATGTAGATAATAAAATTAAACAAAACGGTTTCCAAAACGAAACTCTAATACATCTAACAAGTCTCTATGACAAGTGCACAATACGATTATGTCTATAATGAGTAAATCATTTTGCTAAGTCTGTAATTAATGCACTTAGTGCATTTAATTGTATCTCTATCACGATAAAAGGAACATTTTGTTTGTCATGTGTAATTGTTGTTTGTCGGGTGTAGATATCATATTCAAACAGATTATTGGCATTTTGAAAAAGTACTGTTTAGTCAAAATTGCACAAATCTTTTGTCTAATAATATTTATAAAGCCACAGTACGAACTTACTAAAGCTTGTCGTTTAATAATGCTGCGATTATGAACAATAATAATTATAAGAGTCGTGTCTTTTTATACTGACAGTCTTTTAAATGTCATTAAATTGTTCATAAATTATAATGAGTTTTTCATTTCAACTTTTACTTCGGATGTTGTCGCTCCTTGACTGCTGGAGTTGGACGTTGGTTGTTGTGGGGAGACGCTCGGGTTAGCGTTATTCTGTCCCCCGGGTGAACTGACGTCTTGGCTATTTTCACTATCTTCCCCCTCTTTCTTTTCACTGTGCGTCTTAACGTGTTTCGCAAGATGATCACTACGCATAAACCGCTTGTTACATACGGGACAAGCAAAACGTTTCTCGCCTGTGTGAGTCCTCAGATGGCGTTGAAGTTCGTCTGAGCGAGTAAATCGCTTACCACAGAACAGCCAGTTACATACAAATGGCCGCTCTCCCGTGTGCCATCTCAGATGCGCCTTCAAATGTGAGGTTTTACCGTACACCTTTCCGCATCCAGGAATATGGCAACTGTGGATGTTTTTCTTCAAGTGAGCCCCCGCAGGACCCAGGCGCTCTGCCTCTTGGCAGTTCGGACAATCACATGTCGCTCGCCCTGAGTACCTGCGCTGAGAGCGCGGACTAGGCATCCCGCTCAAGCTAGGACGCGGGAGAAACGAACTGGCCATGGTGGAGCTGGACAGGTCATTCTGTGACGGCAACATCGACTTGTAAGTGTCCTGTAAAAGGTGTTGTCCAGACGACAAGAACGGGGCAGGATTTGAGCTGAAGGGACCTAAAGCGTAATCCGAGGAGGGATAGTTAGTGTTTGAGATCGCTGTGTGAAGAGCACCCGTGGCCCCGGGGGCCTCTGAGAACCAGCTGGTCGGGGTAGAGTGAACGTCCCACCACGGAGACGTAGAAGCGACGCCGCTGCCGACGTCAGGGTGCTTTGGGATAGACGGATGTGAAGTGTTGAACGGCCACGACTCGTAGGGATGACTAGAGACAGGCATGCGAGAGTACATACCTGAAAACCCTGAATTGCTCATGGCGGCGTTATCTGCGTGGACTTTTTGTATGATTGCCGAATTAGAGTCTGTCTGCCCCGTTGAAGTTGTCATGCTAGGGTACAACAATTCACTAGAGTAAGACGTGGGACCGGCCGTCGTGACCGAGGTCCGCGGGTAATTCAAACTACTGGTTGTCATCGAAGCGCTGAGGGCAGTCACGCGCTGTGGAGAGCCCAGTGAGAGTGATTGGCCGGCTGACGTGGGGGAGGTCGGAGGTGAAGTCTTTTTCCAGGGATGGAAGCCTTTCCCTACTGCAGCGTCCGCTAGCGGTGGCGGGCTTTTGTTGCTTATCTTGTTACACTGTGCGGCCAGCATTGCTAGCGGTGTACCGCCAAAAGGGTGATGATCCTGTAAAGATAAAAAACAGCAAAAATTAGAAAAAAGATTATATTTAATTAACACCTTATAATACAAAAAAAAAAAAACAATAATGAATAAACCAAAAATGAATATGCACAAATGGTTCTAGGTGTGCATTAAGCAGGAAATCAAAACGGGTCTTTCAGATTCAAAAAAAAAAGAAACAGTTCCATACTTTTCTCACCACATCAAGAAAACTCAAATATAACGTTACGCTCTTTTTTGTCTCTATTTATAACAGTACAAATCAAATACTAACTAAACATCAATTGACATCCACTCCAGCCCAATAAGGAAGCTCTTCAGATTGAAGAGGTAGATAATTTAATTGCTTCCGGACCTCAAAAAACTCGGACCGACTTGGCCAGAACTATTGGCGCGTCGCGCACAGCTATAACTCACTTTTACGAAGTTCTGCACAGTGGTGCAGCAGTTTAAACACTGGTGTATAGCATTCAACTTTTACCCACCGCAGACTCAACGTGATCTGAGGATAGTAGCCTACTTCACCACCAGAAACAATTAAATAATATTAAAATCACAATCACTGCTATGATTCTATATCTCCAGCAATCGTTTTCCCCCCTTTTTTTAATACCAACAATTTCTCTGTTACATTTTCTGCTTAATTACGCCTACCAATATAATGTTCCCCGTTGTGCATTCCTATCAAAATTTCACTCGATATTTCGGTTCAATTTAAGCTGTTTGGGTTGCTTTGAAAATTTCTTTAATGATCACTTTCAATTTTGAGAAAGTTTCTTGATGCTCAGTAGGGAAGTCTGCAGATCAGAAAGTATGCCTCAAATAGCATAATTCCGCACGTGCCCTTTGTCATGTAAAAGTAACAGAGAGAGAGAGAGAGAGAGAGAGAGAGAGAAAAAGAGAGAGAGAGATAGCTGTAGCTGTAGCTGTAACTGTGAAGATGAGGATCCCGTTTTCGATGCTCTGCATAAAAAACATACAAAAGAAAAAAAAACGCGATTTAACACAATAGTAAACACACGACACAAACCCAGTATGTCAATGTCTTCTACCTCTTCAGTTTACCGCCATACAACGATGTTCATCGACGCTTTTGACAGTTAAAATAATAATCGTGCTTCTTTATAAGTAGCCCCCACAGAAAACAAGCACTAATTACACCCAATTAGATTTGTAAAATGTGGTAGTAAGCTATCACCTTTGCCCGGACTGCTACAGTTAATAATACCATGACGCGTGTACATGTTCTGATGTTCGCTGTGATTACTCACAACAAACCAGCCTCAAGAACTCGAGGTGGTACTTATTTTTCAAAGGAGCAGCTTAATTTTTTTTTCTGCAGTTCTAAACATTGAGCCTTTGTTAAGGTGTTTCTCTGGTCTTTTTTTTTGTTCGGTTTAAAACCATGAGCGTTCTGTGTGATACAAGTCATTGAAAAAAATCCATTCGCAGAGTTGTCAAGGAAACATGCTTTTTTTTCTCTCTCTTTCTAATCAACCTGTAAAGAACACAGAAGACCGAGCCAGTCTGGCGCCTGGCGGCCCGCATAGACTTGTATCCTGTGCAGACTTAATTGCAGAGGCGGCCACCGTATCTTCTACTTTTTAAAAAGTCCCTCACTCACTAACGTTGTCTACAGTACATAAGTAATTAATGTCACGTGTCTTGCGTCTCTTGATACACTCGAGTCCGTCTCAGGCTTTACTTCTTTTAACATCCCGGCCCCTCCCCACCCGGCCCACTTTCCACCTCTCTAAACAAATACTTTACGCTCCAGAACCCAAAGAGCCTGCCTCTTTCACACTGAACTTTGTGAAGAGAACGTGGCGGTTTCCCGACGCTGAAAAGTATGGGGAATTTTATATTGTACTGCACAAAACCTGTAGGTACCCACTGCCGTTGGTATAAATCAGAAGAAAAGCACAGTCTAAGATCGCTCTTTAATCGCACCGAATGTCGCCCTATGTCATTGAGAAGAGTTCATGATTACTGTAATCAAAAAGACTCATTCAAAAAATACGTGTTTATTAAAGTACTTAACCCTCCGTGAACTTACCGATTTCGTGCTACTATCATCTACACTTATCTGCGGAATCGCTATTGTTAATCCACCGTCGAACAAGTCAAACATTTTGCAAAACAAACTTTAACTTTTGTTAATCCCACTCCCCAGTTCCAGTGTCGTTAGTTGTTCCTTCGACGAATTTGAATACGGTTCTGATAGAAGATCCCTTAAGAGGCAGAATGCATTGCGACACGTCGAATGCAAATTAATATTGATAATTATGTTAATGTTTTGTGTTTTCATCCACTTAAGGTTTGATGACAGACAGATGAGGATAGTAATGCAAATCCGCGTTAAAAACGGGCTATCGTCAGGTGAGCACTAAGATGAATAGGGAAGAGAAAGGGCTTTAAGTGCAGTCGCCTGAGAGAATTTAAGTATTCCCTCTCGGTGGGTCGCTCGCAGATTCTCCCTCGGTCATTTCGCATGTGCCGAGAACGCTTAGCAGTTTTGCTCGGCTCCGCAAAGCTTGTACGGTGACAAAGGACCCAGTCCCATCAGTCGCGGCGTTCCCATGTTTGAAACTGCGGGTTTTTCAATATTTCTACAAGAGCCACACTGAGTTCAAACTGTCCTAATCCCATACCCCTTCCACTTCATTAACTTGACTTGAGTAAATGACTTCCAATGTTCAATCCAGGTGGATGGATTGTGCCCCTGTCTTACTCATGGAATCAGTATTCAGCTGCACTCTACTACACAAAACCGGCTTAGATATTAAAAAAGTTTATTGCGGGGGTTTATGTTATGCGGACAGATGCAACTTTATCAGAGACGACGATGGCATAAATACAGATTCTAATTAATAGCATATAAAAACGAAATAGAGCATGTTAATTAAAATATCACCAGATTGCGTTTGAGAAAAAAATGCATAGATTAAGAATTGACATATCCTCCGGCATCTCTCGAGAATATTGCGCTCCGACAGTCAGACGCCATCCTCTGCGTCTGAATCCAAAATAATAGAATTCTACATGGTCATAAAGAAATGCTTGTCAGCTGGTGAAAAGAAGAGGAATGTTGGAGTGTGAGAACCGCATTATGTATGCATAATTCACTTTCACTCATGTCATATCATCTTTACAAAATGCATGAAAAATTAACCGATGCCCATTGATAGGGGGAAGATTTGAATAATATTTTTATATCTATTGCAGCTCTCGGTATTATTTATTACAGGACTACCCATATTTTCACTCTTCTTTTTTTCTGTTTCTGCTAAGGCATCCGCCCGTTCATGTGTCATGTTGACAGACGTCGTATTTGCTCACACTATATACTCGTCAAGTTCCGATAATTTTCCGTGTCGTCCTGCAATTTTCCTAAGACAACTTTATTTTGTCCACTTCCGCATCAAGCACGTCACCCACTCTATGCCTTGAATCATCACTAAACGATGAAGTTCCACGCAAATCTCCCATCTTGAAATCGACATTCCGTGAAAATCGATTCCCAAACCCCCTTGTTCTCTTGTACCATTGTTATAACTTCTTATCTGTCTTTTGTCTCCGGAGAACGATTGAAGTGAATCAAAAATAGTGTTGTTATTATCTATCTATGTCTGGAAACATGATGATGATGTCTTTATTATCTTTGGTTAACTCACAGGACGTAACTTTATAGCTGATAACATGCCACAATCAAGTTAGCGGGAATTACCTTGTTGACAATCCCCTTCCTTCAGCATTATGTGGGCATGATAGCTTTCAATAAAATAAATGAGTATTTTACAATGTCAATTTCACCATTCATAATACACTCAAACAATCCAGCTATCATAATTTAAATCCGTATATTAAAAAATAGACTTTTGGCATGCCAATTGCATCAGCTGAAAATAAATTAATTTTTGACATGAGAGCTTATATTTGGATGATTTTTGGCCGTTGAGTAAATGCCCTTGCTTTTATATTTTAAAGCTGTTTAAAAGCAAATATATATCCAAGTTTTAATTTAACCTACATCCCGTAGCAAAAGTACTGGCGAATACTTTCCAAGTAGACAAAGATAAATATTCAAGACATAGCCCTTGTACATTCAAGTTGGAGTTAATTCTTTGGGGAAATTTTATCGGAAAGCTCACGAAATCTCTTCGGTTATTTGATATAGCACCATGGTCACAGGTAATGGAACTCAAAACTTAGGAAAGATAATTTTCTTACTTTTAATTTATGCAAGATAGGTGTTCACTCAAATATACATATTCACAGATGTAGCAAAAGTTACGCAAAAGATGAATAATTATACCATGAAGCAACGTACTGCGTCACCCTTACCAGTTTATTCAAATGGCCGTTCATTTTCAAAGAAGAACGATAACTGACCAATGACCAAACCGCGGACTAGGACAGCACGTAAATCAAGACCAAAGCAGCCTCCAACCGCGTTTAACGTCACTCTAACATGTAACCTGCTGTTCACTAATGAACATCACAAAACCCTTTCAACATAAGTCAATCTCAAGTAGGTCGATGGAATAATAAGGAGAAACAGAGCTTACCACTAAGAGGAATATTTACAAAATTGAGAAGAATAGGGGGATATTAAGAAAGGTTCTACTCTTGGCAATTCTTCATATTATTAGTCAGTTAAGAGTACAGCTGCTAATTTTAGATTTGATGAAGCTTCAGGGTAAAAAGCCCTCTGCGTGTGATAAAGCAGTAAATGAACAACAAATAGACACAACCGCCCTTCGCTGAGAGAACCTGCACGGGTAAATTAAACCTTTCTTCCCCGTGAGTATAAATCAAATCCAATACGAAAGTCTTTCCCAATCATTCACCAATACTTTTCGGTCATTAAGTCGGGGTGTGACTAGCACAAAAGCAGTGGCAAAAGCAAAATAGGAATTACTCGACTGAGGCAAAAAAAATAATGATACAAATAGTTCACCGTGCTTTGATTTTTGCTTGTTGTATGCAATTATTTTTCCCCGACTGTAACAAAGAGAATGTTCTGCAAACCAAATGAGGGCAAGAATTTTAACTCATTACAGCGATCTTTATCTAAAGGTGAAATAAAGGGCATGCCAATTGTTACCACGAGATTTTAGCATGTTTAGGTAGTGATGATGTTAATAAAATACTGTGTTAGTACGTTAAAATGGCGCAATTCTGAACCAAAATGTTTCGTTGAAAATGCATTTTGATCTCTACAACAGTGACTGAAAAAAAATTAGTATTTAACCTCCTAAAAAAAAACGATATTTCTTTTCTTAAGTAACCTGAATTTGATAAATGCCCCGTCCAGAATATGATTCATTGCACTAATAAATTAAATGTAATATTTTATCTCAATGCAGCCCAAGCAATTGTTCCATTCTGTTTAAATATTCCTTATATTACTACATGAAATTTACCTCATAAATATTCTACAGATATTTCAGATTCTCAAGTGCTATTTTCTTTTTTCCTAGTGATAATACGATTTTCATATATAAAAGCAGTATTTCTTTTAAGGAGTTAAAAATCACTTTTTCATTCCCCCCCTTTGTTTATACCTCTTGTTCAACGAGTATATTAGACGGATTTAATTTTAAATTTTTTTCAGTGCTGTATGATAATACACGATAAAAATGGAATCATGCATAAACATGGTGTCATCAGAATATAAATTATTGTTGATAACGCTATCTCCCGTAATTTGCTGGGATATCATCGATGACAGACATCACTGGCAGACCCCGTTTTTATGCCTCTTAATTGGCCGTCAAATGAGGGGGCTGGAAAAATTATATGGCATACCCCATTAAGCTACCACAAGATCAGAGTCTCAAATAATTAAAACAAAAGCGTCACCGAGAAATAAAAAAACATCAAATTTCGGTGCACGCGTTCAGCGTACATAACATTAGGATGCCACCTTCACTAAATGATAAAAATATTAATAAATATATATCATTACGTCCTTTCATGTATAATATAGCACTGAAATACCTCCAAAAGTCACATGTAATTGCAAGAATGCCTGCATATTGAAAAAAAATCAAAACCTTGGGTTTAGTTACCGTGGGATTTTAATCGACGCACACATTTAATCCATGTTTTACACGTTAAGTCATGCACGAGACATTGTCTCCTATTCCAGCAAAGTCAAAGAAATGCGAAAATATTAGCGAATAACTTGAAGAGACGATAGTGATAGTGTGTGTCTGTTTAAGTAAGTAATTGCTCAGCAAACAGGTAAAACAGGACTGGTATAGTCACAGAACAAGTAAATCAGTAGATAAACAATTATGCACTAAGAGCTCTTAATTACGCAACAGAGGTGAGCACGATGAAAGGCAATTGGTTTGGAGTGAAAATATTGTCAAATGTTAACAGAGACGTTTTTATAGAATAGTCATTAAAAGTCATTTTCCGCGATTAAAAAAAACTGATTCAGTTTCATTAGGGAGAAAAGTTTTAGGCTGCCTTATGCATTCAACCGATATATGTAATGAAATATTCACCCTTAACATATTGGTACTTACTGCGTAGTTATAAACTGGGAGCATCATTCTACTGAAATGCCCGTCACATTGAGAAACCAAATAGGCGTTTTTGTTGATCTCGCAGCAGCAGAAAAAAAATCACAAAACCAAGATGTTGAATAATTCTGTCCTGTGGTTAGCCCTATCTGACTCAATAAGAATAGCTGGCCGTCCCAAAGGTTATCTCCTTCTAAAGCTTGAAGTGCACAGAGGCGGAGAGGAGGTTGGCCCTGACCGGCTAACTATAAACTAACTTCTCTCGGTACTACCTACCCCTAGAATGCCTGCCGCCATGATCCGGGATAGTTATGAAGGCTGGCCGATTTTCACGTCGGTTGCTCTGCAACTCAATCGTTGATGTTACTCTATACAACAAGGTGTAGATCGTAAACGCTTAGACACGCCCACTGCCGGGGCCATTGTATGTCGAGACCTTTATTTTGATCTGCCGCCGTTACTTAATGAGGTTGGGCCACTGACACATCCACCGATGATTGATTGCTCACATGACACCCCTGACCCATTTGTTGATATACAAAACAACCTCTCGCTTCGAAGGAGTTCAACTCATCTGCAAAAAACTCGACAATGATTGGTTGGAATTTTTGGAGGGGTGTTGTCAACATGTTATCATGATAGTGGTAATATTCGTAAATCTTTGTAAGATAATGTGAGTTTTTGTTAAAGGATTCTTTTCGAATGCATCAGTAAATATAAGTTTTTCTTCACCCATTGACATCGCAGAACGATTACCTGAAAGTCCGAAAAGTTCAGATAACTTCTTTGTACTTTTCGCTTGGCATGATGGCTATAACCACACTGTCGCTGCTTCGAAAATAATTTAACATAGAACAGAGAAATTAAAAAACCACAGAAAGTGAACGCAATTATTTTTGCGTTACCCATCTAAATAAAAACTGCTATAAAACCACGAATTCCGTAGTGCAATTATCTGAACCGCAAACAACTTAGAATAATTACTGGATTATTAACAAATTAACTATTTTGAAACTTAAATATATTTTTTATTCCATTTGCCTTTTTCTTCTTTTCCGTTCTTTTTCTTTTGCAGTTAAAAAATTTAAAAAAAAAAGCTGCAGTTTTCTTAAGATTCTGTTTAAGTTAAATTTCAAAGTAAAGTGGACAAATATGGAACAGTCTAGATCTATACTTATTGATATTTACACTATTTTTAAACAACTGTTTACTATCTCCACTATATTACAAAAACATCATTTTATGTTATGGAACTGCTTAGCTTTAGCGATGTCTTGTCATCACTTCTGCAAATAAACAAAACTTGTATAATGTACTATTGTTAGCTCATAGTCTTTTTTTGTGTTACAGTGAGTAATGAAAAAAAAACATTATTATTATTATTATTATTATTATTATTATTATTATTATTATTATTCCACCACAATATGTTCCTACATGCAACACGCTGATACATATCTTACGTCGCCCTGCAATAATTTCCCAGTTGAAAACTTTCAACACTATGGTCTAAATAATGACCAAACCATTTATCACGCCATAATTTTTGCACTAAGAAAGTACCTGATCACTTGAATAATACCCAGTCTTCGGGGGTCCCCTCCAGCGACCGTAAATCACAACGTCCAGCGTGACAGCTGGGCACTTAACCACGGGAACTATCAAACTCCCTTAGTCGAAGTTAATCAGCTTCTTACAACTGTTGGACATTGACTACCCTCTAATTTTCTCCGGCAGTCAATAGAGGGAGTCGTCAAGGGTAAGTTTATCATAATCGAATGATGCAACATACAACCGGATCACTTAACTTTAATTTACTTCAAGGCTATGGATAATTTTGCCACCATTTCCTCCACTAACAAGTATGTGACCTTGGGGGGAACCCCTATGTTACACCACTCCCCCGCCCCGTCCGGCCTAATGACGCAGCAAGGGCGTTGCTAGCCGGCCCCAAGGAGGGAGAGGGTGGGAACGTGGGACCCAAGCGTGTAATTCGCCCACGAGTTTAAGTTCTATCATAGGAATAAAACATTTAAGAAGCACCTGCCTCAATTCTAATAATTATACATTTAGTCTATGATTATCAATAATAACAAAAGGAATGGAAGAAAAACTACGCGACTGCAGTGTACAGACTCAATAATAGTCGTTTTCAAGAAACACAAAAAATGCTATACAGATTAAGCTGCACATCTCTAGACAATAATAGACTAACCTCGGTGAAAAAAGAATGCACAGAGTGAGGATAGATTGTTAAAAATCAAACCTCTGTTTATTGCACTTAACTGATGGTTTTCGCCAGTTGCAGTCAGCCATCACTGATTGCCACTTGACTCGGTTGCTGCAGCAAAAGTTTTGGTGCAATTACCCGTGATTATGCCGCAAGCATTGCCAATAAACTCATTAAGTAAAAAGCGCGTCACGAGAGCTCATCTTTGCAATAATAAAGACTCATAACTCATCAGGCAAAAACCCACAACAGGGTCGTGACTTCAGCGCCTCCAATTTGGAAAATGCACTCGAAAAATCGATGTCCCCGCAACTCAAGCAAACAATTTTTCAAAATCATCTTTAAAGTTAAAAAATGCCAGTAATAAACCTATCCTCTTCGCAAGCTACTTTCAAAATTGATAACAGAAATGAAACTTTTTTTTTTGAAATTATAAATAGTCTTTTAATGATGAATTGCCGCTACCTTACAGGATTTCAGTCGAGACAAACGCGCTGTGCAGCGAATCACCGACTTCCTGCAAAACCTTAAATAACAGAAGCTCATTGTCGCTCGACTGGTTGTCATGAAGTTGGAAGAAAATTCGCTCAATATTAGAGAAAAAAGTTTTGGGTAGACCACGATTGGCTGCACAAATAATGCTCGTAATGAACCACTAGCGCAGGGAATTTGTGAATTTGCTGAAAAGCATTGTCTATGTATGAGAAGCGGCCTGCTGGGAGCTCAACAAAGCCGTGCACTTCCACTGACTGCGAGGCCACAAAGAACGCACCACCGTCAAAGACGGCTTCCCCGTCAACCCGAGCACTCTTCAGGTGTTCGCAGTAGATTCTCAATGGCTAGCGGCACTTTAATCTTCGCCAAATTACATTGTAAATCTGAGAGGATTTGTTGTTGAGATAAGCCGCACTAGCCATGTCAAGACAGAAAAAAGAGAAAATATGCGTGCGGTTAAAAACACCTGATCGTCCAGGGCTTTGAAAATTTCATTAAAATGTTACATCTTCCGTTTTGTTCTAGTTATCAGTATTTTCCCTCTTGGTCTGTAAATTTAGGTAATGCGTTTCGTTCTTTAATCATGCAGCTGGTTGACCAAATTCATAAAAACATAAAGAAAAGACGTTCTCAGCACGAAAACACTAATATGTGTGCACGCGGTCGTAATAATGTGTACAAACGTCAGGCGATGGACCCAGAATCAACCTCTATTTCTTATTTCATCTCTTTAATTTCATAAGAGTTGTTTTCGTGCCAGTTAAAGCATTTAGTTTTCAGCACAATACATTTTCGCGCGATATAGGAGATAATATTGGGAGTGGTTATCGGCGTATTTTTTCAACAAAAACGAATGAGACAATGAAAAGATAGAAGTAGCAAACTAGCATTTCGTTAATAAAATGGGCGGCTTTGAAATGACAAAGACATAAATAAAAAGGTAAATTATTTAGGACGAAACACTGCAAGATAAAAGGTAACAAGTGCCAAGGCGGTAAGGAACCCATTAACAAGCGGCTAAATGTTGAATAATAAATACTGTTCCTTTAGTTTATGATAAAGACTAGTTTGTGCCTTATATTTTCCTTTTCCCGATATATATAAATAATGACTGAACGCTTCATACATGCTAGTTATGAATCGTTCTAGCAAAACCCACAATAAATCAAGGTAACAACATACTTTTACGTGGGTCCCATATTATCATCATTTGAGTACTGCAAAAATAGATTTATAGATAATGTAAATTAATAATTGCCCAACCAGCAGATCGTTTGTTAAGTAAGCCATCAGCAAAAAATGCACTGTTTCACTACACTTGCTTCAAGTTTTTTGCTATCATGTTATTGCTATAAATACATTCTTTACAAAAGTCTAAAATACAATAAATTATGGAGAAAAGTAATTAATGCTACAACACCGTTTTTAAATGACCAAGTTAGAGTCTCTGATAACCGTTAATGTTCACAACGTCTGTTACAGCATGCAGTTGGTTTAATGAAGACATTAAATTATCAAGTATTTTATGGCTTATGACACGCGTGACTTTGTTGCCACTCTGCCATCAGCGTCATCCCGCAAACAAGAATGTAGTAGTTAATTATTTAGATACAGCTTTGATTGAACATGAATCAATCAACAGATTAAAATGTGCACCACGCAATTTAAACGCACCCAGAAAATAATTTTCAGTTGATGAAATCGTTGATTGAAACCAAATAGGAGAGAATCAGTCGGCCACTTGGTTGAGATTGTTTACCGGACACCTATTCTGAACATCAGATGAAGGATCAAAGGGATGAAGAAAATGAAGCGCGCTTTCCTTATTGTATATCAGTGTGCACAATGCCTCTTCCGATCACCTGGCGAAACTCCACAGTCTTCCCTCTCACATGCTGGCTCCTTTTGTGCCCTCGCTGTATTGCTCGATCGATGCATAATCACTACTGTTTTCAATTTCATTTTAATGGTCGCTAGTTAGGGGCAATCTTCTGTAATTTTCATTAGTTTGTAATGTAATTCCTCGCCCTAAGGAGGATTCTAGATATGGGTTTTTTCTTCGACAAAAATTACCGAGTGTTGTGTTGAATACAACAAAGCAGCTGGAAGAATGACCGAGAATGTGCTTGAATGCGAATATAAACGGGAAGATTGGTGGACAATTGTTCAAAACTTAATATTGTGTTAAACATGAATTGACAAGGCAAGATGATTCGAAATGTGATTAGACCCGATCTAACGCGACAAGTTAATCCCCTTACTGGTTTACTGAAAATGGCCAGGGCCACGAAATTCGAACCCTGATCAATTAGGAACAGACTACATGGTGTATGGTTTTCACAGCTTTGGTTAAAAAAGCGCGGTTGACGGGTCGTGTTTGTTTAGTTAACAAATATAAAAGACTTTTCTAAAGAACCATACATCGAGTGCAGCATTTGTTGCAGTTATTTGTATCTCTAGAATTTAGGTTAGACATTTTAACCTTCATTCAAAAGGAACATTTCAGAGAGAGTGAGGAGAGAAAAATTATAGGAATCATCCTCGCGGTTTATCGAATGGTGGATGAAATGTGAAAAACGCACCGAAAATTTGATTTTGAAAACTCGGAAATTATTCAATGTTATTCAATCATATTGAACTTTATACTAATTCGTGGTATTGCCTTTGATTCAAGAACTTTTTTGGAATCTTTTTTGAATTTTTTTGTAAAAACGCACTGCCGAGATAAAGCGTTTCACCTGTAACCTCTTTGAACAACCAATCGATCTGTTTAACTTCTGCACACATTTCTTCTTCCCTCAGTCTCTGTTTCGACCATGATACACGTCCCGACACGTACCGAAAATGCATCTCCCCATACTTGTGAAACATGGTCATTACATTCGCCTTCTGTGACGCTCTGGCCACGATGCACTTCCTCTGCAGAGACAGTACCCAATGATGGTGTGACTTTGGGGTGCAAACAGAGTATTGTAAATCCGGTCAAGATTCTTTTTGATTTCACACAACCTAATCAAAATGTCCAAATGCGATTTAAAATGGTATGGAATGCTGTAACATATTAAATTAAAATGTTAGAAGCAATTTGTTAAAAGCTACAGAAATCCAGAAGAAAGCCGTCACCCAAGAGAAAGAAAAAAGCATTTAATATCAGCATTGCGTATTTAGACTGACATTTTTATCTAGTGCCACGTGGCTGTTATTTATACAATTGAGTCAAAAACCTTAATGAACCAGATGCTATTTCAAGAAATAATATTACTTGAAATTTCGTTGTATCAAAATAGAAAATTTCAGAACAATTAATTTTTTAATTTGGGTTGTCTTTTATTCACCCAACATGACAAGCAAGTGCATAATTTGGTGTATATTATTTTCAAATAGAATTTATCTAATAGCGATAGAGTCAATCCGAGATTTGTCACCTACTCTCATATAGGATTTCATCTAGATTAAAAATATTTCAGTATACTGCGTATTTGTTCTAATTTTCCAAAAAATTGCTTACTCTAATTCTATAAATTTTGCCATAATAAAATATACTACTAGTTCTTCTTCAGACTGCAAGCCCGCAGATGCCTGTGTTCTTAATCTCATCATTAATCAACGGCTCTCTTCATCAAACAGGCACATTAAATGGTCATTAGTTAGCTAATTGATTGGAAAATACCTACGAGCGAGAAATATTGTGACTTGCCGATCCGTTAATCCGATACTACAATGACAAAAGGATTAACTTCATTATCACTGTGTATAGCGTTTTTGCAACATGTCATACTACACTCACGGTGCATCACAAACATGTATCTCCCGGACGACTTTCATTAGAAACTATTAAAATAAATCTTGCAGCTGCGAAAAAATGCAAGAACACATTTCTTGATTTAAACATTACCTGACAAAGAGATTTGAAATTACATTATCTTACCCAGAGATCAGCATGTTTTTATCTACCACCGAAAGTATAAATCATTCCTTGACAGTCAAGCCCAATTTTACCTGAAGCCTTATTCTTTTATTTAACATACTTGATTCTACCTATATTTTCATATAAAAAATTGATCACCTTAATACTACTTTCTCTGTCGTAAAAAAAACTCTTTCATAAAATGATGACACTGAAAGTGACACCCACTTCAACACAGACAAGTGTCATTTTCTAAACCCTCTTCATCATAACGAGTGCTTGCCCGCGAGAAAGAAATGACGTAATATAATTGGCCCACTGCTGTCCGGATGAACAATGTTACCGAGGGGGTGTGGATACGTTAATGAGAGCCACACAATCTGGTTCATTAACTGCAAATTTATCTAAATGTATATTGCTCATTAGGCTGCCTTCTTTATCCAATTGCTTCCAAAGCAATACAATTTTATCCTCATGTACTGGTTGGCAAAGCAAAGGGTTTTGTCTTTTGATTTTTGTCTGAATTACATTTTTTAATATTTTGATATAATAAAACGGAGAACGTGTCAGTTTAAAAAATTCCTCAAATACACAGCCTCACAGTGGATCACATTTCACAATCGAATGGTCATCTATGCCCCCCCCCCCAAAAAAAAAAAAAAAAAATCATGACAGACTGATAGACAAACATTGATCCTATTCTTATATGAAGACATCAACCCTAATCCCACTTTATTAAAAGTCTCGAGACGATTATTCCGATAATTAAACGTATAAAGCGGCATTCGATGTTAACGTTTATTTTCCGTGATAATTCTATTATATCGAATGATGATTTATGATACCCTAAAGAGAATATAATGGAAATTTTCGAAAAAACATTACTCGAAAGAGACCTGCAAATGACACGTCTGGGAAATAAAAGTTTGATTAAGCGGATCATGGATGTGTTCAAACTTTGAGGAAATGCCGGGTAAATTAAAGCGTGATTTGGCAAAATGGACCTGACAGACGAGCTATATATTAAGGGGTGAAAATAAAAAGAACTGGCCCGGTCAAAATAACTGTCGTGAAGAGTGCCACATCAAAGTTAACCTCAGTGTGCTTCTTGAAAATTAACGCACTATTATTTTGACCCATGGAGTTTACATTGGGAAGCCGGGAGTTGAACTGTGGACTAGATTTTATATATGAAGCAACTCGGGTTAACAAAGTATTAGATTCTCTGGAACAAATCTGGAACAAATACAAATTTTATGATTTTTTTCTCACTAATTTTCATTCACGTTTTTATAACGTGTCTAATAAAAATAAATTTGAAGAGGAAAAATTAAGTGGCAATGTACTCTTTTTTTGTTTCTGTATATTGATACACAGAATAAAATTATTACAATAATACGCTGAATTATTACCGTCATGTGCAAATATTTCATGACAAAAATATGTCATTCGTATATGAATTTACTTAAATCATAATGGGCATTAATCTATTGAAATGGCAATATCATGCTAAATTAAATGTACATTCAACCGCACGTTATTTGTTGACATATTGTTTAAACTGAATTGCGAAAGGCATTATGAGTACGTTAACGGTTTACACCCTCATAAAACTTTCTGAGACGAGTGTTGGAAAAAATGTACATGTTTACAAAATAACACCAGTTATCAACTTTTTTCGACGCAGATTGCTCTTGAACATAGTTCAATTATTCCACTAAAATGAGATGACTCAATCTTAAAAGAGCCGCATAAGATGTCAATGCCCAAAACAGATTCATTAATTCAAAGCATTTTACCAGTTGAAGATAGCTCAGTTTTCAAATTGCTGTATTAAAATCAACTAAAGGATGACTCGCTCATCAGTTCAAATACATTTGCTTAAAGGAGATAGTTCAATCTTAAAATTGTCAGTATCTCAGGCACTCTGGTCCAATTTGGCTAATTGCAGGAACAAATGGGTCTCTTCATCACCATATAATTACGTCTCTTTATCAGCTGGCGCCATCTTAAGGCGATAAGGACAATTTAGGTCTCTCGAAAATTTTAACTTTTCGCTGTGGTCATTATCTTTTGCTGCATCTTCTTTTGAATTCTTCTCACATCTTTGCAGCAGACGGAATTGCCTCTATCTTACCTCAAAATCTACGTGAAAATGTAATTATTTAATTTGAATTCCTTCTTTTTTCACCCTTTTTGTCAAGTCCAAATTTTTAAAACGCACGTACTGACAGAATAGAACTCCAAAATATATTTGAACAAAATAGTTGTCATTTACTTTCTAACCATGATTATAATCGATTTTTTATGGAACAATTGATGTTCTCCGAACTGTGGTGGTTCGTCCCACCGTTTAAACAATGTGTTATTAAGGGGTGGGAAGAACACGATAATAAACTCACTGAATGACAAAATCCGGGTTACGGCGGTTTTCTTTCGGTGCACCGATTCAGTTTATTTTTTCCGATACTCTATATTTATACCCATTTACAGCAAAGAAATGACAAATGACACACGTACTTTTTGCACATTAGCGAGACAAAGGTGACGGGATGAAAGTAACACGGAACTTGGGGGCATGTGTTATGCACTGTACACCTCGCGGATTGTTTGTCAGCCACACGTCGTAGTTGACATTTACGACCAATTACTCTGGACTTTCTGGAGACCGTCTAGTCAGCCAAGTTGACAACTTGGGGTTACTATCTCATCATGGACCGTGCTTTTTGAAATACAAATTAAACTATTTAATTTTAAAAGAAGTTTTTAGTACATAATTCTAACCAAAAACGAAAATAGGCCATGTGTGCATCGTGAAATATTTTTCTTAGAAGGTAACTTTCCTAATTTACCTACCTTACCGTTAATTTATCATAAAAAGGCTACAACACTGATATAAACCTATCACTCGTCGTTTGTCATCAGTATTGTCCATATAGTAGATTAATTAAGATCGCTTTCACATTTCTAAATATACCGTTATCGAGTTACCTCTGAAGAGAGGAGAGACAATGAAAAGCGACGACAAGTGAACAGCGTTAATCGCAAAGTGAATACGAGCAGCAGAGGTGTCTACGTGAAGACAGGTGAGACCATCACTGGTAGCCTAGCAGGACGCCTCCAAAGTACGTGTCCATGAGAACCAGGGGACCTCAGACAACTATTGTCCTTTACCTGAACTTTGAAAAAAACGAGCTGTGGATACCGCCAACTCTGTGATAAATGTGAATAAAATGAGAATGTTTTAAGATTTAGTTACGCACCTTGCCGACGCCCGAGCGTGCTACGATATTCAATGATAACCTTTCAGGAGGTGTCAGAAGCGTTGCCTGTGTCTAGATGGAGTTGTTGTTGACTCTACTTGGCTGGGTGGATAGCGGTATGTCGCTGTGGTATAAATCTAAAATTGCTTCGCTGGGGCACCTAAAAACCCTAGTACCGATCTCGTCTTGGCAGAGGAAATAGACTTGGAGATAAAGATACAGGTGGTGATACTGACGCGGAGCCCCCCCTCCTCTCGTGTGCGAGCTCTATAAGTTAGTGAGAAATCACTTGACAAATTAAAATGTATCACTTGGATCAGGAATATGTTAAAATAAACGTTTTCTTACCTGGCTCATGACAGCAGTTTGCATACTGATAAACCAGCACTTTTTCTATCTGGGTGCTATCTTCTTTTACGCTTTGCTGGCCGTGGGATGATATATCTCTCCTTGTTGTTCGTTTCCTTCCGTCCGTGACTTGTTGAGGAGGAGGGGTAATTAAGGCTATTTTAGGTCAACTGGAGGGACGTTGTATGTTATGACAGTCGACAGTTTTTAAACAACATCGCAAATGTGCCCTATTCCGATCAACATGGCGCCTCAGTCAGCCACTGGCAGTAAAATGTTGTTTAGGTTCTGTCCAAAGATTTATAGCAGCACCTTCGCTCAAGCTTGACCCTTTCTCGGCTGCTGACTATGCTTATGCGGATGTTCAATTGTCCGGACTTAATTTGAACCCCCTTACTAGCTTGCATCCTCGGGGTAGGTTTCTTGTCGATTTCTTACGTCCATCATTTGTAAAGCGATCCCCTTTGAGATAGTATCTGTCTTAACAAAAGTCTCTTCCACAATTACGTAAGATAAAGCGACGAGGAAACCGGTAACATCGCCAGGTAAAAATTAGCGCAACTGTCATTATGGTTCAATTTTATACCACTTGTATGTCCTAGAGGGAGGTCTCTTACAAACTAACATGGCGCATTCTTCTCACTAAAATTATCTCTATGCTTGAAGCTAGACCGCATTTTCCTTCGAAATTTCTAAACCGCCACTCCTTGCGGCTAAACTATGTCAATTCAAGAACCAACATTTTTTTCAATTTACTTTTGCCAAACATGCCTTCTGCGAATTTTTATTTCCAGTTGATTTTATCCTTTTGTTACAAACGAAGTTTATTTCAGTTAATCTGGTCTAATTTTGCTAAAGGTTTAGTGGGATATATATCAGCCACAAGCGAACGTGTCATTTTGTCAGACATTCTTTATTTCAAGTGTAGGAAAAGGTGTAATTCGTGCACTGACACGCGACTGCGAAGTGATGAAGACCAAATGTTGCCTTCAATACTAATTAATTAAAAAAAGAGAAGTTCTTTTTAGGCTTTGTGTTCAGTTATGTTCTTGAAGTCATGCAGGGTTTTGTTCGAAGAATTAGTTACGCGTAAACTCTTCTAAAAGATGGTGAACTGGATAATTCAGCTAGCTACCTTGCAGAACTGACACAGATATAAGTATGATCTGTGGCTGTGATTAAGCAAGTGTTAATAAGGGGATCAAATGAACAGTTTTTCTTCTGATAAAACATGTTATCTTGTTTAGATCAATACCAATTAAGGTAATTAGTGGTCTCCTTTCCCTTGCCTGGGGTCTACACAGCGCCAGAATACTACAACAGGACTTCGCACAAGTGTGTCACCGCTATGATTGATGAGAAGGCGCAATGCCCATAGGGGAATGTGTCATCTCCCCGTATTTTCGCTCTCGTAACAGTAATGACAACACCACGAAAGGAAAGACGCAGATACAAGCTTGACGCTGCTGTTGCACATTCATGACTAATGATGAATGTGAGGAAAGATCATCACCTATGTAATGTCTTTGTTCGGAGGCTGAGAATATAAGTTGACTGGCTTATTTAACCACTTTCCCCGTGGCAAATGTGACGTGAGAACGTCTTGAAAGCTGCGTAAGTGTCGATTTTCACGCAACCGGTGCCATGCTGAGTTATGCCTGTTACACACGTATATATTTTGTGTTAATTTCACTTTCTGGACAAGGCTTGACTGAAGTATTTATCCAAACCACCACGATTGAATATCTTACATTTTTTGTTTTGCATACCCTTTTTTTCTTTATGGTACCTCATTTGCGGATGATTTTGTCAATCTTATTTGTTTTCTTAAGAGATTGTGAAAAATACATACTCATCTATAATGAGAAGCCTGTAGTCTGATTTAAAAGATAAATGGGTGCCAACTTAGGATATCATATTACTTTTTGTTATTTCATTCTTAATTTTAGGTGTCTTGTGTCTCAAATTTCTCTCTTTTACAAAATTATGAAAATCTACAAGCAATCCCACAGAGGAAACCCGTGAGACTTGTTTCAAGAGCTGATTTTCAGCATACTGAATGCAAAGTATAAATATTGTCTTTCATTTTATTCGATGACGTACTGGTATTTCAGTGAACTTCGTTATTGGAATAATGCTATTTCTGCGCTTATTTGAGGAATTGATACCAAGCTGCAGGTATTTTTCCCCAAAAATTACTTTGAACAAAATGATAAACAAACGGCTCCTCAGAGAAAAGCCGTCCTGCTTTTACAGTGGTCCAATATTACTATTTATTTCAAAGCATTATTAAAATCTGAAATAAACGGAATTTTCCAAATAGGTAAATGACGTTACAGAATTAGTCAGACCCGCTGAAATTAAGTAACCTAGATGTCAGACAGGCCAGGCATGTTATATTAAATCAAATTTTATTTGAGATCGGAATTTTTGAGCAAGATTATTTCGACACCCTGTCTAGCTTGGTAAGCAGTTGAAAAACATTTTCCAACGAACAACGGCGATTAAGATGAATGTGTACTGTACAGGACTTGGTCGGTTTTGATTTGGACCGGCAAACGCTTATTGAGTCCTAGGTTACATATGGCGCACTGCCATTATTTCCTGACATTAAGGCCACTTGATTTTTCAACAAACTGCACAGTTTTCAGTTGGATAGATACAGTGCAAGTCCTTAATCCAATATTTATTGACTCGTTACTTTAGTAGTGAATAATGCTTTTGCTTGAAAGTTAAACATGAAATAATGATGACGCCGCTGTTTTGTTCAGATAATGATGGAAAATGGTATGTTTGGAGGACGTAATATGCTCGCTGTGTGGCCAGGATAGCTAAGGTGATTTGTCGGGGAAGATGTTCTCAGGCAAAATAAGCAAAGAAATAACTTAATGACTTTAAATAAAATATTTATGGAAAGTTTTAAGTTTGCCCACATACGCACATGTACCACAAAATTCACCCAGACCCACTCCACACCCCTCCCCTCCCTCTCTACATTTTTTTTTCTAAGAGAAAGAAAATCACCGAAACGACGCGATTTTGCCGGCTCAGATGTCCTCGGTAAAGACCAATCAAGGTGGATATTGACAATCCATCCCCACTGTACTTTGTCTGCATAACTATAGCCCAAGTCATTAAGCCAATCTTTCACAAGGCGCAAGGGCAGGTAGATTCGGTTTCCTTTAAATTGTGTTGTTATTGTCGAAACTCAGAGCAGTTAATTTGGGGACGTTCCAACAGATAAAGCCCCTTCGTGTATGGGTTGAACCTGTAACAAAAGGTGGCGGCAGCATCAAGCGATTTGGTTTGCGTAATAGCACAGGCATTACGCCTAAACGCTACATAATAGGTTTAAATTTTCGCACGCTTGTTACTCGTTTTGGTCCAGTTTTGTAATTTTTTTACCCTTCCGTTCACGCGTGTTCGCACTGCAACGAAATCCAGGCCACTATGAATATAAATGGGAAATGTATAGAATTGTTACATAACATTACCACAAGCCCAAGATCTGTTAATGTGTTTAATTTTACGTTGAGAGAACTTATTCATCGGCGTGGCTTTCTCTCACGCACATTCATTCAGTCTTAATTTCCCCTTTTGCTTCATCAATTTTATATATAATGAGAAGTTATTGGAAAGAATTCACCGCATTTTTTTATTCACTGTTCCGTCTTTAACTCACATCTTTCATTCATCTACGAAAAAAGTTTCTTTTGTGTCATGAACGTCACTGACTGTTACGGTCAGCGTGTCTCTATTTTGGTCTTACCTCTACCATGGAATTTTTAAAGATCAGGTGAAACGGCAAATAAACCCCTAGAGGTAAGAGACACACCCCTACCGACGCCATACGTTATATGACGAATAACATAAAATCTTCCACTTTGTTTCCCACCGGTCATGTAGGTCCGCACGTCAAAACAAAAATGCCCACGAGAGAGGGAGAAATAGTCCCAAAACACAAGTTCTGCTTTTGGCTTTATTCCATGTGGTTTTAATCGACAGAATAATTGAACGTTATAAAAACGAAATAAGCAATATGCTGCAGGAAAAACAAATACTCTTTAAAGAAAAAAGAGGCGATGAATATTTGAAAATCTTTACAGGTACCCCGTGGTTTAATATCATGCGTTACAATTTTGCAAAATAATTGAATGCTATAAAAAAGAAATAAGTACCTACAATATGCCGCAAGGAAAACGTGCTTCTTAAGAAAGTGCGATACTATTTTTCGGTTATAACGGCCCTGGAAGGAGCTTTGAGCTTTGTAAGCGTAAAGTTAAACGCACCATAGTCAGCATAGCACAACCGCGGATCACAAGAAGATTAACAAAAAGAATAAAATTTTGATACAAAACATGTTGCGGCTAAACTCAATGAAAGTGACATCGCTCATTATTTCATACTTAAAGTATTCTAAATTACATCTTTGGTGTATCGTATACCATAATAACATTGATTTAGAATATAAAATTTTCATGATATTTATAATTATATGTAGTCCCTTCAAATCAAAAAGCATATATGAAAGATTCATTTTCTCTGTGATGTATTTAATGCAGGTAGAATTACAAGAGAAAAAGTAAGAAAAGACAGCCATGTTTCAACATACCGGCAGCAAAATTGTTGAAATTGCACTGGGAAAATGCAGGATTTTAAGAGTTGAAAAATAAGAGGAAATCTGTTCTTGTATTGAGATTTCCTTGAAATATATCATTGTCAAATGTGCCTTGGGAAATTGAAAATGGCTTACTATTTTAACACATTCTATTGTACATCATGTCTCGTCAGTTGAAGTTGTTTTGGCTCCCGTTCTCTCCTTACTCTATTTGTACACAGTATGGAGTAAATTTTCAGTCGTCATTCTTGAAATCACTTACAATTCTAGGAAAATGATAAAATCAACCAAACCAAACGATCTCATTATGTAAATGAATTTGTGGATCCTTGGTGCTTTTTTCTTATTACTATCACCAACCTGAAATAGATTGGCCATATGGCCCGATCAACTAAAATTTTAAATAACAATGTAAGGAAAAGATAGTATTACATATTTCACTCTGTATCTCACAGAAATGCATACTTCGACCGAATTTTTTTTCTTATCATCGTCGTTGGCCTCTCGCAGGCGTTCTCGGCATGCAGACTTCAGTTTTGACAGAAAAATGCTCATTCAAATGTGCCAGAGATGACGGTGCTTGTCAGCACATCTCCGCCACAGCAATCGCTTAAGTAACCTATTCGACTGTTGATTTTGTGTGTTTTGCCATTTGCACAAAAGTGCGAGCAATAATAAAAGTATAAAATTACGGTCTTTGGCATTAGAATTTAATCTAAATTGCTTTGATTCAACTAACTTTTCTTGTGTTTTGTTTAAAATAAAGGGAAGGCTGTTTAATAATATTCATGGGGTAACTCGGGATTAGTTTCTCGCCCCTTGCTAATTTTGCGTCCGAATTTTATCACGTTATGATTACTCTATTTATATTCGTCGACTATAAATAGAGTTTATCTCAATATCCCATTTATGATTTAAAAACTGAAAAAAAAATGTATACCTGTACAAACAGAAAAAGGCCTCATCCATACATTAATCAAAAGGATCAAAAGTCGCTGTTTTTATCTATAGCATTCTTGCACCAGGGATCTTAACCTAAAATCTTGCTCTGTCATTTATTAAGAGATACCACCGTACAAATCAGGTAAAGAAATCTCTTCTCCTCCTCAACTAAAAACCCTTAAACACATGTACATTGGCGTCATTGACTGCAGTATCATTAATAAGTTATCGCGTTAAAAAAACTAGAAATATACCTACACTGTATTTGGAATATCAAGAGAAATAGGGTGGATATCACATTGTACCACGGTTTGAACTAAAAATTTCAAGTCTCGCTATTTCTATCTCAGGTCCTAGTCAGTACTATCCATCAAAAATTGACTTGGTTTCTGTTGATTTTCATTTTATGATTTTGTCAATATAATTTTACTCCATTCTGGCAAGATATTGTTTTCAGTTTTTTCCAGCAGTATAACATTCCAGAAATGGTCAAACAGACTTACACTAGGGTCACATTTAGTCATTTGGTATTTGAGGAACGGTGTCTTATTAAGCATATAAACTTGACAACACGACCTGTTATTTCATTATGTTATGAAAAAACGTATTAGAAATATCTTCAGTATTATTTTCTAACTTCCTACTGAGTACAAAAGCAAGCACTTCCCAAACCTCGGTCGCTTTTGCCGATTTTTGCTAATTCTTATTTTTTAAAAAATTATAACACGTTACCACAAAACTTTTCACTTAGAATTGTAAAAACAAAGGCACGGTAAAAGCGAAAAACTCGACGGTTATTACTTAACAGTTTCAGAGTTGTCAACTCGGGTCATTTATGAATAAGCTTCTCAGTTTCAATTATCGATTTCGTATATCTTCGGGTTTAATCTCAATAAAAATAATAATGATTAATTTTCTTAATAATTATTATAATAACAATAAGTTTGGCGCTATTTAATAAAATGTCAAGTTTTTAGTAGCTTCTGGACACATCTGCTCAAATATTTTTCATCTTCGAAAAATTAGAAATAAGTGGAAGTACACATATATACACATACCAAATTATGCCCCCTGTTATGCTAAAATCATCGCAAATTTTTACAAGGCCATAAGGCTGGTACCCTTTAATACAGTGCTAAGTTAGTATACCAGAGTTTTTTTTCATCGTTGAAATATTTGTAATAAATGGAAATGCAAATATATTGATGCACTTCCCAAATTATGCCACCTCATTATATTAATCGCAAACATTCCAAAAATTCAGCAATGCTTGTTTACTTCACTTTGTAAGGTATCTGCCATATCCCTTTTATCAAAAACATTAAACGTTCCAAAAGTATACTATTAAGGTACCTTCATCCCAATAAAACAACTCGTTTTGATAGTTTCCAAACGCTTAAATGTAATTGAAATGAAAATACATCTTTTGTCACCTAACGAGTTGCTTCCATAAACGTTTGTGGTATTGGTGTGAATTTTGTGGTACATAAGCATAAGACCAACGGACCGTTTTAATATCGACTTGTCCTGTAATGATTATAACTCACAACATAATTCCATATCTACTGGTTAATTGCAACGCGTATGAAGGTCTTATTAAATCATTTGATCAAAAATAAGCTTTTTATCAAACCGACGGCAATATGCAAACGGAGTTTTCATTTTGCTCTACTTGAGAAAAAAGTACAACTAGGCTAATACGTTTATCTACACCAAAGCCCGCAGTAATCTTTTCACACATTTCTTTATTCACCCAAAACTCTTTGACTAAGGCAGAACGCAAATTACATTAAATCCCCAAAAGCTTCTAAAATCAATGATATGAAGTATACGACATGATATCCTTAAGCATAAAAACTTATTAAATCCTGTTGATAAAAGTTGAATAGCTTAGCTCTGCACCGGTGCAATTTTTTTCTATCAAACGCCAGGTGAGAAGAAAAACCGAGATCTCCTTCGACTTCCCTGCTGTTCGGTCGATTCCTCATCAAAGGTGCCGACACTTGCCAGTACGTGGGACTATCCCCGACCGTTTAATCAGCATCGGGTATCCTTGGCATCTCGCATCTGAGAAGAAATAATTAAATCCAATGTAAAGATGGATTGCTATCAAAGGCCAGTGCATTTTTGAAGAGAAATAATGAAATTATTCATACTACCAACTTGTCGGAGATAACTTTCTACGATATAAAGCGTTTTCTTCTTGTTGTTATCTTGCTAAAAAGGTTATCGGCGTTAGTGGATGGGGTTTACTTTACAAGCACGGTCATCCTTTTGCTGATTACTACCCACTTCCTTTGAAAACACGTGGAATCATAAACCCAGAAGAAGGCAAATTTTTATCTTAAAGCATTTGTTTGGCCGATGATATTAGAAATACTTGAACGGTGAAAAGTTTTAATGAAAATAACACATCCCCAATAATTACTCCTCAGCCTTTGCCATCAAAATGAAGAGAAAAGGTGTGAACAGGCTCAGAAGAGCTCACTCCTTAGAGGCGGCACCAATTCATGTCAAGTTCAATGTTTACTCAAAAGCTCCGATTTGTAATCATAGAAAAATACCATAATTTATACGTTTTTGCACTACAAAAGGTTGCAGCTCTGAAAGTCATCCGCCAGAGCCTGGCACAACTATCAACTCTCCTATCTTCAAACGAAGCAGCTATGTGGGAGCTCTTTAGAGCTGGATCGAGTATCAAAGCATAGCTATAGATCACTCGTTCGGGTTCAAAGGCAATGCAAAAAGGCTGTAAAAATACTTTTTCTCCAGCGTTTGTTATGAACAAGGATTTTCAATTCACCATTGTTATTTCTGTTTAGATTTGTTACATGTGTTTGGCAATATGCACACGCTTGTTAAGCTAAAGGCAGGTTAAAAAAACGTGTGTTTATCTTATTCTACCACTCTCCAATATATAGGCACGCTAACTTATTGTGTTCATCAAAACATCAAAGAAACCATGATTGTCGTCTATGTGGTTGAAACACACCGAGCAATGCTGGTTTATATATGAACTTAACCATCGGGAACAAACCTACGAAAAAAGATTCAAGTTTCACGGAGACACGTATTATTTTCCACAAATTTTTGGTTTCTCAAATAAATAAAACACTTTCGAATGCATGATTATCTTCGAAAATAAAATAAACAACAATTCAGTGAGTATAAGCAATTTTAATAGAAGATTAATGTGCTGACAGCATCTGTACAGTAAATTAAAATAAAACAAAAGTAGTTAGTGATATTCAAATTACACTTGGCATGTAGAAACACAGCAACATTTTTGTACTTAAATAACTTTGTTTGAAGTGGTGCGTCAGTCGAAACAAATAAAAAAATACTTCCTGAAAGATCACAAACTTGAATATGACAACGTTCTCGTAGAATTCTTTGAAAAAAGTATAGCAACATTTGAGCAATGGTATTTGGCATTTATTGATTTGAGCATTTCTTTGAAGTCGGTGGGATGCGTTCGGCTGGCGTCAATTGACTTCCAAAAATACTAATTTAAATAGTTTCAATTTTCAGTTTTCTACTTCTACATGTTCTAATTCATCGTCCGATTCTTGTTCAACGTTCACACTGTCTCCACTATTACTGTCCAGATCAGTGACAGAGTCATCATTCTGTTTCAGTTTCTTGCTTTCGTGCGTTTTCACGTGTTTACTTAAATGGTCACTGCGCATGAATCGTTTCCCGCACTCGTGACACGCAAATCGTTTTTCTCCCGTGTGCGTGCGTAAGTGACGCTGTAACTCGTCTGAACGAGTGAAACTTTTCCCGCAAAATAACCAGTTACAGACAAACGGGCGTTCACCGGCGTGCCACCGTAAGTGTGCTTTTAAGTGGGACGTTTTCCCGTACTCCTTCCCACATCCCTGAATGTGACACACGTGCATCTTGCGTTTCTGGGGATCAGAAGAGCTGCTTGCATTTTGACAATTTGGGCAACGGCATCGTCGACAACGCCTAGTTGTGGGTTTCTGTATGCCAAGAAGGCCTGGAAAGGAAGACTGATACGCCAATTCAGTGGGTGATGCCTGGCCAAAGATAATGTGAGGTGGGATACCATAGCTTGGCGACAGAGGACCATGTGGAACAGTCACTTTTGTACGTGCAGGCTGGTTTTGTTGAATGCTCCACCAGTGAGCCTCGGCCTCGGTTGCCGGCGGCGGAGAGAGCTGTTTGGGCAGCTGAGAGGCTGTGTCCAACATGATCGGCACGGACGTCGTCAAAGGTGGGGTGATATTCGAGGAGTAATTAACCGAGGCTGGTACAGGTAAAGCACCGGCAGACATCAAGCTGGCAGATACACTGTGTTGCACTTGCATTTGATGGTGATGGTGATGGTGGTGAGGATGATGGGGGTGAGGATGCGGGGACATATGGTGCCGATTCGGCGGGGAATGGCCCGTTGAGTGGTGTAGAAAATCTAACGTCAAATGCGACAGCCTCTGATCCGTGCCTCTTGTGGCACACGCCAAGTCTCTATTGTAAGAAGCCATAGCGTTATACGTAGACACCGCATCGAATCCATGGTTAAAACCTGCGATATCTGACAGTCCCGTTTGCTGCTGGCCACTGCTATGACCACGCCCTTGTTGAGAAGACCAGCCTGGGTGAACATTCAACGTGTACATGTGAGGGTTCTGTGGGCGGGGGATATCGTGGCCTATGCGCCCACACTGGGCCGCTAACATGGCTAGAGGAGCTGTCGATTTGTGAGGTTCCACTGTCAAACCTATCTGCCCAAACGGGTGGTCCTGAAAAGATGAAATTAATTCAAAATAACTGAAGCTCTTAAAGGTTATATATTTATTTTTGCAATAATTTAATAGATAACTCAAGTTTAAATACATACATCAAACAATATTTAATTAAATGCAAATAAAAATTTTAAAACAAGAACATCTATATAACTCTAAGACATTTCAAATTTGCTGAAGATAAAAATTCACTTGTTTTTACAGTCAACTCAATAAAAAAATCCATTTTCTATTGTAATGTTTAATGTTCATCCAGCAAATATTGAAAATACAGAAACTTAAACGACTGCATTTCATCATTACAAAAAAGCAATGACCGAATGCCACAAAAAAGAAGGTAAAAATCTAACAATATCGCATATGCATTTCAAATTAATTTTCTACATAGTTTTTCATTTACAAATGCATCATGGTATATCAGACCTTTTCATTCCCTGTCCACAGGTTTACGGTTGGAAAATTAACAGTAGGAATATGATGTAAAATACGTATATACTTTTTTAAGCCATCTAAAACTGCTTGATGTTCAAAAGCCCCCTCCCTTCAAATATTCTTTACCATCCAGTCTGTTGCGTTTATCACGCACCCAAAAATAAAAACCCTAATGTGGATAAAAAAATTATCAAAACAAATAATCTAACCAATATGTGTTATACAAAATTTATAAAAATTATCATTCACGTTCATGCAGAATATTTCAGTTCCGAGTTTGCCCTACAGTTTTCTTCAAACGAAAACCGTGGGTTTGTTGGGATCACATCAAAGCAAAAAGATCAAAGACCGCCAGAGCACGTGTGGTTAGGACGAGCGAATACAGAGAACTCTGCTGGTGCATACCTCGTAGATTAAACGCAAACAAACACCTTGCAACTTCTGGATTATGTAATGGCATAAGGAAGTCATGCAATGGGTCCACATTTTAAGGTTTAGGCGTTGTGGCGTGTCTCAGACGTTCCGTGGCCATTATTTTGGTCAGATTTTGCATTTTACAGTTGTCATGCTTAGTAAACCCTAACACATTAGAGAGGTTGTATACTAGGTTCTTTAGTACACATGATATTGTTCTGTGCGTCGTACTGGCAGGAAAAATAAAATCACGCATTTACATTGTTGTTATCCCAATTGAAACAGTACTATTTCATGGCTGAAATTGGTTGATATCAACAGTTGCACTGCTTGGCTCAACGGAGGTCACTTAGACTTAATATTACATGGTTGTATGTACGTACCTGTAAAGGACGGTGGATATACGGCGACGGAGCATGGACTTGGTGTAACACCGCGGGCTGCGCCATTTCTCTATCCAGTCTGAGTACTAGGTCTAGATCTTCTCTTGGGTCTTACACTACCAAGCACACAAACTTCTTCGGCAGAATGGCTAATATCTGCAAGAGTTCTTTCAATAAGCAGTAACACTTCAAGCGTTATCACGGAGATCTGAAGATGCCGCCAGCCAATCGGAGCTCTAGGAGTTATTTTGATGTATACCGCCAACCAATAGTCTCACGCTGTCGGGTGCACTAAAGGAGAATTAAATCCTTTATGTCCATATGCTTCCTGGCGAGGGGTTGTTGCCGTTTATAATAGAGCTGATTATGCCAATGTTATTAGAGGGGCTGGCAAGGGTGGGCAACTAATCACCTCGTAGGGAATTTATATACACAAATAATTGGATTTACGAGATCAAAGGACCGACGCCGACCCTTTAAAGCTGGGATTGGAGGATCAGATCACATGATCAGGAGGGTGCTAAATTAAGGCTTTGTGTTAAAAGAGTCTGCTTTGTGGACGGTATCGGGCCTTACGTTCATTTACTTGTTAGGTAACTCCAATTGAGTTGAGATAAGTCGCGCCGCCCCAGCATGAGGCGTTAAAAAAGAAGGAAGAAAGGCGGAAAGCACACCATATCTCTACTCAACAACTTTAGTGGCCATGTCGTTTTTTAAAGACCGCTATTTGCAGTTGGACTCCAATTTGTTTACGGTCCCCTATCGATAATTATTTACTGCAGCTTTTAGCTGAAATCAATATGCTTGATCAAAGGTAGTGAGCGCTTTGAGTGAAGGTACTCGAACCACTAAAATCTAGTGCAATGGAATTACGGCCATTCATGGAAGAACTTCCCGCTCCATTGATAATCTTTCCTTTAAAATTTTGGGGGTCAAATTTCAAATATTTCAAAATAGCATTTAGCTTTCGGACAGGAATGTTACAGTGGATTCGTCAGGGTGCTGACCATTCCACCGTTCTTCAGGCTACCATGAGTACAAATAGTAGAGAATGTTATTTGTCATGCATAGATGTTTTCGCATGTAAACAGAGCCGAGTGTGCTCCGTCAGGTGTGCAACCAGCTTAGTGAGCGGGCTGTTCAACAAACTTATGCATTTCAGCATGCCAAGTGTGTCAGGTAGGCCAGGACATCAATCACCATCGAGACTTTGAAGCCGAGGGAAGACTTATTGATTAAATAAGGGCCAGTGATTAAAATGCAATCTTAAACCTCGGCCATCCAGGGAGGTCCCTGCAGGAGGGACGCACAAGAGGCATACTGATATTGGATTATACGGATTAGAACACTTGAAGGCGGAGAAGTTCAAACGAGTTGAGTTAATCAGGTGAATAATACCCTCCTTCAGCCTTGCACATTCCTTCGAATCGACCCTCCGATCAACGCGCCTGTTAAAGAGCCTCAGCGAGACGCGCCGAGGTATCACTGCGCGGACAGTCGTTACATTAACACGATAAAATTTATCTTATTTGTAAGTACGCCGCCTTGGGTCCGAGCCACCCAACACTAGGCGGCCATCTTCAAAGGGTTTTACTTAAGCAAACTGTGAAATCTCCTCCCTGCTCCGCCTTCTTTGTGACCCCGCTTCCCAGCGTCAATCAAGCTTTTATGCTAGGTATATTTATTTTCACAGTTAAATAACTCGTCAGCAATAGGCACAAGTTCCACGCTTAGTGAGCGTGCACCAAAAGAATGTTTATTTAGAATTCCGATACATAGTTTGTTATCAAAAGTTTTAACCTATTTCTATGGCACGCCCAAGATACGTACTCTTGTTCAACTGCACAACCTTCATTGTGTAACAAATTTCTTTAAGCTAGTTTTGAAGCTTGGGGCACTAAGCTGTACTGATGCCATCAATGTAACCTGCATTTTTGAGGAGTTTGTTGTTTCTTTAATTTCTTAGGTGGGAGGAGGTGTTAAGTTTCATTTGCAGATTACCATTAGTTACGGTGTGGTTGTGACCGCTAGAAGGCATTTTTACAGGCTACTGTTCTGCACTCGTAGGCGTAACATTCTAAAATAAGATAAATTCCGATTACTGACACTGATTGAAGAAAAATGCATACATAATTGATATGACATACATTTACTTAAAGGGATAAAAACTGTTCGTATAATATTAATATTTTACAATGAAAACATTGTAAACGTCTCATGGAAATATAATAAATTCCATTTTACCACCAAAACACTCATTCTGGAATCTGTGTTTGCCATCAGACCTCAAGGACCTTCATAAATGGTTATACATCTGTAATAACCTCTCAGGAGATCATTTTTTAAAAATCGTAATTAAAAAAAAAAAAAAATCTTAGAAAAAAAACGGGCTAACTTTTAATGTCGGAATGGATTCATTAAAGGGATAATAACTCTTCGTATGAGATCTATATTTCACAATAAAAACATTGTGAATAACTCATAGAAATATAATATATTCTGTTTTACCACAAAAACGGCAGTTATAGCTATTATTCTGATATCTGAGCTTGTCTTTAGACCACGTGACCTCCATTGATGGCTATACTATGTTAAAATCTCTTAAGAGATTTTAACAAAAAACCAAACTTTTTAGAAAAAACCCAGGGACTAACTTTGAATGTAAAAATGGATTCATTAACCATTGGTAAGTATGGGAAAATTGTCGTTCACTCCAGGAAAATTCATTTTTTGGCCGAAACGAAGAGTTATTATCCCTTTAACCATTGGCATTGGTATATGGGAAAATCCATAGCCATAGCAAACAGTTGTTTTCTTTTTAATATCGAGAGGAACTTTGTCTTACCTTTTGTATTTATCAAAATCTACTACTGGTGAAGCTGCGACCAGGAAAAAATAGAAATGCGTTTATAATAAGCCTGAAGAGTTGTCTTTACAGGCCTATACGCCTTAATGTAGCAACCATTCGGATAATTTTCGTACAGGACAGGTTTAAAAATCAAACACAAGGCTGTAATTTTTAATTTTAAATGATGAATATTCTACTTATTGAAAAAACTTTCGGTTTACATTGTTTTCAAGTTTTATTACACTGTTGTTGAAACGTGAACAACAAGATAAGCAGCGGGTTAGTCTTGACAATCTTTTAATTCCTTTTTAATTCCTTTTTAACTTTTTTTTAGCTGTATTAAAAACTCCTTCGTCGAATTTTATATATAAATGCTATTAAAATAATTTTTAGGGTAAACTGTTCAAGTGAAAAATTTAGCTGAATGGGCTTTTCTTACATAATTTCTTACTTGGATCTAAAGGTAGGCCTTTTCAAAAAGGTTTTCATGAGGGTTATTCTGTATATTATCTTTTACATCTGTCTGGAAACTGAGACATCTGAAGTTAGATGGCGACGGACAGGCTCGTATTCTAGATTATCATTTGGGATTTTGCTGTGCATGCCATGCAGACGTAGACCTAGCTATCCTGTGGCCAAGTATCGTAGCAGCTTTCCTAAACATAAATGAAGTTTAAACTATCAAACACAAGCCGAAAAACTTTCATACCGTAAGCTTACGGCCGACCTGGACGTAGGCCTTCATTAGACTGATGTGAGTAAATGTTGTTATAGCGGCCGGGACTCTCTTATAAATGTCAGGTAGATCGACCCCCCCCCCCCCCCCCCCCCCCCCCCCCCCGGCCCTATTCATTGTGGCTGGTGACGGCTGATGTTGATAGCCTCTTCGTAAGTGGGAAGTCAGATGACTCGGATTCCAGATTTAAGGATCTTGGTTGAATTCCAGTCAATACTGTGGCCGGTGTCTATAACATGTATAAAAAATGGCAATTTACTGAACATTTTGCTTACTTTCCTAAACAGTTTTGATTGACGTCCAAATAGCATAATCTTCTGCTGACTTTTTTTTTCAAATGAACAATTTCCGCCACAGGTTCTCTTCGGTCAGGTGAAACGAAAAAGAAGGCCCGTGTAACAAATATTCCACCCTCCTTTTAATTATAATGGTAAGGGTTTACCCTCTACCAGGGCTACAGATTGATTTTTCACAGGATATTCACAGAAATGTCTTTAGATAAATATAGACGGTCATTTTACTATCTGATTTTCGGATTTTCCCATTTTTCCCTACATAATCTGCCACCCTGGTAGGCTACAGTGGTAGAAGGTAGTAAGGATTAGCCTGACTTTAAGCGGGTCAAATTCTATGGTGAGCTACCTGTACAAATGAATGGGAAAGGGACTGTCACGTTACGTTTTAAGAAAATAATTTAGTTCTAAATGACTGACCAGTCACGATTCACCCCATTCCCAGAGATTAGATCGATTCAACTAGATCGACCTAACTCCCTGGGGGTTCACGCTAAATACCTGTCAGCTGAGCGGGCACGAAAGTTAATTACCCCCCTAATTACAGCTTGTAGTAGGCGGGACGGACATATAGGCCTAAGCCGGATTATCTGACAGTAATCTAGTGAGACTCCCCACGGGGATAGATCGATCTAAAATCTATGGGAATGCACCCTTGTCTATACATGGACAAAATTATGATTCGTTATTATGTCCAACACCCCATTTCCATAGATTAGATCGACCTACTTTAGATCGACCTAACTCCCTGGGGGTTCACGCTAAATAGCTGTCAGCCGGGCGGACACGAAAGTTAATTACCCCTTACAGCTTGTAGTAGGCGGGGACGGACACTTAAGGGGGATTATCTGGCAGTAATCTAGTGAGACTCCCCGCGGTGATAGATCGATCTAAAGTTGTGGGAATAGACCCCAAGGTCTGTGCCTGTAATTTCGTGTAGGCCTACAATTGTCATCAAGAAATATAAGGTTTTTCAAGTCAGAGACGAGAAAATAGTTTTGCAGGACATATGTACATACAAAAACACGACTATTTGATATTTATAACATAGATAATTTTCTTCAGTCTACACTCAAAATGAGTAACAATTTGATTTGTCAGGTAAGGATATGGATGACAAATATGATCCACGTTTCTTATACATCGTTTTGACCCATTTTTGGCGGGAACAGTCATGATGGCCGAGTGGTTAAGGCGTTTGACTCGAAATCAAATGGGCTCTGCCCGCACAGGTTCGAATCCTGTTCATGACGATTCACTTTTACGTTCTTTTCTTTTGCTTTTTCCTGTCAGGGTTAAAGGCGACTTTCGAGAAAGATGCAGTTTTTTTTCTATTCGTTTTGATAAAAAAAAAAAAAAAAAACATACGTTAAAGTGCTATTACGTATTAATTAACATACGTAAGTGTTGTAATGTAATAAAATGGATTAATCATCTTAATTTTGTAAAAATTAAAACAACAATTTAGTTCAATAACAAAAGTGAAGTAGAACACTGATTATTGAAACAAACGAAAAGAAATTTTAAGAGTGGAGAAAAAATGATTCGTCTAGCAGAGCTAGGTTTCGATCCTAGGACCTCGGGGTTATGGGCCCCGCACGCTTCCACTGCGCCACTCTGCTGATTACAACAACTTAGGCGTTTTTTACATACAGATACATTTGTGTTTGCATGGTGTCAAAGTAATATACAATTTTTTTAGTTTTTAATCAGTTTGATATTTTCAAAGAAATAATATAACGAAACTTTGTTTTTTTATTCATAAGTAACTGTGTTTCCCTATTTAGTAAAATATTTTCGAGTTTAGCAACACTTCCGGTAATGCTTCTGTAGCCCAGCGATTTGACCCAATTATTTCTATACCGGACGAGGAAAGTAATTTTCGCTTGAACAAAAGGTTTTTAAAGGTAAACGTTAATAGCTTACTATGCCACATGGTCATATCTATACAATATGAAGGGATTTTAACGATTAAAAAACTATGGAAAACTCGGAAACAGAGAACAGGGCTATCCGAGTTTTGTCGGATTTAGATGCAGCATTTCGTCGCCATCCAGATATTTCAGAGTTTGATATTTTGCCCGTCAAAGAACCAGAATCCAACCGAAGTCCAATTATCGTAGCAGAATTAGCACTGGGAATGGAGCTGTGGAGTGCTAGGTTGGTGTACATTTATTGCTATGGAAAACTGATGAAATGGAGGTCCCATGCCAGTGGATGTCACCTCTTGCACAGTACAAGGTACAAGTATATGTTGTTTGCCAGTGGTGTCACTCACATTGGAACATGTCTGAGAGTGTCATCTGCCATATAAGACAAATTGAACTCTGCTTGCCCTGTTCACTCTCCCCACGTAGTGCATGCTTGTGTCACTCCGACATACCAGTATTTTATTTCAAAATATGTACGGTAACAGCTTTTAGTTAATGAAACTTAGCTAAAAATTGGTTTTTAAAGGGACCTAAATGCAATTATTTGAAGTAAACTTAATCACTTCCTGACCAACCTTGCCACCTACCTGTCAACCATATTTGAAAAGAAACAGTTAACAAATTTTTGCTTTTTAATTAATAATGGGTATGCTTCCCCTATCACTTTTAAAAGCACTTTTAATTACATATGATTGTGCAGTCTCCAATGCATTTGATTCAGTTATTTCAATTTTGGTTGAAGAAAATCATTTTTTCTTAAGCAAGCTTAACTATAAAAGACTATCATGACACACTGTAGTTTGAATTGTGCACATCCTGGAAACGTGCTGATCTTTATTCTTGTTAATCCCCATATATGCTTATTTTTGCAGATTCTGTTTAAGATATACTTGTTTATTATCATATCTTGTTTTTTAGGTCAGTTGATGCAGCCAGAAACATTCTTGAGCCCCCAGAGTTGTTAAGACTTAGCAGGGCTGTTATTCTCATCAACCCAGAATGTTACAGTATCTGGAACATAAGAAAAGAATTATTGCAGGAGAAACATGTTTCTGTCTATGAAGAACTAAAACTGAGTGCACTTGTACTAAGCAAACACCCTAAAAGTCCTGAGACATTTGCACACAGAAAATGGATACTAAGTCTTTCCTGTTTTGGTGCTGACATTGTTGATAATAGTCAAATTGAACCAAATCAGTCTGGAAATCCGTCTTTACGTGTTAGCCACATCATACCTAGGGTTATGAAATTATCCACAGAGGAGCTGAAAGCTTTGATTAATGAAGAGATGAGGGTGTGTACCATGGCAGCTGAAAAATATGCAAATAACTACAATGCATGGAGTCACAGAATATGGGTCATAATCAACCTCTTTAACTGTAACAAGCAATTCATAATGGCTGAATATGAAAACACCAGAAGTTATGTCTCTATGCATGTATCAGATCACAGTGGATTCCACTATAGACAGTTTCTATTGAGTAACGCAGAACAGACATCCAGCATTTTGCAACAAGAACTAGATTTTATATCAGAATTGATATCTGTCTACCCTGGCCATGAAGCCCTATGGTACCATAGGAGATTTATCATCCATGCAATGTATAATTTACAGAACATAAGCAAATCCGATGCAGTTATTGACACTTCCAGTTCAACTGAAGGAGAAGACTTACTCATACCATATGATTATCAAACAGTGAATGTGATGGATCACTGTTTGGTACCACAGTCATCAAAATGTGCAAAAAAATTGAAGATTGATGATTCTGGTATTCTCAAAAGTGAGATTACAAAAATTGAACTGATAATAGATAGCGAGCCAGATAACTCATGGCAGCAACAGTTGGCAAAAGCTTATATGAAATGGATAAAACAGTATCAGAGCAGAACTTGAAGAAATGTTTTGATTAATATTGAAGTGATTTAAATAACATTTTCTTCCAGTCTTAGTGTAATCAATAAAATTGACTTGATTTTGAGTAATACTATATTTTGTACTTTAAAGATAGATATTAGTCAACGAAAAATCTTACTAGGAACAAAGATTTTTTTTAACACACATTTTTTCCTAAAACCACTTATTGTTGAACTTTATTTAGGACAAATAGTACTTTTTGGTCATTTTGAACAGATGTGTGTCATGAATTACTGCTTCCAAAATAATTTATCATTTGGCAAATCTCACCATTTCTCAACTATTTTTACCCCATTTGGAATTGTGCACAATCCAGAAGTGGGTGTTCACAGTGATGGTGGACTTTGAAAAAGAAACGTTGGTGAAGGACTTTTAAATTTTCCTAGAGTTATGGCAAATGTCAAGTCCCAAGGATGAAAGGTTAGTTGGAGAAAATTACTGTTTACCCAGGAAGATTATTTGAAGTATGGTCCCCCCCCCTCCCCCAAGGAAAAATATCATGATAGGCACCTTTAAGAATATATAAATGTACCTTTTGTCTTTTTAATTTCAGTGAAGAAAAATCAGATTCTTAAACTGATTGTGCAACTTTTTGAGAATTTTACCAAGTATGATTTTTTTAATAACACTTATGCCCGCAGCAGTTTCAGATGCACTGACATTTTTATGGAATTGTGAATTGGAAATAATGTTGATATATCTAGGGACTTATTACAGTACTGCTGTAAATGGTTTTACAAAGGGAAGCAAGGTGATGGTTTAAAAGCATAGTGAATACAGCAAACTGAGCGTCAGTGACACGTAGAAAATGTTAATGAAAGTAAGAAGATATAATTCCTCTCATCCCTACATGTACCCAACCTGATATCCGCGTACAGTACACTGCTGGTTAGTTTTAATTCTCTTATGTTGCGGTAGTTGAGGATTTTGTAGCAATCTAGATCTCCAATGTATGGAGTACGGAAACGCACAGCAAGCTTATTGAAGAAATAAACAGCTCTCAGTGTGTTGTCTGTAGGCGTTTCCACGGTCCACAGTATGAAGAGGTATGCATATAGGTTTTGTGTGGTCTCTCTCTCCCCCTTCCCTCCCCCTCCCTCCCCTATTTTACAACTAGCTCAAAATCCATGCGTTTAGCAACTCTAAAATTGACAGTTCAAATAAGAAACGTCAATGGGAGTGCTAAACGCATTAATTTCGTGCTACTCAATAGCGTGCATACTACCGTTGCTCTCTTTCTTTTAATGGATGTAATAAGTTTTTTATAATTCAGGTTGAACAAAAACTGTTGCATTAACGTGTTGCCATTGTCCATCACTACACTGCATAAATGTTAAAACTATTATAATAGCTAAAAAGTAATTTAATTCTCATTGAGGTACATAAATTTCTGTTTGATATCATACATAATATGTTAATTCTAAAATAACCTTTTTACTGTAAGAGTGTCAGATGCAGCAAAAAAATAAGCTAACGACATGCCACGTTCAGCCAATCTACAGCGACAGAGACTCTGCTCCTTGCCAGTGAGGCCTCACCAACGGAACAGTAGCACAGAGTCTGTGGCCAGCTCAGAGGGGGCAGCACTGACAGTTCTAGATCTAAGTACTGATCTCACTGATGTTGATGAATTCCTCTTTGTGGAGTCTTCTTACCCATTACAGTTGTTGACAGGACTGAACAATCTGAGATTATCAGGAGATTTTTGTGATGTTCATATATGTGTTGATGGAGAGGAATTTGCTAGCCATAAGATTGTTCTGGCTTCTTTTAGTCCATACTTCAAGGCTATGTTTTCAACTGAAATGGCAGAAAGCAGACAAGAGAAAGTATGTATAAATGGGGTGGACTGTGGCATGATTGAACTTCTGATAAACTATGCCTACACTGCTGAAATCCTCATCACAAAAGACAATGTGCAGTCTTTGCTGTCAGCAGCCAACTTGTTACAAGTTCTCCCTGTGCGTGATGCTTGCTGCATGTTCATGGAACAACACATGGATGAATCAAATTGCATAGGCATCAATTGTTTTGCTGAGACACATGCTTGTGAGAGCCTGCAAGAAAAAGCTAAACAGTACACACTGAAACACTTCCCAGAAGTATGTCAACATGAAGAAATACTCAATCTAACTAAAACCAAGCTAACAGAGTTTATATCTGATGACACATTAAATGTAGACAATGAAGAAATTGTATTCAATGCTGTGATTAGATGGTTGGAGTATGATATTAATGGACGTCAGTCAGACTTTCCTTCTGTATTGGAACATGTTCGTTTGCCCTTAGTTAGTCCATATTTTCTTCATGACTGCGTAGAGAAACACCCAGTGGTGCGTGGGTCTGAGAAGTGCCTCAAGTTAGTGGAAGAAGCTAAAACATATCAGCTGTTGGAGGACAGAAGACCTGAACTCAGAAGTCCAAGAACAAGACACAGGAAGGCATCTGGTAAGTGCAGTGGCAGTAGTAAAGAGTTGTTTGTATATTTACTCAATATGCTTTACACTACATTCTCTTTAAAGTATAACAGAATGTTTGCTCATGCCATTTATTTAAAAGCATATTTGGAGTTCTCATGTTATCAGTGACAAATATTTAGTAAGGCTGTTGATAATGGTAATCACTCATGACATCATGAACAGTTATAAGACATGATATAAAATGTTCCAGGCTATATTGAGGTAATCATAGCTGTGGGAGGGGAAGATGACAAGGTTGTCCTGAGAAGTGTGGAAAGTTTTGATCCAGAGACACATGCATGGAAAACATTGGCATGTTTGCCATTTGCTGTCAGTAAACATGGCCTGGTGGTTTCAGGTAGGTTTAATTATATTTAAAAAAAAAAGCACTGTTGAAATCAACTTTTAATTAAATTGTATGCTACGAAGGGATGACTAAGTAGGTTAAATACACAAAAGTCCTCCACAATCCTAAAAAAGAAAGCATGCACTTACACCCTTTTACTAACTTGTTGATTATTTGGATGATTTATTGATTTATTGCAATGATTTTCTAGGGAGCAACCAACTTTATATGGCAGGAGGCGAGTTCCCTGATGGCTCGGCTAGCAGAAGTATGTGGAGATATGATGCCTGCTTTGATAACTGGCTAGAGATGACACCTATGAATATGCCACGCTCAGAATTAGGTATTAGGCACAATATAGAAAACATTTTTTAATAATCAGCGAAATCTGTTTCAGAGAAAAAAAGCCAGGATTAACTAAGCTGAAAAAATCTTGTATTAAAGAGACTCACAACCTAAATGTGATTTGGTTGGGTGAAATAAACCTAGGGCAAGTCAGTATCTTCACTTTTCAAAATTGAATAATCAATGTTGCCAGGTCTTGCCATGTTGGATGGATTCATATATGCTGTGGGTGGCTGGGAAGGAACAGCACGACTTGATACGGTCGAGAGGTACAATCCTTTCTCCAATAGTTGGTCTTTTGTGGCTCCCATGAAAATCTCAGTCACGAGTCCTGCAGTTGTGGCACATGACAGCCTACTGTTTGTGACTGGTAAGTATGATGGAGGTCTTTTTGACTGTGAAGAGAATTTATTTCACATTTAAGCCTGTCACCATTGATATCCCTCAGATATTATTATAACTCAGCAGTATTCTTTATAGAGTGAAATTTATGCATGAAATCCTACTACGGAATAAACATTTGAGTCTCATTATATTATACATACACTGTGTCTATATTCTGATTATCTGCATGGTGTGTATTTGTGATATAGAAATACGTGTATCAATCTGTTTAATAACAAAGAAAAATATTACCAAGAATCTTCAACCAAAATTTTCTAAAATCAGCTTGACATATGTCTTTTATACCAAAATATGTTAGTTTTGGTAATTTCTGAATTTTTTTGGAATTTACTATGTATAAAGTTCACTTTTTCAACATAGACCACAAGAAGAGATGATTTACTTAAAACTTACTCTGCCTGTTTCTAGGTGGAGCAGTATTGGAAGATGGGGATGGTATAGATCTAGTACAGTGCTATAACCCTAGAACTAACCAGTGGACAGAGTTAGCACCAATGCTAATAGCAAGGTCAGGCTCAGCTGCCTGTGTGCTGGGAGGATCCATGTATGTTATAGGTAAATGTAAATCATTTTGATAATTTCTATTTTTGAAGTACTAGTAATTCTAATCTATACACTGCTTCTCGTGTTTAATACTGCTGCTATTTTGAAAATGTAATTTGAGTTTGAGTGGGATAAGTATTCAAACATACATGTAACATTAAAACACACACATCAGGAAATTTGTAACCCAATCATGAAAAGTAAAAAAAAAAAGTTTGATGTATAAAAAGCTGTGTTATCCTGTGTTTTAATATAGGTTTTACAGATTTATATACATGCATGCACTGAAATAACTAGTGCTTATAAATAGATTTGCATGTTTCCCTGCTATAAGTTTTTGTTTGTATTGATATTTCTTAGGTGGGTGGCATGCATCTACAGAGAATACAAACAAAGTGGAATGTTACAACCCCAGCACCAACCAGTGGACCCTGAGAGCCTCCATGCATGAAAGACGCTATCGTCCAGGTGTCGCTGTGGTGGACGGCAAGATTTACGTGTGTGGAGGAGAGGAGGGTTGGGACAGGTGAGAACAAATGTACTGTAAAAGACTAAATATTGATCTGAAAGTTCGGTCCATTAAGTAGAATGCTGAAAGACAAGGGGATTTACAGTACAGTAAGAAAAGAAGATTTCTGGATAAGATTTGGTTGCAAAGCAAAGGCGACTTATACTTTTCCTTCATTTTCAAGGCACATGCAAAGACAACCCTACATTAGACAAGTAGATAAAAATACCAATACAATTGACACCCTACTGATTCCTACAAATACCAACACTCAGCATGGTTTATGATAATTTTATTGCCTTTTTGTTAACTTGATTTACTTCATATTTCAGATACCATGATACCATTGAGTGTTACAACGTGGATAAAGATGAGTGGGAAATTGTTGGAGAGATGCCCACAAGTCGTAGCTGGCTCAGTTGTGTCGCCATGATGATACGGAGAGATCTGATGTTCAAGGAAAAAGTGGAATCTTGTGTCATTTGAGCCAGAAAGTTGTTAAAATGTTGTGCAAGGAAAAGGTGGATTCCAGAGCAAGCTCCCACTTTTCATGCAGACATGATTGCTGTGAAGTATGATAGATTCTACTGAACTGTTGCTGTATTAAAAAGCCAAGAATTACCTGAAGAGATTTTCCAAATTTTTGAAAAAGTTTGTGGACTTGCCTGCAAAGGTTTTATTATTTAATAGAAGTGTAAGTTATTTATCAGTAAATTTTTTATTAGATAGTATTTGGTTACTTAGGGATTTCAAGAAATGTGCAATAGGAAGGTAATTTGGAAAATCTTGCTAATACTTTGAGATAAATGATTTGGATTTAAAATAAAAAGTTCACAGAAGACAGACACAGGAGGCCTGTACCTTCCTTTACCTGAAGAGAGGAAAGGCAAAAACATGATCATTAACAACCAGACATGTTATAGACTGAGAAGTTTGTTTCCATTAGTCAGTAAGAATCTACTGTCATTTGAAATAGTGACGAATAAAGTTTTCATTTAAAATAATGTAAAGAAGTGAACTTCTGATTCCTATAGCTTCTCACTCTTTATTCTTATCTGATCCGCGTCTCCTTCCTTCTCTGACTATTAATTTTTCAAAGTGAATTCAAATTTTGCAATTATTTTCACCAATTTCAAAACACAGTTTTCTAAAAACCTCATACTGGCAACAACACCTTCATACTAGTCTTACCACTGCAACTTGTATATGGACCTAAAAATACTCTCATGCACTACGTAGTAGTTCAGTTATATTATTCATAACGTTTTGTTAGCTGCTGTATAAATACTAAATCTTTCATTTGTGTATTGATTTTATCTGTAGTATAAATCTGATAGTTTTCAGTGATATCCAATATAAAATTCCTTATGCATGTCCAGTCTGCAGTAACGTGTATTGAGCAATGAATTTTTCTGTCAACTGCCCATCAAGTGTCTTCATAGCTCTCCAGTGCAACTTGCTAGCATTCTCAGGCTCTCCCTTGCAGTGGTTCAGTTCTAGACTTATGTAATCTAACCACAGATCTGGAAAATTTCATATAATTTCCAGTTGTTTAACAAGTTTTGCACATTGAAGCAACAGTGCATTTAGCCCTTATCAAAATGATGCCAAATTGAAGTATTCCCCGTTATATCTACTTTTACTAAATTTACACTTTGAAATTAAAAAAACTCCAAAACTACAGTAAATAAGACATGAGAAAAACTACAATAATTTTCTTGTTTAAACATTCTGATTAAAGTTTTAAATATTTAACAAATACTGAAACGTCAACTTGCCTGTGTTATGTGTGCCATATTCTCGTAGTGCATCTTCATAAACACTGCGTAAAGTTTTCATCTTGAAGGCTGACTGAAATTAAAAAAAGGAAACACTGAGCTTTCAATTATAAAGTTCATCCTGCACTGGTATAGATATTACATTTATTTTGTAATAGTAATTACTTCAAATAGGCAACATAAGACGGAGCAATATGCCAATAGAGTAATAGGAGAAAATGACTGAAATTGAAAAAAAAAAAAAAAAAAGAACATACCTGAGAGCTAATTACTTCTATATACTTTCTGTAGAAGCTTAATGAAACTGGTTGAGCTTTGGATAAACTGAAATATTAAAATACTGTGAGAAAATCTTGAAAAAAAATGTGAGAATATACACAGGCCAAAATTGCATGACTGGGAATTTACGTTGATCCACTGCATTTATGTCACCTCTACCACAATTACCTCAACCTCTCAACAAAACTAATATGCTGTGCAAAGAAAAATGATATTTTACCAACTTAATTATTGTTTTAACTATAAAAAAACTGCTTTTCAACAGGGAAATTTAACGTTTTCATAATTTTCCATACATGGTCAGATATTGAAGGGTGTTCTGATATTGAAGTTATGCATAATGTAACCTACCTCTTATACACTGCTTTTGCCTTGTGTACGCCGTCATGAAGTGCTGCCCACTCTAAGTACAGCACCTTTAGTGATACCACTACATCTCTGGACTTGCACATATTTATACCATTCTAGAAACAATCAATATGAATAATGAAATTAAATTAAATAATTTTAAAAAACAATATCTTCAATATGGCACCTGTTATATATTAAAGTAATATCCGAGTTCCAAAATTTACAGGTATAGCCTAATAAAAATTAAGTCTGCCTTTGTGATATGTTTACAGTTACAGTAACATTAAAACTACATATAAGAGAGGATGCAGTTACCATTCCCACACAACAAGACAAAAAATATTTCTTTTAATAATTAGTTATTCTGCAACTGATGATATAGGTAAAAAAGAAACAAGAAAATAAGGTTTTAAAATACCTGCAAAACATCATCCATTTTGTCCATTTTCACTGCAACTCCCCACTGGAAGAACATATTCCAAATTGGTAAGGCATCCTGCAAGATACATTTTAAAATAAGATTCAATTTGACAAATAAAAACACAGAAATGCAACTTAATATAATACAAATAAAAGCACATGCACTTAGAATTTGGACAATGTCAGAGAGGAAACCCAAAAAATTATTATTTCAGAGTGTTATGTTCAAAGTAAATCTTTTCAAATAGATCAATAAGGAGAACCATTTCCAGACTAAGTTAAATACATTTTATCTTAGTTTTAGTGAGCAATTTTAATCTTTTTTTATCTTCAAATTTTCTCCTAAACCAACATCAGGACATACCAGTTACTATATTCTAAAAATTTATTCTTGGTTACTCCTCACAATAATTATCTCTTTACCTGATCATCAACAGAACTAAGTGCCTTCTGAAATAAGTTATGGAGTTGATGATTGTCCTCAGTTGTAGTGATGGCAAGGTTTAGGTGGCACATCCACAGTTTGACACACCTGGGATACAAGCTGGTGGCCTGAGAAATCACCTCCAAAGCCTGGCTGATCTGGGCAGTACTGGTTAATAACTCAACCTGGGCATAAAAATTCAAAATTATAAAAGGCAGATAAAGAGAATTCTAATGAGTGAATTGTGGAAAACAAATTATAAAAAAAAATTGTCAGTGAAAGGTAAAAAAAAATATTTAGGAAAGTACTATGTAAATGTTCCACTATATATTGTCATTATATTACTCTCTGTTTTAGGCTTAAATTAAGTTTGAAAGTGTGCCACTGTTTGCCAGGCAATTGTCAATTTGCATTTTAGTAGCAGAGACATTTTCCACTTAAAAAATAATCATTAACCTGATCCCTTAGAACCTAAATCATTACCCTCAAATTTTTGGTCATTTTTAGGTATATCAATTCCACTGTTTACAAAATAATGGTATCAATCTACAATGAGTCATCTTTGATTTACCAAAAGCTTTATTCATTAAGAAATCTCTTTGTACAACAGCCAAATGACCTAGATTACTGAAAAATAAACAGTAAAAAAAAAAAAAACTGAACATTAAGACATTCCACTTTTGCAACAGCAATTTTCACATGTACTGGTAACATGTTCTAAGGCATTCAATTACTTCCATTCAAGTGTAACCCAGTGGGGCAGAAACTTCAGAAGTGTGCCCCTCAGGGAGAGAGGTCAAACATGCATGTGGACAAGGAGTTTCAAACAGGAGTAATTATAAACAAGGCCATGTAAAAGAGGAGAGACTAAACATCACTACAGGGAGAAAAATCAACTGCTGTTAAAATTTCTGCCCCAAGAGAGTTGCCAGCTACTGTAAGAGTATGTATATATGCAATGTTTCTGAGCAAAAGTCTGTTTTGATGAAAGTGTGTTGCAATCTGTCATACATAAACTGCTAAATGCAATGAGAAAATGTAGCTCTTGACACCCATAAAACAAGCATATATTCCCACATGAATTAATTGTCCATACAATTTTGATTCCGAAGCATTTTCACCTATTGCTATATGATCAATGTGAAAAACAATGTAATTTTTTTCTTGGTACATGGACCAATAAATAAGGCCTTATTAGCTATCACATATGGCGCAGTCTTACTTAGTAAGGAAAATATTCTCAATCAGAAATTAAATTGATAACAATAGGAAATATTAAGAAAGCATGATTGCCAATGGAATGCTTTATGCACTGATTGTATTTACTTAAAAGGTATGATGAAAAAGATCAATTTTCTAGCTTGGCACACTGCCTTTCTGGTTCGGTGAACTTCTAAATCAGGACCTACCCATTCTTCAAACATGTTCTCTGACAGTAGGCCCACCTTCTGTGCACATTGAAATGCACCACAACACCTGGCCAGCCGCTGTAAACATAAGCAAACAAATATATGCACATAAAATAAACATACTTCCATATAAACCCTTTTTAGGAGCCACAATGTAGAGGGCAACCAGTTATAATGGTGACTTCACTTTAGTCGTGTTACCATTGATTAAATTGTAAACATCGGCAAGCAGTTGGAAATAAAGAAGTCAAAGCAAGAAATGATTAGGTTTTGTTGTGTGTTGTACAAACACTCCCATTTGTGGAATGCTAACTGTCACTCTGCGTGGACCCTTGCAGACTTAAGTGTGGACTTGAAGAGTGCTTCTCTCTGCAGCAAAAAAAGGTTTGGCTTTGATGGTTTTATCCACAGGTAAGTCTACATGACCACAACTTTACTTTAAATCTCAATCTGCCCCATCAGTGTTTTCTCATTACTAACACAGTTCTGTGGACATACACTGAGACGACGAGAGACATTTTTTAACACGAAAGCACATTTGATCAAATCACGAAGTTCCATATTTTGCAGTCTGTAACCTGACCATCAGAACCAATGATAACTTTAACATTTATCTGGCACCCAAATGTGACAAGGAGTTACATTAACACGCTATTAAATACTAAAATTCCTTTATAGAGTATAATGAGGGGGAAAAAAAATCAAAATTGTCACTCAAAAAAGTCTTTCCACACCATTTTTGCTCCATGAAACTAGATCATTTTACTCATATATCATGAAAAGGAAAAATACTTCAAATTTCACCTTATTATCTTTATTTTCTTTGACACTTGTAGCAAAAAAGTGTAGTGTTTTTAAATGCTGAAAAATGTTATGGACTCTAAGGTGAAATAATGGGAAATGAGAAGAAAATGACAATATATTAAAAGGTATGCTAACTGGTGGAACATAACTTACCATCTGGGTTAATTTTTCAGATCCCTTCATCCTCAATCTTTCTAAACATGCTGTAATATATAGGTTCCACATTGTTTCTGCAATAAACAAATCCAAATTAAATAACGTTGACATTTATTAATCAAACAGGACTAGCGTTGGATCTAATTGCATCTTTTGAATTTCATTCACAAAAATCAAGTCTTCATGAAACAAGAAAAAAGTAACAATAAGTAATTGTTAGTCTGTAATCAGTTTTCATTCAAGTATCAACAAAAATTATGATCTTCATGGTTTCAATAAGATGTCTTTATCTACCCCCCCCCCCCCCCCCCAAAAAAAAAAAAAAAAAAATCCCCAAAAGTGTCCAGTTGTCTGAAGTCTAAACATCTCCATCAAATGACAGGAAAGAATATAAGAAAGTCTCCTAATGAAAACCACACCCCTTAGGGTCAACACAAAACATCTCCTCAACCCAGCTGACCATTGTCCACCAACCTGTCCTCCCTAAACAATCTCCTCTTTGATGGCTCTACAGATAGTATGTCCAGAGTGCCAATAATAGGGCAGTATACTACATCACATGGCAAGGTATGATAGGGAGTGATAAATGGGTAAATGCAGTCCTGGAATGTGATGCCGAATCATGATAACAGGCTGCTTACTATTAGGTTCTCTTCCAACCACGTAAACTTTAAAACACAGGCAACAGTAGCACAGTGATTTAGCTTGAGGAATAATTATAGGTGCACACTGCACTGTACATAAAGGAGCACACTGCACACAGGCAAAATAGCAGAGGAGAGATCAACATCAAACCAGACTGACATAAGGTAAGATACTAACAAGAATTCTCGATACTTCATGAAACTAATTGGAAATACTGAAGATCCATGAAATGGTTTATCTGAATGATAAGCAGTGTACGTAATCATTAATTTAAGGCTCATACACTGTAGATGCTGTTCTCACTTAGAATTCCACATGTACATGTACTAGGTAACCTAACTTGTAGAGTGACAGATCCTACAGGGTAAGACAAAATTTAGGAAAAAAAGGATTATAAGAGATACTGTTATAGCATCATAACACAGATTCAACATACGAAGGAGAGAGAGGATGTACTGAACAATCAAGCATCTTTCATTCTAGTCCTAAACATAAAAGCATTGCCACTTCTTGAGAAAGGATAGGGATTAAAGTCTCTCTTTAACCAATCACCATAAAATTATTGTCCAAAAAGTTTTAATTCTTGAGAAACCTAGCTATGGAATCAAACCTTGAGAGTCCTATCTTGGGCTTTATTTCCAATATTATTTGAGTTATCCTTACATATGTACACTGCTTTCAAATGAAGCTGAACCACCACTGTTTGAAAAAAATTACATCTATTGCCTCCAGTAGGAATCATGTGATAATGGATTGACAAGTGTTGATAAATGACCAAAGAAAAATTATTTCAATCTGATCACACAGTTACTCATAACAAAACCCCAGAAGTAGGTTGAAAAGAATTCTTTATGTTGAGTTCAAAACACAGTTCCAGCGACAGCTTTCATCTTTAATAAACAATATTTGAATCACATGCACAATATATCTGCCTGTCTGTAGAGGACAGATATGTCAAGAATGTGTCCTGTGTGCTGTGACAAAATGTAACTTAAGAAGAAGATTGATGAAAACTTTGACACGGCTGCTCCTTCCACACTAGGGAAATTCATCCTTCATGCAACATTACCTTCAAACCTGTCAAATCTTAAAGGTAAAAAGGGAGCATCCATCAAATACCATTCTATAGGTTGTTTGCTTACTGTTTGATTTGCTCTACTGAAGATGACAATATTTAAACCTCACATATTTTTGAACACAGACTGGGACAGGAATCGAGTTCAGCTTTGAAATCTTTGGGAAATATGGGTATTTCCAAAGACACTCAAGGGTGTATTGTATAAAGCACATTAGAACAAAAGCACTATGAAGTAAGATATATGCAAAAACTATGCAAAATCTAGTGATCAGAGAAGCAAAACTACAGATGAAAGATAATTTAAATGGCAGGAATATAATGACCTTTTGTAAAACAGAATCTTCTGATTAACTACCATGTGTACAAAGCACCACTGTCTATTGATTCAATTCACCCAAGTAAATTAAATCATGTAATGGCAAGATAACATTCCTTGAATCAATCCTCCAGTGTTGGCAGCACCCTTAAGATATCATTGAAATCCCACCTAATGAGGTAACAGCTCTCCACTAATTACAGATATCAGTCTCACTGTATTCTTGTTAGTGTTATCTATCACTGTGCCAATGTTACAATACTGCAATACTGGTAAGTGGATGATTGTCATTGCTTCTGTTTATGGTTTATAGTTCTCCCAGTTTGTCAGAATGGGAATTACAACTATGCTTCTATAAAAGACAGTTTTTATTATCTTTGAAATGCAGAGTGCTCCTCAAATCATGTAAAGCTTATACTAGTAAGCCCTTTTATTGTCTCTATAATGCCCTCTGCCAAAAATTCAAATAATGACCATCAAAACAGGTATATTTACTTTCTCCCTTTTTATTTTTCAAAAAAAAAAACATGTTTATTATTCTATTTATATGGACACATATATATACATTCCATTATTTATAGAGGACTGTAGCTACCCTTTCCAGAATACTGCCAACTTATCATGTCCCACACAATAGCCAGGGGATATTTGGTCCCAGTGTCACTGTCCAGTGCATGTATTCTCTGGGCTACAAAATTACACCTTATATAAATCCAGAGCAAACAAAACCAACAGTCTGGAATTTTGAACTGGTTGACTTATCAGATTACTTCTGACAAAAGTTACACCGAACACTCCAAACAAGTATATACACTGTCATTTCAATCCATTTACCTATTCTCAAATGATCATGTATCCACACAAAACTACATGTCATTACCAAATACCTGAGTGACCTGGAAACTCTCAGCCTTAGCCTCTTGCTTTGGCACTTTTTACCCAGAGTTTCAGGGATCCAAAGTGCATGTACACACCCATTATAAACTTGCCATAAAGATGAACTTGAACATATTGCTGAAACAGAGCCAACTTTGCCACCCTTTCAGTCTACAGTGCTTGTTAAAACTTGGCTTTTTTTCAGTTTAAGCCCGATTTTCAATACATGAAATACTGGTCTGCTAAAAAGTTCAAGAATGTTTTGGTGATATAAAATGGGAATCATCCAAGATAGCCCAAAGTCTCCTCACTAAGGGCTCATTCCCACTGAAAATATTGGTCTACGTAAATCGATCCAACTCTGCAGAGACTCTCGCTGAATGCAATCAGTTTAATAGATCAATCTACATGGACCTATAGTTTCAATGGGATAAGCCCTTATGGTAGCTTAAAATCATGTTAGATCTTGCAGGACATGTAGGAGAGTAGAATTAGAAATAGTGGCAGACTAGCAAGTGCAGGACAGGAACAAATAAAAACTGACATAATTTCTCCATAGATATTTTTCTGGTTGTTTTCTTTTAAGTTCTATAGAATTTCAGTCTTTTACACAACAGAACAAATTCACCATGCTTTCCTTGTCACTTATGTATTGTTTATGAAGATGGTTTTACAGGCACACGGAATTTCACCCTTATTAATGAAAAGTAATCCAATTATTGTAGGTTTTCTAGTCTCATATGATGTTACACAGAGCTGGCAGTCTCATTTTCCTCTAAAATCAACATAAATTCCATACACATAGCAGAAATATCTAAAATTCAGCATAAGACAGCAGAGTGACCATCTTTCAAAACCATATCCATATCAAGGGTGCAGTCAAGCAACCCGTTTTGTAGTGTACACGTTGTTGATATGTGACCAGACAAAAAAACCTCTGTTCTCAAGTAGTCTGGTGGACAGTGGCCAGTGTAGCACCTGTTTTATGTAGCACTTTGGACTCATTCCCTTCATACCTACAGACCAACAAACTGTCCACTATCCAAAATTGCCCAATTTGTCACATGGATGGAATTCTGACACCCATTCAGATCATGATAGCCACTTGGGAGACAGTGTGTGAAAGGAAGTGACAGAGAGTTTATTGAGTGATCACTTCAGGCAAACTAGCTGTGGAACATTTTTTGCTCAATCCTATACCATATATGATAGATATTTATCCTATTAATCATTTTAAGACTTTGAGGAAATATTGTGAAACAAGTAGAGGTAAGTTATCCTGTTAAAACCAGTTAGCTCTGTACATATTTAAGTCAATCTGGAGGGCTGAAGGATAGGTATTTACATCTTATGAATGATTGATTAGTTTATGTTATCTTTAGCAGGAGATCAAACCTTAATTATGTTCTCAAATTCCATCTCTGTTCATTCCTAATCTCCAAAGGAAAACACAGGATTATAATGCCAAGCTCACTGGGGCAGACAATTTTTTTTTTTGAATCATGGATTAATCAATATGCAATTTTCACACCATTTTAATACCCCCTTGTTTCCCCGCTGGGAGTAGCCCCTCTCTGGCGGCACACACAATCAGAGGACCCTTTTCACTGGGAGGTCAGAGCCCAGCATTAAGACAATAAGCCTGGTAAAGCCATGTGGATTGGTTCCAATATGTCAATATTGAATTTCCTTCCACTCCAGTTAGTCCCCAGCACTCTGATGAGTTTGGGGAAATCAAGATGTGAATCTGTCAAACAGGGAAGTTGATCTTAATCATGTTGGTAGGTTAAGAAAACACTCACATGAATGGATTACAGACAGTCAATGGCATTAATTTGAATGGACAAGTGAATCCCCACCTGAGTCAATAGTCTTTGAGTAATTAATATTAGATGATTAACCCAACTCCCCTCTCTTGGGAGAGTCCAATTCAGCAATCATTGGTATTTTCTTTGGAACGTTTGGAAAACAAAGGAGTTTGAAACTTCATCACCGACAAGAATTCTTCACCATGTAGGTAATAGTTAATCCATTTAGCCAGGCTGTCAGAGAGATCAACATGAACTGAAATGAGCTGAACTTTTGGAACTGTAAATGCTGGACAGAGATTTGTGCACAGGTATGGCATTTTGACTGTTCATTATTTTTTTTATAATTTTCGCCAATGTGCTTAAAAAACTGAGCAATGCTCTAGCACAGGCTAAAACAACTTTTGAAGATGAATAACCATTGTGCTTTGTCAAATTCTAACATATCACAAAATATAAATTATACTAACCACACAAATAGTCTCAAATTACAGAAACTGACCTTGTAATTTATGTGTAATGAGCATCATTGAACAATTTACCAGAAACGTCATAAAAATTCCACAATGGACTGATCACCTACATAAATTTGGGCAATTTTCTACCTCATAAAAGGTTAAGTAGTGGGAGCGGGGGAAGTCAGTTATTAACATGTTGTAATTATCACATCACTTGATGGAGCCCACTCACTATGTCACATACCATACAGGTGGTCGCCAGAGGTAACTTCTACATGCCACCACTCTGTTTTATGCCTCATTTTATGATTGGTGCCGTCACAAATGGAGAGTTCTCACGTTCAGTCTGATTTCATATAGGGGAACGATTTATATGAGGTTTCTTTGAAACGGACGTTTACAGGTATGTTTTTTCTATATATGTCACATAATATGTATATCTGCTGTTCCATGTATAGGTTGCCAAGAATATTGGATTCCTTACCAGTTGGGCAATATATATATCTAACAATGACTACTTATGCAAATAACATGTATAACAGAACTATTAGGCTGTATGTATTTCTCTCATATTCAGCTGTGATCTTTGCTATACCTCAGTTCATTGCTCATTTCACAAGCAGACATCAAGTTGGTTCCTTAATGATTGACTGGTTTTACTGATAATCTCAATTTTTCTAACCATGACCACAAGTGAAATGTTCTGAGTGAGCTTAAAACACAAGTAAAAGGGTATTTCTTATAGAAAGTGTGGTGCGTTAGATACACACTATAGTGTAGCAGCTATACATCAAGAAGTCTGGTCTAACATTGATTTAAGCACAGATAGGATTGAGTCCCACTTAGAAATATTACTGATAATCTAAAAAATGGTAATCAAAAAACCTTTTAGGTTACATGTATCATTACCTTACATAAGAGTTAATATCAACGCCTTTATGTCTTCTTGGATAAGAAGAAAAACGCGTGTAAATCCAGTTAACATGATAATCATGCAGTTCAATTTTAGGCTATTTCAGTGAGGAATCTATTGGTCTTAAAATCTTTTATGAAGGGAACAGGGGTTGGAATCTTATGGTCAGAACACACAGATGGCTATTTACCACAAACACAGGCAAAAAAGTGCTATCCATTTTTCTATAATGTTTACATTATAATGATTCAGCTTTCACTCAGTTGTATTTCTTCCAATCTCTTTCATTCAACTTCCGACAAAATACCCACAAAATATATGCTACAATGCCTGTGAAAGTCACTACAATACTTGTTTAACTATAATCGCACTCAATTCAACCAATTTGTTCATAATCGTCCAAGCATTCTCCAACCAGGCCCCTTCTACATGTTGGTTCACTCATCCAGCTAAAATGATAAGACAAGATATGTGGCGAGTGTATGGCCAAGTATTGTTACCATGCGGAAACAGTGGGATGGCTCTCAACCAATGGGCTTTAGTACCATACAATGTATTTGTGGGACAAGACGGAATGAGCACACCTTTCTTCCTATGCATATAGATATGTGTATAGCATAAAGTTTTACTGTATAAAGACCTATGAAGGATAGGCACTCTTATACTAAGGGAAAGACCAATATGTTTGACTGACGCCCAGACAAGAAAGGTAATGTACTTTAAGGTTAGGGTAGTTGAAAATTATTTTTATCTTTTTTTTTTCCAAGCAGATACTTTGGATATTTGTTTAAAATACAGACATTTATAATTCAAAGCATAGTGAATTATGATCTAATCCTGTTATTCCTTTCTCTAAATAACCACAATCAAGTTTTTGTGTTTTCATCGATAGTTGGCTAAATTCTCAAACTGCCTGAAATCCCATTAGTTATAATACAACTACTGCTAATTTACTTGTTCTGCCACAGGAAGCTGTCAGCCTTCATTAGAATGTTTGGAATTTGGTGCATTTGGTGCTATTATAGATTTATTTAATGTAATTCAGAAAAGTGTCAATCAAAGAATGCTGTTGAGCCACATGTCCAGACACTAGTGATAGATATTTTCCCCTATACTTTCTCCCAAGTGAAGTCTGTTGATGGATGTTTTCAATGTTTTGATAATTTATGGTCAACCTGGGGCATGCTGGGTCAAATATAGTTTTTTATAGTCTCAAAATATTCTGGTTGGCAAAACAAAGACTTTCCATGTGTAATTCCTTCAGTTCGACATTTTTATAGCTTTCGCAATAACTGACTTTAGAGTTTAGGTTTGAATTTTCATTAACATTCTTTTTACTGACAGACTTGAATTTCATCTTGAAAATACCAAAAGCATCATATCTTAAAACACAGTGGAACGATCAAAAGAATGCCCTCTCAAAGAAAAAAAAAAGACTTCTACAATCGTCAAAATGTTTTTAAGTATTGAGGAAATTTTTTTCATGGGTAGATAATGATGACTTCACTGCAAAAAAAGCTAATGTTAAAAATATATCAATTTAAAGATCTGTTTGTGTGGGGTGGGATAAGTTTATAAAAAAAAAACAACTTTCTGTCCGGTCATCCTTGACCACAAAACTATGGTGTCAACAACTATATGGGTGGGAAAATTCCTTCTTATCACCTTTTCTCTGCTTCAAAGTTATGGTTCACTACGCCAACAAAACAGTCAGTGAGATATAAAATCATGTAATATAGACAGGTCATCACTTCCAGGACAAAATGACCAAAGAGTATATCTTTCAGTTTACCACAAACACTCATTCTTATTCACTTCACTAGAAAAGCTGAGAATCTCCATAATCAAAGCCATTCAATCCAATGCTGAGGTATGTCAAAAAGTGAGTGTTTTTTTAAGAGAAAGTTTATGTTAGCAAATTGTACTCTGATAAAGAGCCAACCCCAAGAATGGAGATACCTGAGCCGGAAGTCCAAAAACCTACAAGGTGTTGTGAATTAATTACAGTTGCTGACATAAGGCATTCCACAATAGTGAACATGCTGGCATTGTAATACTCTGCTTTAGTGCTCCCTGAGCCAGACACAATAAATAATACATACTTTTACCTCAACTTACTCAATGATTGTTTGCATGGGTCCTTTAATCCCCAAGTCTTTGAGCATGTCGGCACATGGTCGGTATCTTTGTAAACTAGTAAGTGTTCTACCAAGACACAGTTAACTGTATTATTATCACTGTTTGTGTCTGACTGTCACAGTATCTGTTACTTAGTGGACCAACATCATTTTACGTAATCATTTCTTGGGAAAATGAGGCTACCCGGACTTAAGAAATAAGAATATATACACCCTCCTCCTCTTTAAGGAACTGCCCCTTCCTTTTCTTTGCTTTTTCTCCAAGAGTTCTGAATTTTTCTAACCACTTCCAATCTGCTCTCTTCCTATTATTTCAAACAACATGCCAACACAATCAAATCTCATTAGAAGTAGTTCACCGAAAGTTGATGCCAGGTAAGCCTACTGGATTTTTCCTAAAATAACATATGGTATGGCTCTTATCACCTATTTCTAACCGTTTCCTGATATAATCTGGCTGAACATAATTTAAATGCATGTATGAAAGCTTATGTAGCAATTCTGCTTTTGATTAACGGGTGAGAATAACATAGAGCCACATCTTATATTTATTTCCTTGCAACTAAGAGCAGCTCGCTACTAAATCACAGCAATTTGGGGTTTCGCAAAACCGATTCATTTAAGTTAAAAATTACAATGTACTTCAAAAAGAGAGTAGTAAAACCCTCTGCTATGGTTGTCATATTACGTCTTCTATAGTGAATTACAAAACCAATTACCATTATTCAACGTATACGCGCTTCTCAAAAATTATGCATGATTTGACCCAATTTACGAAAACGAGGCTAAAAAGGCAAACGAATTCTTAGCAACGAAGCTAGAAGGCAGTCCTGTAGAATGCCGGGAGGTAAAGACCACTGTTGTGTGCCGTTGTGCACAAATGACAAACGTTATCATCCAGAGTTATCATTTCACAAGTTTCCAGAAGACCCAGAGCGAAGGAAAATTTGGATAGTGAGAATAAGGAGAGACGAGGGTACGCTGTTTCAGGTTAGTGTTTACAATGTTTTCAAATGCAAATATTGACATAATTCCTCCGATGGCTAGGACATTATAAGCGGTCAAACGACTGCAAGGGTAGTAACGAGTCTGTTTAACTAAGTACGAATTTCGTTCTTAGATATGTCTAGGGGTATATATACTCGATAAATAACTACTTATGACATAATTAGAAGTCTGCGTAAATATTTTGTGCGGCCGTATGTGTTCTCTGTCGTCGTTAGATTTCCACCGTGTTTGGCTTATTTATTAATGGAAATAATTTTATTTATCATCAGATCACCCCAAGTACAAAAGTTTGCTCAAGCCACTTCTTACCTGAGGATTTTAAGTGGTCTCCAGTCAGAAAAGTGTTGAATTCAACTGCCATTCCCTCAATTTTTGCTTGGTCAAAGCAAGCGGGCAGAGCACCACCTAAGGAGAGACCCCCTGTCGCTTCACTTCCTTCCAAAAGACGCAAACAGGATGGGGACACAGAAGGGTAAGCCCTTTTATCCATTTATGTAGTATTGTTTGTTTTCCTTCTTTAATTTTGCAGATTATTAGCATCTTATTTAGTATCTGGTTTGTTTATAAACAGAGCCACAAAAACGTATATGTATCATGTATAGTATAGACAAACATGAATGATTTCATCACAAAAAAATTAGAAAAATTGCATTTATATTGGTGTTAGCATTTTCTTTTATTCATTCCTTTATTTATATTTTTGATGTTAGCATAATAGTGATAGAAGTAGCTAAGCTAAAAATGTTAAAATGTTATATTTAAAAATATTATTATAATTTTGCCTTTAATTTTTAAATAAAATCTATTTTCCTGAGGTTGCTGGATGGTATATATTCATTTATTTTTACCCAATTTTTGTTTTATGCAGGATAGAATATGATGCACCAGTAGAGGATCATTCTGCTGATGATGATACCACACCATCTGAAGAACAAGATGATGAGCTAGTCAAGCGAATCAGAGAGCTGGAAGAGAAAATTTCTGAGCAAAATCAAGAAAAGGCAAGCTTAAAAGAGGAAAATAATAAACTGAAACAGCAGCTATCTTTGGAGACATTTGGGGTTGAACGATTTGGTTCGGATGATACTATTATGTTATTTTACACAGGTTTTATTTGTTCTACGTTTAGATTGTTGTTTGAATTTGTTAAACCAGCAGCAGACAACATGCAGAGTGCATATTATGCAGCCTCAGAAAGAACCAGTTTGAGGGGTCGTCCACGAAATATGCTTTTGATTGATGAACTCTTCATGTTCTTGTGTCGACTAAAAGCTGGGCTCTATGAGCAGGATTTGGCCATCAGATTCAAGTGCCATATAAGCACTGTTAGCCGAAAAATTATTACATGGGCCAACTTGTTGTATTTTGTTTTGGGAAGCATCCCTATTTGGCCATCTAGGGGGCAAGTTGATAACAGTATGCCCCAGGTATTCAAAGATAAATATCCCAAAACAAGGGTTATATTAGATTGCACAGAAATTAAAATACAAACACCTTCATCTCTTGTGTTAAGTAGTAAAACTTACTCAAGTTACAAGAGTCATAGTACATTTAAAGGTCTCATTGGCATTGCCCCAAATGGTGCTATAACCTTCATTTCCTCTTTGTTCACTGGTTGCACCTCTGACACAGAGATCACTAGATTAAGTGGGATAATAGATCTTTTAGAAGAAGGAGACAGTGTAATGGCTGATAAAGGTTTCACAATTGGCAGCCAGCTTAAAGAAAAAAAGGTGTCTCTGAACATTCCACCATTTCGATTCAACTCCCAATTTACCCTTGACCAAATAGCACACACACAGGAAATTGCAAGTTTAAGAATTCATGTTGAGAGGGCAATTAGAAGGACAAAAGAACACCACTTGTTTGATAGTGTGATTCCTATATCTACAGCCGGCAGTATCAATCAGTTATGGACGGTAGCATGTTTGCTTACTTTGTGGAGAGGACCGTTAATTAAAGTTAATGAAATGTAATGTAAATTTCTCTTCAGGTGAAAATTTTCTAAATTTTATTTGATATTCACACAGTACTTACAGTCATACAAAAATATTTATGTTATATGCAATTCATCACAAATGTTTTCATATGTATAATTTATAGAGTTTTGCTCAATGGATACTTTTCTTTATTATGTATCATGACAATCAGTATTGCTCAATTTTAACTTTAATTTACATATATTATCAATTGCTCAGCTATGTATATCTCTGTCCGTTTAAAAACTCAAAAAATGAAAGTCCACTGTATTTTTCAAAGTAAATAATTAAAGAAAAACATGTCTAGTTACAGTCATACAAAAATATTTATGTTATATGCAATTCATCACAAATGTTTTCATATGTATAATTTATAGAGTTTTGCTCAATGGATACCTTTCTTTATTATGTATCATAACAATCAGTATTGCTCAATTTTAACTTTAATTTACATATATAATCAATTGCTCAGCTATGTATATATCTGTCTGTTTGAAAGCTCAAAAAATGAAAGTCCACTGTATTTTTCAAAGTAAATAATTAAAGAAAAACATGTCTAGTTTGTCTTTCATCTCCTGCCATTCAACTTGATCAAAATAAATGGTCTCTAGGTGACTGTCATTTTCTGTCCATACAAAAAAATCACACCATTCAAGTCCTGTGCAGGCCAATTGCATAACTACCTGCCTGTAGTAATTGTGACGCTTTTTTAGGAGCAAAATACCTGCCTCATTTTTCTTTAGATAATCCAACTCTAAAACTGATCCAGTTACTGGGCACTTGATTTCCAGAAGCCCAAAGGGAGGTGTTCTGTTGGGGCGGTACACTTTTCTGTCTGGGGATGCTGCCAACCATGAAGCAGTGGGACTAACAACTATCCCACATGGATATAAATTCACATTTTGGTCCAGTTTGTCCACATAAGCCTGGGCAGCAAGGCACTCAGATGCAATCCCATGTTTCATGGCTGAAGTTACTACAGTCCGACCAGACTTCCACCTCTCTGCCAATTTTTCAAAGTCTTTTCTTCTAGTAATTACTTCTCCAGCCTTGGATGCAGTAATACGTTCACGTCGCACATTGTGCCATTTAGGGTCAGTTGACTGTAACCGTGTTTCCTCCTCAATGACAGAAGCTTCCTCCTTAGACACTGCAAGGGTCCCCAACTTGGCTGATTTTTCTTTGTCCATCACTGCTGCATATACATTTACCATGTGATCATTGCAGGGCAAGGAAGGAAAATCTTCAGTATCATATAAATTCAAAATATAGTCAGAATGTTGTTTTTGCTGGTAACTGATCACACTTCCTTTAATCTTGCTACCATATTTAGTGGGGACAGAGGGAAGAGTAATATCGGGAATTACAGACAGTAAAAGAAAATCTGCATGTTCATCTCTCAGTTTGTCTTTGATATCAACTATACTTGGCAACTTTGTCCTAACTGGATTACTGAGGGTTGACTTTATGGTAGACGTTTCCTTCTTGGGATCAAGTCTGTTGTATCCTCTGAACTCTAAACAACTGACTTCAGCCCCTCTGATTTTCTGACCCCTTGGTTCATGCCAGGTCTGTCTCATTGATGTTTTTACTATATCAGTTGGCACTGCTGATAATTTTAAAGATGAATAATGAGCCAATTGATAAAGAGTTGCTGTTACATGTCCACAAGACTTGCTCAGACCAATTGGACATGTGCACTTGGCAAAAGTGACATCAAGGGGTAAATTCTGTAGATAAATTTCCATAGTATGGGGGGATTCACTCTTTTTCATTGACCTGTGACACCCTGCAGTTACTCTGCATCCTTCGGTGGTGGAAAAGACTGAAAGTGGGGAAAAAACTGACATTGTAATGGTTCAAAAACTAATCTTAAATATCGTGGCAGTATGTAGTTGGCAGATAATATGCTGAGGTATTACTTATAAGTGTACCAAACTTCGGGGAAAATACGCTTACTAGTAGGTTTACGTGTGTGAAGATGTATATGATACACAAATATAACAGTTAAATGAAAATAGGAACTCATTCCTGTCTTCTCTCGATTAAAAAACATTTTAACTTGGTTGGAAAATGCTCTAAAATAACGCTTACATTACCATTTATAAGTCAGTATCAAACGTCCGCCATGGCGTGCATAAGTAGCACTATCAATCCGAATGTGCAACAAAAGTCACACGATCGGGAAAAAAGAATGAAAAATACCCGAACAATGTACTATCCAATGAGTAAAAAAGGGGTACAAAGAGGGCAGTAAAAAAAACGAGACAATATACCGAAGAATTTTCAGCAGATCGATCTAGTGTTTAACTACAGACAAGTTCGAATTCAGTGAACTGATAAACTTTTACAAGCAAGCTGAAAAAGATTACTCACGTTTGATGTTGTGCACGTACTGTTCGCTGAAATATTTGAACCCTTTGTTCAAATTCTTCTCTCCCAAGCTAGCAACATGTCGACGAACATATGACTCTACAAATCCAAAGCTTATTTCTGGCATAATAGATAAATCCCGTGTAGAGCATGTGGCTTCCATCGCTTTATTTGCCCACCTAGCCTCGCTTTGAAATTGGGTCATAGGGTCATGCATATTAATTAGGGAATATTAAGAAGACCCTATTAAGCATTGTAATCAATAGTTAGATATTAATAAACATTTTTCAGTCTGAGTTAAGAATATGAAGAGATTATGAGGAAACTTAATCCCCATAGTGCATTACTTCAAAGCATATTAACGAACCAGCACACAAAAGATTTTGCCAGTGCAAAGATATGAAATTTCTATGGAACTGAAATGACAGTTATGGGTTTTCAAGTGGAAAATATTGCAAACATTACTGCTCTTTAATGATTCCCTCTAATCTGAAAATTTGCCTTTATTCCATGGTCAGAGCTGTATTAGGTATTGTTCTCTGTACATTCAGGTGCACTCTCTAGATATCTGAATAAACTAGATAAACAACCCATCTACTGCTATCCTTAATTCAGTCATTACCACAATTCAGTTATACAATAAAGACAGATAGAAGCGAGACAACACATTGCAGGTGAGAGCTGGTTGGAAAAAATACAAATCACTTGCTAACCTAATCAATATCACATAGGATGCATGTGAATTATTTGCTTTGAAATAAAAAAAATTTTTAAGGTCTGGGATTTATTCCATAGGCAAAATACAAAATATGCCCATGGCAAAGCTTTGTGATGAATAAATATAGAACATATACCTTTATTTTCTTCTGCGACGTAAGATTTCTTTCAAATGTTTTAACAGAAAGAAACTGGAAAGGAAACACCAACAAACAATGCTAATTTTGTTAAATAATAGTAAAAGAATATATAATGACTGTAAAAATACAGGTCTTGAACTGAAAATAAATGCAACACAAAACCTTATATTACTTATTCACAAACTGGAGATGAAAATCATAATGACAGTAATGATGTTGGTTTAAAAAGCAAGAAGGCAAGAAATCGTTTCAAGACAACAAAACAAAGGTCTGCCTCAATGCCAGCCCATAGTTGGTACAGTACAGGACTTATTGCCCATATACTAGTGAAGATGCCAATCTAGAACAGATAATATCAAACCAGTCGACTTAATAAGGGAATGGGCTTATTTATGTCCAACAGAAAACAATTTAGCATTGCTAACAAAAGCCAATGAACAGTATTTTAATTTAGTGCAAATGGCTTGGAGACTTTCATTTTCAAATGTTTCCCTGTTAGTGGTGGCCATACTATATCCAATTATTCAGCTTTAAAACCCCACATTTGTGGCCTGTAGGTGTGTTTGGTATTATTAGTTGGGTATAATAGTAGAAGATTCAATGCTGTTTCAATGTTATCTCCAACTGAAGTCTTCATATGGTACTTATTTATCCTACAATTTATGCCAACAGAAGCTTGCCTAAATGAAAGGATATAAAGTAGTATTACCAAAGAAAGCCCAGTTTATAAGGGCAGTAAAGTCAAAACAGTAAACTGGACATCTTTTAGGACTGCATGTTTGAAAAAAATTATCACAAAAGAAAAAACAACACTATGCTGTCAGTTTCTAGTATAGAAGACAATCCCACAATTTCTTTCAAATGGCCATCACATGTACCTATAGAACCAAATGACAGGTGGTATTTAAAACAGAAATGTTCAACAAATAAAAAATCCACTTGCTATTTGGTTTTCTTCATGTAGCATTCCTTTTTTTATATTTCAGGTCAACTGTGCTTTAACATGAATTATGTACATTTCTAGGTGGGAATGTCCTTTCTAGCTAAAAAACAGGAAAAGAAAAATACACCTCTCTTCTTTTATGTGGTTTTCTAGATACCACAAATATAACTTGGTCTCAATCACTGCTTATTTATATCATAGCCACCACTTATTTTCTCATTCTCACAACTCTCGTACTGAGCATGATACTAAAGCCCTGCCATTTATATTTTTTGTTTAATCTCATCACAGCTAGCCAGGGCATACAAGGACCAATGTTTTCCTTGTAAATGTTTTTCAGATGTAGCAAGGGGCAGCAGTAGCTTAAAGGGCAGTTGGCTACATGTCTGCCTGGGGTATTTCTCATTCAACTGCTAATATAATATAGGACCAAGTAGCAATGGAAGCAGTTTTGGGCAAATACTGTCACGTCCCAGAGGTACACACATAAACACATACAGTTACAAATACATTGATGCACCCAAACTTGCATACAAACACATACAAAAGCATGGAAACATATACTTCTCTTCAATACAAACTTGAATAGTCAGGTTATTTCTGATATCTATGCAAACAGAATTTATGGTCTTCCTATCTTTCTTTCAGATTTTGCAACGAGACATGCCAAGACCAAGATTATAGTGGATAATCTGAACTGAGAGCGGATAACCATGACATACATCAACCTGCAACTCTTTTATGTTGGAGTTTTGGCTCCTGCCATCCTGACAGTGCTTCTCTTCATAGGCTTTCTCATCTGTTGGTTTAAGTGCAAATTTGGAGACAAACTGAAAGAAAAACTACCACAAGCATGTCACAAAGTAGGCATCCAAACATGGAGTGCAGAGAACACTGCCACTATAAGCAGTCTGTCTGTTCAATCTCTACCAAGGTCTTCAAACCTGGGACCAAGATATGATTTTAAAGCAGTTGACCACACAGACTGTATCTCCTGCTCCTCACGGGATGCCTACATAACCCTCATCACAGAATCAACCAAGAGACAGCAGAAGCAGCAGCAGCAGGGAATTAATGATAAATCGATGAGTCACAACACAGCATCTTCAAGTGTAACGACAGCGACAAGTCCCAGCTATGTGAATCAAACTTATTTTATTAACACTGTGACCAGCAGGGAACACTCCATCCCAGTGGATGAACCCATAGAGACAGATGATAATAGTGAGGAAAACCATGTGCTCTACCAAGCAGCACTGGATACTATACGCAAAGGTGTCCCTGTGGACAGGCCCATCTCTCCTCTAGATGATAGGGACAGTATGGATGCTGAAAGGGCAGACAATCAAGCCAATGCAGCAGTTGTAGCAATAGATGAGGAAATTAAATACAATCAAGCTATCAATTTATATGCTTCAGAGAATTCTGACAGTTTCGATTTATTGTTTCATCAAAAGAAGTCTCCTCAAGCAGCAATTCATGAATCACACGGGATTGAAGAAAGCTGATAGATAGTATGACTGGATTCACAGGAGGGGGGTTAATTGAACAGCAATACTGAATTCACAGGAGAACAGCAAAAACTGGGAGGCAGAAAAGTTTGGAGTAATTTCTGATTATCAAGGAGCTAGAGGCTAATACAGCCTCAATACCATGAACTGGGTCAACTTGAATTTTGTCAAGTCCAAAGTTTTAAAAATCCATACAGAAATTTAGGGTTTAATCAATTAGGAACAAGACTGGCTGAACAAAAAATACTTTCTTTGAATGAGGCAAATGGGTCAAATTTGAATGAGGCATAAAATGCCCATATTAGTAATAAAACTAAAAGTGTATTTCATAAAGAGTCTGACAAAAAGGCTGCTTTCAGTCATTTTTCAATATCACACACAATAAGCGATGTATTGATAATGTGCTGCAACATGAAGATATTGTGCTTAACACATTGTTTTATTATTGACAAAAAGAGAAGTAAAAAGGTTGAATGGACACTGCTACATATTGGTAAAAATACCCTTGTACTAGCTAAATTAATGATAATTTAGTTAAGATTGTATACCAGGTGCACACCAGTAAGTCAATGTTTAGTCAATTGGCTTAAAAGTTCTAATCTTGATGGGATATACATTTTTATAAAAGAAAAAGTAATGCACAGTAAGTGCTCAGATATGTCAGAAAGACCCATTTTCTGATGGTAATTGCACACAGCCAGCCAAGTGTCTGCTATCCACATCAGAGGATGATAAATGACATGAATTTGCCTCAATTACAATGACAGTAGATTTGTCATTTTCCTCTAAAGCTTAATATAATTAGGTACAAAATAAACTTGTCAGAATGTACACTAGAAAGTAAGCCAAGATGTATAAAAAATCTGCTGGATTTGCTGGATTTATGTTAATAGAAGTCATCAATAAGGATGCTGTGTGTGACATGTGTCTATATTTCCTTCACAGTCAATTGCTTTTTCAGTAGCAAACCCATGACAGAAAGAGACCACTATGATAAATATGCTCATTTGAATTCACTTAAATTAGTTGTATATAAACACTTTTTATTGCAAATCAATCATATTATTTATGTTATTACAAAATGTGGACCCAAGCATGTGCCATGTTACAAATTCTAGTCTTAGTTGTAATGTTGGTGAAGAATTGTAACTCTGTCATAGTAGGCAGATCATATTGTAATACAGTTAAACTGACTTTCTATGATAAATTATTATTAATAAAAAAACTTAAAAAAGCATTTTGTTTATCTAGACCTATACCAATTGTGTCCTTATGATCATTGGAAAAAATTATTTTAAAAACACACTTCTTTAATAAACAAATTATTATTACTCCATCCATTTAAAATATATTTTACTTGTATTTTGTTTTTTAGTAAATTTTAGATTTTTGAATTAAGGTTAGATATTAAATACATCACTTTTAAATCACAATTCTGATCTCACAAATATATGGACTCTGTATGAGGGAGTGCCAACTTCTTTCCCATGGTTCTTAGCTTACATGAATCAGGAGAAAATACCTGACATTTTCTTCCCTGCTAATTGGGCGTAAGCTGAGAGACAGATATGCTGGCTATCAAATTACAGTAAACAACCGTGACATGGGTAAAGATAGAAACTTCATATGCTGCTGCTCAAACACAGTTTTCGACAAAATATGTTTTTAAAATACACAAAGCAACAACAACAGAAACACACAAGGGATTTTAAAATAGTCGAAAAATGTAGAAAAGGGATCTTTTCTACAATACTGATCAACGGCTACAATGAATTTTTCTAAAAATTAAAATAAAATTTATTTGATCTATAGACATCATCTTTTTTTTAAATTTTCATTGTTTAAGCTTCATTAATAATTTCAAAAAGTAAAAAACAACTCTGTACAATATAATTTTGGTTTCAAGAAGTTTTTTTTTTTTTTCGAAAATAAAGGATAAATATCAAAAGTTAGATTAAAATAAATGAAAAAAAAATTCTTAAGACACATCCAGCACAAGACAAAGCGGTTTTCAGACTAACTCTAGAAAGTACACAGCCTGATTGCAATAAGCATATTAGTCACTCTAGGCAGCCTGAGTCACACACCCCCCCCACCCCCACCCCACTTCCCACCTACCCTACTCTTAGTGAGATTGGTGCAATGACACTCTGCCATTTGCCCTGGACTAACCCTACAAACAGTTGTAGATGACTAAGTGCTTAGCTTTCTACTTCCTAGCTTTCTATTCCTAAATGCCACTTACGTGTTGCTAACGCTGCCAAGTGATGACGACCTTAAATCAACATTACAGCGAAGAATCTGTTTTTCTGCCAAATTACTAACAAATGGTTGCCAAGAAAAATTAAATTAAGATATTTTACTTAATTTATTGATCTTTGTTTAGCCCCTATCACTGGTGTAGTACATAATGTCAACAGAAACTATAGATGTATCCTATCTGCATTTGAAAAGTCATATTTTCAATGTCTACATTTTCTGAACAGCTCCTCATCTTTCCCAAATCAGGCCCCTTGAAATAAAAGTAACTGATGCTGCTTTTTTCTTCTGCAATATACAGAACACATGGTGCTCTTAATGACTGGACAGTCATTTAGAACTAAATTATTGAATTTGAAATGGTACAGAACATTGAATCCAAGTGTAGGAATGAGTCAAGCGATGATTTGTGAGTAGGTTTTTTCTTTGAGGAAGAAATTCAATTTGGCAGTAAAAGTCTACACAGGGTAAAATTATAGTCCAGAATATCTGAAGTACAATGAGCAAAGAAGATACCTGATAATAATAATAAGGAAACAAACTAAACACAACTAAAGCAACACTGTGAAAAGTCCTGCACAACCAAAATAGTCACAGCAATCACAATGCAAAAGAACTCACTTGTGGTTAGCCTCTGTGTTGCTTCTTCATAAACTGCAAAACAATCTGCTTCCATCCTTTCCATTGCAGCTAAAATTTGACCAAGAAAATAAGCTTTTATTTCAAATATTATTGTTTTTAAGTATAAGCAATGTATTCCTACACAATGAAAGATATATAAATATTAAGAATTTAATCAATGAAATCACATATTCACTGGGACCGGTATTTTATTTAAAAATATTGAAGTAACAAAGAGATTTTAAAATTGTCGAAAAATGTAGAAAAGAGATCATTTTCCACAATACTTATCAATGGCTACAATGAATTTTTCTAAAAACTAAAATAAAATTTATTCTATTTCAAAAAAAATATTGTAGTGACAATTTCTTTATCAAAAAAGAAAAAATTAACATTTTAATGATACATAGTAAATAAACTTTTTTTCAATGACATTTTTTCAAAAAGTATTACCTGATCTGAGTTTAAATCCATGGAACTAAAAATGGACTCATCATGTTGAATGAAAACATACTAAGCACCATTTTTACATTATACCTCTTTCTAAAATTCATGAAGTGCCTTCCTAATTCTTAGTAATGCATACACTATAGATTTCAGATGATTTTAAGAAAAACCGTCATACCCATTATTATAACATAAAACTGAAACTTGATATTACACATCAGGAAAACATTCATTGGGGACACCATCTTTTCTAATTTTGTAGTGCAAGATTGTGTGACCAAATGAGAAAATGGCAAGGTCACTTGAAGCTTGTACATTCTTAAGTCATGTCTCTCAGCTAAGTGTGTGGCTGTGCAAATAAACCAAGGGCCAGTGTTTTTGAAAAGAATTTTCTCAAAAAAAAAGACATCTAAAAGTACACTGGCTGCATAACAAAAAATTGGTATTTTTGGTAGAAGTAATAGGACCTGCTGATCTGGAATCTAAACAGTATACAGGGGAGGTAATAGTCTATCTGTCTTTTTATATGCTTGATGACAGAGTAACGATTGAATGTGTTAAACTGTGTCTTAGATGAATTATTTCACCCCTTGTATAACTAACTATTAGTTGTTTGTATGCGGGATAATCATTCTTGACAAATAGCTCTCACCTTACTGATCATCAATATTAATACCTTAATTTCTTGCATCAATATAGCAAAAGCTTGGTATAATGCTATTCTTCCATACCTGTTTGTTCCTTTTTTGAGCTGCCGTCAACTAATGGCTTGATATTCTGTCTTGCCAATGCATCCCATGTCAGCTCTTTGTCTCCATGAAGCTCAATTAAACTAAAAAAGGACACCAGCTTGAGTCAAATTTTCTTACATAAATTTATTTTATTGTAAATAATTATGGTAAAATTTGATCGTAAATCATGTGGAGCATTAGGAATATGGCAAACTTACTCATGCAGTATTTCCTTTTGATGGTCCTCTGTGAAACTGAACAACTTGCTTATTTCTAGGAATGACAAATGGAACTTCACATCTTAAAAACAAAAAAAAAGAAAGAAAACAGTCAAGTTTTATCTGTAAATCCACACATATTCATGCAAACAGAGCCAAATAATCACAAGATATAATAATAACTATTTAAACTGACTACAAAGTTGAAAATGATTAACAGTAGCACCAATTTTCAATCATCTGAGACAACTGTTTTTAACCCAGAGGTAGAAATGGGGACATTTACAAAATTGAGACAATCTATGTTGAACAGCTGACCTGATCTTTTTTTGCATAAAAAAGCCTTTTGTAAGATAGATTGTGAACTCAACTTTGAGCTATGTAACCAATCTTTATACCCTTCTTTATACCCTTCAAGGCATTTACTCTTACCTGAACATATTTCCAAAGCATTCTTGTATACCACAGGAGATATTTTGTTTTGCAATACTGCATCTGATGTCTCATTTCCCTGTCAGATAAGAATTATTTAATGACATAACTGATGGTGCAACACTTCTGTATGACAGCATTAGTGCCCATAAAGACTAGTACTTTTTGCCAGACTTAACAGAAAAATGTAACATACTAGAGATATAAGTTAAACTGAATTTATCACTATTTGTGAATAATCCCCCACCCTCATCTGCACCCTTACGCCTTTGTTGAAGGCAATTTAAAAAACAAATATGTCAAGTTTCTATGCCTAACTTTGATTGGCACTTGCAAAAAGCGATCTGCATTCTTGAATTTTCTGGTTGAACTACTTATCACTTTTTGTTCAAAATGTACAAAAATAACCACTTTCACCTTCATAAGTAAATCATAATCAGTAATCAGTAAACTCACCAAAAAACTCCTGGAGAGATATGTGTTAAAAATAAGGTGGTTCTGCCCATCCCTTCCCCTTGTAATCACATTCACACTTCTGTTACACAGATAAATTATAGTCTTTCTCAAAGACCTAACAACAATGAGCTACATACTACATACTTGATATGTGAATCAAGTTAGTTTCGCAGACAATTAAAACTTTTCAAATATCCTTTGCCCTGGTGGTGGAAGCAAACCAATTTACAGTTTTTAACCAAATTGGGTCTTGCATTTTTTATGCAAGTTGTGTGTACCTCATCAAGACTGGTTCCAAGAATCTTTAACCTTTTCTTAACCTGAAAAACAAAAGTTTCACAAAAAATTTTTTAAAACTTGTTATATAAAAAAAATTAAAAAAAAAAAACATTAAGCAATTTATATATTTTATAAAAATAATTTGCTCAATACGATAGCCTACTTCAACTGTTTTTTTAAACCAACATTTACCAATTATATTCTCTAATAAAATCACATACAAAGAAGTATACTCACTTTATCAGCGTACAGCAGCTCCATCCTATAGTACTGAAATAAAAATAATTTTATTTGTAACTCCATTTAACATAAACTTTTCAATACACCAATCACAGAACTAGCAATATATATGTGGACAGTGAAATGTAAACTGTTTAATATCAAGGAAACACCCAGTACAATTCAATACTATCAATAAAATGTCTCTCATAACCTAGTAAGTCTTTATCAACAAGAAGCTCATGCCAGCTGTCATATTCTTTTAACGTTTTATGCTATTTGGATTAGATAATAATTTTTTAATGGTTAAGTGAAAAAACATGTACCTCTAGCCACAATACTTGTGAAGTTGGGTTAAATCTCAGTCCTCTCTGGAGTAGATTCCTGGCATTATCTGTTGATTTATTGTCTTCAAACTCCCACTTGGCTGCCATAACCCAAAGCTCTATTACAAACCATAGGTTAAAATTTAGTTTTATAATAGGGCTCTCAGACATACAGCATCAATTTTGAAATATCTCTAAAACATGTATGAAAGATCATGACCAAATCAACAGAAACCATTTGGACTTTTTTGTTTACTAAAATGCTCTTAAATATTTGTTGTTGAATATTCCCAATTCAAAAAGTCAAAGTAAAATTGTGATGATAAGCTTTAACTGTGCTGGTTGTCAAATTATGCTGAATGAAATAAATATATCAATAGTACCTGGGTTCTTGTTATGGACTTGGAGCATTCTGGTGAAAATCTTGCTAACAGAAGACTTCTCATGCTAAAAAAAGAGTACACAAAAGAGTTTTGTCAACAGACAATTTATAATTACTGAGTCTGATGTGAAAGTTTTGATACATTTTCCTTCATGTCTCATGTCATCATCAATTAAGTCATTATTTTAAAAATCAAAATATCTAATTGCGTTTTCCAGATAAAATTATAATAGTTTATATTTGTAATCATCTAACACATTATAAGCCTGCTCACACGATTTCAAATTTCTGCATTTTTCACTACAAATGTAATTTAAAGATTTCAGCAAGGTTTTCAATTCATCTAACAATTATCAAGAAAAACAGTCTTTATAAATTGATATAAAATATATAACCCACATTGTCTTTAAACTATAATATAATAATTTATGTTTTATCAAAGTATGATTACAAACTGTTGTGGACCAATGAACTGATCTTTATCATTTTTCCTGTTTCACACACTGATATTACAGACTACAAAATGCATTTCTAAAACCCATCCAATTCAACTTACCCTTTTCTTGCTAAAGGCAATGTGCGATAACCATAACTTTAAATCATCCTAGAATAGGTAGTAAAAAAATATGAACCATTTAACAACTGTAGGTTCAACAACAAAACAAAAATGTGAATCATATGAATTAACCTAAAATAATACATAAAATATATAAAATTGAATGAGATTGTGTGGGATTTGGAGGAGTGAGATCAGAAATAACACCAAACTAGCAAGTGCAGTGCAGTAACAAATACAATTTGATAAAATATATTCACAGATATTTTTAGTTGATTTCTCTCAAATTCTGTCAAATTAGTGTAGTGCAAAACAGTGTTTTGTGAACCACTTTGTGTTGCTGATATAACCTGTGCTTTGAGTTTCAACCTTATCGATGAAAAGTTAATCCTGCTCGTCACAGATTTTTGCACATATTCTGGTCTAGTATGAAGCTTTCCACCACCAAATAATAAATCAGTATAAAAAGCTGTACTTTTAAATGTAAGTTTGTAGATCATTGGCTCCATTCAGAACAGCAGACTAACTAGTCCACGGGACAAATATGGAGACCGATTAAAAAGTTTGCTGTCTAATCCGCTGATAGACACTGAAAAGATTCCCTGTGGGAAAGTATTCAAGTGGGTCCACCATATTTGACCCGTGGACTACTGTGAATATGGCTATTTACTACCAAAATGCACCAAAAGAGTTAAACTTACACAAAAACTGCAAGATATTTTGCTAAAATAAATATCTAGAATTTTCTATAACACCTTATGTATTACTGAAGGTTTACCATGACTCTCTGGTCTGGATAAATGGCAACTGTCATACGTATGTACCAAGAATGTTAGTAGTGTGTAACTTCTGTAAACTTTGAATTAATGCAAAAAAAGCTTACCTGAAACCTATAAATAGCCAACTGGAAGACAAATAAAGTAATATAACTACATGTTATGTATGTTGCATAGTCAGTTTACAACATGAAATATGGGACTATAGACACAATATTCTTTTAAGTGCCAGTACTGCTTCAATTAAAATGTACTCGTGCATTTATCCACCCTTAGGCATTTTATTTTAGAAGTGTAGACTAAGATAAAGAATGTATTTGCAAGCAGTGTAGCTCTTATACCAGGAGTCTTGTCAACATACCCTAAATAATCGATGTATTCTTTGTATTATGGACACATCAATCTCTTCTCTTTTAAACATGTAACCAGTTCTCTGGGAACAAATATATAAACACTATTATAACAATTTTATACATATAAATTGAATTTACACATTTCTTGCACTTACATAGCAAATAAGAATCACAATCTTTCTGACAAACCATAAGAAATACATATTCAGTAACATTTAAATGTATCTATAAAAATCTACTGTGTTTGGTACAATGTCTGAGCTTTCAACTTGTTTGCCTTCTTCAGGTACTCAATGGTTTAAAGGAATAATAACTCTTCGTATGAAATATATATTTCACTATAAAAACATTGTAAACAACTCATAGAAATATAATATATTCTGTTTTACCACAAAAACGGCAGTTATAGCTATTATTCTGATATCTGAGCTTGACTTTAGACCATGTGACCTCCATTGCTGGGTATACTCTGTTGAAATCTCTTAAGAGATTTTAACAAAAAACCAAACTTTTTAGAAAAAAACCAGGGACTAACTTTGAATGTAAAAATGGATTCATTAACCATTGGTAAGTATAAGAAAATTGTTGTTTACTCCAGGAAAATTCATTTTTTGGCCGAAACGAAGAGTTTTTATCCCTTTAAGCAAAGCCATGTAACATTTCGCCATGCCATGCTTTTGCAAAATCTACCACATGCAAACAGCTGTTTAACTGTACAAGCAAAAAAAAAAAAAAAACGACAAAAAAAAATTACTTCTCTTCTCTTCCTAACAAGTGACAGCAGATGGATCTCATACTGAAACAAAGAAAAAAAATTTTTTATGAATCTCTATAATATTAGTTCATATTTGGACCTTGCCTCATTTTTATAATCCCATACTTGGCTCATGCCTCTTTCTTTAGGGCTCATTTTCAATAAAATTATTGTGCAAGGTAGATCGATCTAACTCCATGGGGACTCTTGCTGAATGCAATCAGATGAACAATTTAACATGCCTCATCCTGGGATTTAGTAGAATACAGAAAAGCTGGTGATTACACATGTACATTGGAAACAAGAGAAAGTGTGTTAATCTATTAATCCGAGTATCTGCAGAATTGGATCGCTCTACCTAGAACAATAGTTTCATTGGGAATGTATGGATTTATATAACACAGATTCTTATAACACAGTTTGCTACAAGTACTGGCATTAGTTAATTTACTCTTCTGTTTCACTTTTCACATTCAAATGTTCATAAAACTTAGCATGCATAAAATATCATTTTACAACTATTTCATTCTGCTGTCTACAGTTTTCATACCTGAATATATTGCAAATAATCTTCCTTTCTTTTAGTTCTTCTTCTGAGTTTGTATTCATATGCAGTTCTTTTCTTTAAAATTAATCTGCAGCAGAATAAAAAAAGTTCCATAAGTATGTAGGTTATATACAGTATATTGTCAGTGATAGAAACTGAATTTTAAAGAAACAGCATTGCTACAAGCAAAACTAAAGTTCAGGTTGCAGTCTTTATTAGTGAAAACAAAGAATGGCATTTCTGATGATAAAGAAAATGCTAACTCCGCCTGTAGGTGAGTGAAGTTAGACCTTTGAAATGATAATACCTTCAAAAATAAAAGCACCTATTGTCAATAATTTTTCTCAAATGTGCAGGAAGACATGGCTGTCTAAACATTAAAAATTTAGAACCAAATCATGTAATTTAAATGGCATAAAACATTAAAATTCAAGTACAGGATGGGCAAGCAATGATTTGCGAATTGGAGAAAATTACTTTTTTTCAAGGAAAATTTAATTTGGCAGGAAAATTCCAAATAGGAATACATGCAAATCCTTAACTACAAACGTTTCTTAGACTGGGTTCCCATGCCTACATTGATCCACCTGGATCGTCTACCTCCCTGGGGAATCTCACTAAATTGCTATCAACTTGTCACGTCTACCGAAACAGTTAGGGGGTAAAGATAATTACCCCCTAACAGTTTTACTAGGCGTCACAGACATTTAAGTCCGTTAAGTTGATAGCAATTTAGTGAGTCTCCCCAGGGAGATAGATGACCCAAATATCTATGGGAATGGTCCCTTACATATGAGTAGACTTGCTAGCAGAAAGTATATTGCAGAGTTAGCCATAACAGTTAACTGACTTAAAATGTACCTCTGCAGCATACCTCCCCACCATAAAAACATTTTAATCTTCTTACAAACACCGATTTGATGCCCCACCTGCAAGTGTGGAACAGTGTAAGCCATACCAGTTTACAATGACTTAGATTGCACTTTTGCAGCATCCCAACCCACCACATAACTTTTTGATCTTCACTGTTTTTCTAAATCAAATGATTTTGATCAAAGTGTGTGTGTGTGTGTGTGTGGGGGGGGGGGGGGGGGGGGTACCGTACAACAGCATCGACTAAGCTAAGCCTTAGGGCACTTTTACTTACTTCGCTTCGGCTTTAGAGAATAACTTAACCCTTTCCATTTGCTCTAACTCCGGGAGCATCTCTTCTATACTTTGCTGAACGAATTCTGCCATGTTTTTTTTTTTAAATTCTGAACGCCCAAGATGACAGATAAAAGAAATTATTGTACCACAACCTTGGTCTGTTTAGAACACCTAGCACGTTGTCTCGCCGGAAGTGTTTATAACTAGCCTCCTAAAACTAAAGAACGTTTAACTCAAACTGGAACGTATTACGAGGGCAATACTCTGTAAAAGACCAGCTTGACAATATTTAAAAAAATTCTCGATAGGTATATTAGCTTTTGGAGTGCCTTTGATGATAGTTTATTGAGCTCTAAGGTTAAATGTAATTTGCGTGATACATTTAGGCCTAAATGATAGGCTCTATCAGGGGTTTCTAAAAAGTATGAGCGATACAATATTAATTTGATTTTAAACTCCAAGTGAAACAGCCCTTTCAAAGAGTCCCTGTGTCATGAAGTCCTAAGAAGTAACTCCAGTAACTCCAGACAGTCACCAATGGCCTGTAAACTGGTACAACCTTGAGCGAAGTGCCCCCGAAGTGACGCTGTTCAAAGTCACAAAAAAGATTCAATGCATTTATCAAACATATGGGCTTTGCTTCAGCGGCCACAAAAATAAACAGGGGGGTCTTCTTGTGTGGTTGCAAGAACGGGAGAACGGTAGATCTAAAGAAAAAAGGCTAATTTTCTTTAATCAAGTGCAAAGTTAAGTCGCTATATATAGGCCTAACCAACACTGCCAAAAAAGCCTTTAGGCTAGGCCTTTTTTTCACGGTTGGCCCCAGGGTTGGGGCTAGTTGGCCCCCTTACGAAAATGCGGTAAGTACTGTATCCCATGTAAACGCCGTAAAATTCTTTTTTACGAATTTGTATTTTATTAAATTGATATTTGAGAGTCATTGATGAATAAGTAGTTCAAATGAGGCAGATAGGCCTATTGAGGTTTTTTTACGTTACGTTGTAGGCCTACAGGTAGGCCTATGTGTTTAGTTGTAAGAAAACAAAATATCTATTAGTGAAACAAAATATGGTATAAAGCAGGTTTTTAATGAATGAAAAACGAATAATAATTTTTTTCCCAAAAAGACTTAGGCCCTACAAATTCAATCTTTAACTGGTAATTATTTAACAAAGCCCCGGTCTCCCCTACTCGTTGCACAAACGCGCGTATGGTTTCAAGTTGAATACTTTAGGCCTATTCCAATGGAAATCCCTTAGTTTGGTGAACAATGTTCGGTGACTTTACGGAATAGGCATATTGAATATTAGTGACTCTTAACTCATTGGAGGTAAAACATTGCAACAGATAGTGTTGCGAAGAAAAAAAACTCACTGGGGGCAAAACATTGAAGCACTTTTAAGCTAAATTGCGTTTTGAGGTAAAAGTGAAAATGTGGGCACATGGTAACTTTTTAGTAACAGGTATTGCTTTCTGCGGCCACACCAAAGGGAACCATTCGGTAAGACCTATCCCCCTATTACCTAAACGGTGCTTTCTTCATATTCGATAACTGAAATCCTTTTTAGCGTTAAATGTGTTTGCTGTGTGTTGATTATCCTTGAGCATAACAAACAAAGAAAATACGTACTGGTAACCAGTTTTCTATGTGCTTCATTAAAACTGTAGTAGGCCTATCGGTGTACGTTTCAACAAAAGGTAATTAATGTTAACTCATTCGCCCAGGTCAAACGAATAGAATTATTTAGATCATGGCGATCGAAGACACAGTTTAAGGCTTCGTTCACATGCAATGTCTATTTTCTAATTTCTATTTTCTATTTGCGCTATCTTATGATCACGGTCTGTGCCCTGAATATCCCGCCGCGTAATTACTGGCAGCGCGAGCCAGTTACTTATAGTAACTTATAGTAACTGGCTCGCGCTGCCAGTAATTACGCGGCGGGATATTCAGGCCACAGACCGTGATCATAAGACATACCGCAAATAGAAAATAGAATTTAGAAAATAGACATTGCATGTGAACGAAGCCTAAAACTTATAGTGAAAAATGTGCTATTCTCTGAGTAAATTAATGATAAAAAGGGCGGCAATTCAAATAAGATAGGAATAGAAGGGGCCCGTATAGCAAGGTTGGTGCCAGTTGTATACCAAAATTTCAAAATCTGTCCAGGCGTTACCAAAATATGGAGACATTTTCTGCAGAGCCAAGCTCTGTCATAGTCATACTAGGAGAATCTGAAAGAAACTATCCAATAAAATTAGCACAAACTACGTAATTCAACAATGCTACGGATACGGTAGTTGGTTAATCGGTAGTGACACACCTGACTATACATTCCTCTTTTCGTATTTGACAAATGAGAAAGTTTTTTTTAATCGAGACATACATTCTAAACTAAAAAATTCTATGTATTATTAAAAACCAGCAGCACGGAAATTCTACACGTCGGGTAGGCCCACATAAGCAATAACAGAGATCATGGTATCGAGGAAAACTGCTATTTGTCGTCTTGGTATGACATTCTTCGTGATGATCGAAATTGTCCTCTTGCTTAACTTTTCATGGAAAAACCGATATAAACCTACTTACAAAGAAACTATGGGGATGGATTCAAAAGTCCTCGGTATGCAGGCTGTCGGTATGGGAGTGAGTAAAATGCTAACGGGTATGTACGGACATCACATAAATACTTGGTACATGCAAATAGTCCACATCAGGGCAAGTATGCTCTACCGACGTAGCCAATAGGTAACGTGATCGGATGATTTTTTTACTTTAAACAAAGTTTATTTACAAGAAACAGAGGCAAAGCGCATGAAAGCATTAGGCCTATATGTTCGTGAAATGCATGTACAAGGATATTACAAAAACACACACACACACACACACACACACACACACACATAAACTAACAACAAAAAATCATAAGATGATAATTCAAACTGTATATTCTAATTTGTCTTTTAAAACGTGCATAAAATCATTTATACATTTATTATAAACTATAACACATATCAGAGTTAAGGAAACGTCCTGACCTAAAGCCTCGGTCAAAACCGGCCGCACGGACTCTTACGGGCTCAGGGGCGGATCCAGAGATATTTTCTGACAGTCTTCCAATTTATCTTTGTTAATTCGTCCTCAATTTTTGACCGTCTTCCGACAGAAAATATTACATACCCGTCAATGTAAACTTTAAAATCTGACCGTCTTCCAGAAGACCCAGAAGACGGCCTAAATCCGCCCCTGGGGCTGTTTGCGTCCAAATTTTGTGCAGAATCTCACGTCCCACGCAGGTCCTTCTTAAGCCTAGGTCCCAACCGAACGTACGGGCTGCTGAGTGTGGTCTACGGCCAAAAAAATGGGGAAAACGTGGGAGTTCGCGCGTGAGGAGCACGTCCATCGTGCGACTTTTGGAGGACGCAAACAGCACGTAGAAACTTTTCGACATGATCAACAGCCGCTACGTCCTAGCCGGACGCAAGGAACTTAAAAAACCGTGCGTCCAAAACGTAGTTGGGATCTAGGCTTTACGCAACTTCGAGTTCGCAGACAGCCCGTAAACACGCACGGAGGATGTTGGACATGTCCAAAATATTCTACGAATAGCCTGCCAACAGCGAGCGTAACTTGCTGCTTTCGCCCGGAGTTAGCAAGAGAGACGCGCGTTGTGCAAGACGCACGTCGCAAGCAATGAAGGAGGAAGTGCCCTTTGCGTGTTGAGTAAGGCGCACGCCCTCACGAACAAAGTCGAGAGCGCTTTGGGAGTGCGTCGCACGTGCGTCACCCCCACGCCTGGTGTTCGCTCGTGTCTTTACAATGAACGTCGACTGTGTAACGTGTACAACAATTTTCAAAATTTTCAAATTTTTGCTCAATTTAGTTTCTAATATGCCTCCAAATGGCAAGAAAAAAAGGACGAGAAAGAAGAAAGGAGAGGAGAACAGGAAGCAAAACTGACGTACGCCGTCAATACGTCACCACAAACGTGTGAGGCAAGAGTGAAGCAAAACTGACGCAAAGGGCACTGCTTTCGCCGTGCGTTGCATTCCCTTCGTTAGTGGTGAGTGCGTGCCACGTACACAGAAAGCAGGAAAGCGGCCCCGCAACACCCAAAAATCGCAGGGGACGTACGATCCTGAAATTCCGTTTGTGACCGAGGCTTATGACCCCTCGTTTATTTATTTCCTTTTATCTATTCAGTCTCCACTTACCTTATTTAATTCTTATTGGTTTCTTTCCGTATTGTCATTTTTGGGAAACACTACGCTGACACTATAGTATAAAGCAGGGAAAATAATAGAAAAAGTCAGAATTGTACAAATAGTACACAATGGGTGTGCATCTCTCGCATAATGTGGACTAATATTCTGATTACTCTTATGGAATATGGATCCACGCCTCCTGGTACATGTATATTTGCTCGGGCTGGTGTCTGTTTGCGGTAAGATTCCTCTGGACGACCTGCCTGACATTATGTTCCCAGAAAACATAATTCAATTGGACACAGCTCCAAGGAATATGCTGGCCACTAAAAGACATCCGCCTGATTCAAAGCCTTAGCCTGGAGAGATACCGGTGGCACGCACTGAAACTTCCAACAATTGGAATATGGTAACATTTCGGTACTATTGCAGGAACGATATGGCATGAGCCCCTAAGAACTCATCAATGTACTGCTGAGCTGTTCGTTCCCCGAGCCCTTCGTAAGCGATGCCGACGTGCATATCTTGGTGTAGTTATCCTCTCTCTCCACCTGGACAAGCTCTATCATCTACTGTTCCAGTGACAGTCCAAGCAAACATCTGGCAGTGGGTGGAATACCACATTAAATGCGCCACTACCCTGTATCCAAGTCTAGTCTGGAGCATGCCCTCGGCCTTCATCCATCATGCGTGGCATGATGTTACATCCGAGGACACAGGGGTAGTTTTTTATTGACTATACGTGAGCTTTATATACCAGGCCCAATAAACGCCAATTATCACATAATCCAAGTCGAAATCGGTGCGAGAGGGCGAAAAAAAAACAGTCCCAAAAAAAAAAAAAGAATGCTTAAGTAAAGGAATGCTGTCAGTACACAGCTGGAAACGCAAATTTACCACAGAAACACTTATCAAACTAACAATATGTCTTTATCCATGCTCTCAAAATATTAGAGCATTGTGAATACTTCGTAGAAAGGTAAAAAGAAGTCATGAATAGATATGCTGCATATTACCAAATCTATTTAAGGTTATTTTATGCATTTTGTTGGTATACCAATCAAAAAAAATATTAACAAATAGTGTGTCTTTATTTGTGCTCTCAGAATATAAAAGCATTATGAACTCTTCACGGAAATGTTAAAAAATCATGCAAAGATATGCTTAATACTACCAAATCTATTAAAGGTCATTTCGGTCGATGCCTATTAACAGAATAACGCCTGAATGAAGATGGCTAAAACTGGTCGCAGATATGAAGTACAGTATTTTTGTATAACTAATTTATGAGATGCGGGCCTCATTAATTCACTTCGCAGGTTTTTGATGATTGATAACTGACCTGCCGTATTGACTCATTCACATTGTTGATATTATTAGTCAAATGGTCTCATAAGCACTTTTTTGTTAAAACAACATTAGAAATCATTTATATGCTACGGGTTTTATTTCGCAATCAATTTAAGAAGATGTTAAAAATGTACATCGTCGTGAAAAGTTGTAGAAGTCATGGGTCGTACATGGGATTTGAATGGGATTTAAATGGTAGCCATTTAAACTCTCTGTGGAAAATCGTTTGTATGGGGCCTTTTTCACAAAAAAAAAAAAACGCTTTTGTCCGAACATTGGTCTGATTTAGAAAAATATTTACATATAAGTGGACAGCTGTTGATTAATTTTGGCAATTCTGAAATTGACCAAATTGTAGTCCAATGTTATCTGGCTGGAGGTCTTCTGAAAGCCCGGATTGCATTACAATAATAGGCAAAAAAGTGAGCGGAAGAAGTTTGCTGCCCATAGCGAACAAAGCTAAATCAAACGGTCTGCAGATAAGACTCGCACTAATAACAATCGACCAATGACAAGTGTGACGAATTAATTCTTATCGTCTGTGTAACATAATGATTTTTTAAACGAGCTTTTGTAGCTGACATCGTCAACCCAAGGTTTGAATATCATTGTAACTAGAGGATCAGAGAGGCGATACCGCCTCCGAATATTGTACCACCAGCTTGAGCAAGCGCATTTCTATAGACCCCCACATACACAAAGTAAGGGACACAGCCACCAGTCTTGTGCTTGACAAGCTGTAAAAATGCAATCAACAAGAATTTTCAAAATATGCAAAAAATATATATAACTTACAATGGTACAATCAAAGTGAATTCATCGTAAGGTAGGTCAAAGGTCAATTTCAAGGTCACAGTAAATTGCCATCTCTGCCAGTTTTGGAGATAAAAGGGAAGCAAAATTTGCAAAGTTCAGTTCATGGTGAAAAGTAGGTCAAAGGTCAATTTCAAGGTCACAGTAAGATTGCCAGTATATGACTTCCTTTTCAACTGCAATAGTAACTATGGACCTATCTCTGCCAGTTTTGGAGATATAAGGGACTAAATGTTATAATTTTGGAGTTACCATAATGTGCCATAAATTTCCTACAGAAAAAAAATTAATTAAAATAAAAAAAAAGGTCATTTTGGTCAAAATTCTTGAAATGGGAGGTGCTCTGAAGTTCCAGAAGTTCAAATTTGATGAAATAATGTCATTTTTGACCACAAGTTGTCTGCTTTGCCAAGCCTTATTTATTTTTTTTCTGGAGTTCAAAATTTATTATCCATTACCGTACTGCACATTTTGCTTTCACCACCAATATGTACTTTTTGAAACAGCGTAACTCGAAAACCGTATGGAATACAAAAAACGGAGACCACCTCCGGTATTGGGCTTTACATGCTCTACAAAATGCAAAAAAGAATGGGTCTCTAGCGTTAACGGTTCCCGAATTAGAGACAGGTTTCAGTTTCGGTATCTTATGGCCGCTACTCCTGTGAAAATGCACCGATTGACCCCAAATTCACAGAGATGAAAGCTGACCTGAAGGGTAACAACTTCCAATAATATTATTGTTTAAGTCTGTGTGGTGTCTGAATAACAGGGCAAATAATTTTTTTTTGTAAAAAAATTAATTTTTTTGAAAATTTTGGCCCGTTTGACCTTGAAATAAAGGTCAAAGGTCAAATCCAAGGGCATATTTGAAATCTACACATATGACTTTTGGAAAGCCGTCTGTAGAAATTTTTCCCATAATTCCATCCGTAGGGTAGATAATTAGCATTTAATTTTGCCATTTTTAGACAAGGGTGCATTGCAATGAGTGCCACACCTAGACCCTAATACCGACAAAGCCCAAATTTTACGTGGAACGAGTTGAGATTATAGGTGACCTAAATCCAAGAGATGGGTACGGGGGCCCTTACCGTCTAGGAGGAGAAGCGGTAACGGTAGCCGTCCGGCGGAGCCGCAGGAGCCGGCGGAGCCGGCGGAACGATCCGGACGGGACTAAAACCATGTGTACCGCCAGCGCTAATGCTGGTGGTACAATTAATTCACCAGAAGGTAAGGTGCAAAGATGATCATTGTCCTACGGTAAACATGAAATGGTTACGTAATATTCTCTAATGTCTAAAGGTACATTGTGTTTTTCTTTCCTTTCAGAATACAGCGAGCAGTACATACATAATATAACTGACCAGGATGAATACATACAAGCAAAGTTTTTTCGCGACAAAAACAAAAGCAACCTTCATAACAAAACCGAAAGCGATAAACAAAGTGAGCATGGGAGTGATTCCTTGAGTCAAAAGCAAATTGGAACATGTTTGAAAAGTAAGGAATATGGATCAGATTCAAGAAACAAAAACCAAGGACGTCGGTTGCAAATTGTTGGGTATAACTATACTCATGTGAAAGACTGCTTAGCTCGAGGATGTGAACTAAATGACAAGAGGTCTCCTGTCATGATTCTATCGTGTGATACTGCAGCGGACAAAAGAGTGGCTGAAAAGGTGACGGTAGTTGTGAAAACAATCCAGAGGTTAACAAGTGTTATGCGGCTTATAGAATCATTACACAGTTTTTACCCAGGGGTGAAAGTCATTGTTGTTGACGACCACTTTAACATCACTCTTCCTTCTCCTGAACAAGTAAAAAGCATGCACCGACTTTGGCGGGTATTTATGAACAAGTCTCATGGTTTAGTGAAGTATATCAAACTACCTGGAAATGCTGGCCTTGCCAAAGGAAGAAACACAGGCCTTAAAGAGGTGACATCTGAATACTTTCTTCTTCTTGATGATGATTTCGTGGTAACTAGCCAAACAAACATCTCGAAGATGGTAGATATTTTGGATAGAACTGATCTGACACTCGTAGCAGGTACTTTGGCACATAATCCGCCTTTTGTTTGTGTTTTAAGAATACATCCGGGGAGTAACGCATCGATTTTACAACCGTGCGAGTATATGAATATGGCATATGAAGAAATTCCTTCCTTCCCATATTGTTATGCAGTAGACTATGTTTTAAACCTTTTCCTTGCCAGGACTGAAGCCATTCGTAGTATTGGAGGTTGGGATGAAGACTTGCTGGTTGCAGAACACAGGGATTTCATGTTTCGTCTGAGAAAAGCTGGTTATAAACTTGCAGTTTGTACGGATATATATTTAGAACATAAGCCTATTTCCACACCGGGTTACCCCACATATAGATATACACAGGGTGAAAAATTCAAGGCACTCTTTCAAATGAAATGGAATATCAGTGAGGGCATCGCCCTTTATGAACCAATGTTTTACTTTAATCATACCTGTAGTGCTTTAACTGTAGTTTAAATCATAAAAGTATATTTCAATGATAATCAATTTTTTTCTATAACTTCTTAAGAAGGATATTTGACGATTTCATTAGATTGTGTAATTTTACTTCTAAGCTTTTTATGGCTTACAGTATATATCAAATTTATAATCTAGACGTGATTTTTAAACCACTGAAAAATCTATAATGTAAATGTAGAATTTGTTATAATTGCAATTTGAGTAAAGCTTGGCCCATCCTTTGTAATGTTTAAAACATCAAATTTAAAAGGCAAAATTTCAAGTGTATCATTCCAATCTTGTACAAAAAAAAAAAAACTTGAAATCAGTAATTTACTGGTATGTTTTTGCATTATTCGGACTTATTAGGGATAACAGAAACTAATTGCCACTAGACCTGTCACCATAATTCACATAAAAATACTAAAATGCATCCGGAAGACAATGGATTCAGTAATTGCTCGTTGCAATCAATAAAAAAGTAGAATATTCAAAATGCAAGGAAAACTTATATCGTTTATTTAATCAGTTATAATAAAAATAAAAATAATAAAAATAAAGCATGGCTTCACAAGTTTAATGCAAAGACGATCATTTGGTACACCTATACAGTGCACGGGGTTACAGAGTAATCGGTATATAGAATAGGGGTTTTCTAATTCATAATTTTCATTTTAAACGTTATGTTACCCGGTGATGTGTGCTCTAATACAGGGTCACCCAAAAAATCGAAACCCATAATTTTTTATGAAATCCTACAAAGGTCCATCGAATTTCAACAAATTAGCTGGACATAAACTTCAGCATGTGCTGTTGATAAGAAAAAAAGAAGTGGTTAACTTAATCTACTCGGAGATCCTCGCATCATTGAAGTCCCATTTTAATTTAAATGTGTTTGCGGTGTACCTTACTATATGCAGTATAAACTTGGGAAATGTTCATGCACATGAAGTTGAAGTCCTGCAAGTTTATTGAAATTTGATGGACATAATAGGATTTAATAAAAATTTGATGGGTTCTGTTTTTTTCCGTACATATTTGGTCATGATGTGTGAACTTTCCCCAAATTAAAGAAGGCACATTTACACCACCCTCTTTTTATCCATAATGCCAACAAAGAGCGCAATAAGCACAATTTACTATGTCTCACCAAGGATCACCAAGGAGAAAATTATTCTTTTCCCATTTGCTCTGAACAAACTTGGGACAAAGAAAAGGAAAGAACTGGAATCATCTTTTTAAGACAACAGTGTTTGGGTAAACCATCTCCCATTGTCTCAGATTAGCTGTTTGGATTGTTTCCGGGAGCCCGAACTGATTGTTATCTAGGGGACCATTCCCACAGATATTTGGATCGATCTATCTGCCTGGGGAGTCTCACTAAATTGCTGTCAGACTGACCGGCTTAAACATCTGTCACGCCTAATAAAACTGATAGGGGGTAATTATCTTTACCCCTAGCTGATTCGGTAGGCGTGACAGACATTTAAGCCTCTTGAGCTGATAGCAATTTAGCATGAACCCCAAGGGAGTTAGGTCGATCCAGATGGATCGATCTAAGTATGGGAACCCTGTCTAGGTCTCGCCCGCTGTGCCACAGAAACTTATTATTGTTTTACTCGTGGTCGCCATCGTGCAGTTGCTTTAGCTTGAGTCAGCACGTGGAATTTTTTCTTTTCAATATCTTTTTTCTGTTATCTCTTAAAAAAAGGGTCCTCACTTTTGTCTGTTACCTTTTTTTCTGTTGATAGAGTAGTCAGTGCCGGGACAAGTATAAGCACCTTAAGTTGGATTTTTTTACCTAGCTGAGGTTAGAGGACCGGTGTAACGAAACTGAGGGTCCGTGTTACAAGAAAGTCTGCCCTCCATTTAATTGCAATGGTTACTTTAGTGGATCAAAATATAGGGCGTGGCTTACCAATTTTCTTAACAATGTTTATTCGAAAGAAATGGAGGCAAAGCGCTAAAAGCATTAGATACTCTCCACAAAATTAAATAAGATAAAACAAATGAATACGTTTATGTAACAGAATATATATATATATATATATATATATATATATATATATATATATATATATATATATATATATATATATACACAGCATTGGTCAAAAAGGTTGTCCCACCCCCATTTCCATGTACTTTTATTTACAAATGATCACCTAACAGCTGTTAATTGTTAGAAATAGTGTTTTTTATTACGTATACCGTGTCTAACATCATTAATGGTTTAAAAAATACAAAATAGTGGTGAAAATATACATATTTTATACCATTTAGTAAAATTTATAAGAGGTACCCCCTCAAATCGACTGTTTCACTGTGACTTCTAAAGATGTAAATAAATGACTATAAAATTAAAAAGACGCCATCGAATGTCACCAAATTCACACACAATTAGCATTAGGGTGTGCTCATTAAAGATCACGTGCCTAACAGCGTGTGCGTCTACCGCGTACTGCAATTTTTTCCTGTAGACGGCGCGACAAGCCTTCAACACGGGTTACAATTCTGTTTTGTGGGATATTGTCCCATTCTTCTTATACAAGTTGGGGGAGTTGGTCCACGTTTTTATGGGGTTGGTTCTCCTTTGCATTGCACACTCCAATACATGTCACAGTTGATTAGTAAGTTTGATATCAGGGCTCAAAGAATGTGGTTCCATCCTTAGACCACTATGTTTCTTCATCAAACAGTTGCCAGGCGAGAGGTGTGAGCAAGTGTGCAATCATGATAAAGCCTGAAGTTAACCCCAAAGTCAGTTCTTGAAGATGGAATGAGATATCAGCTGAGAATGCTACGTTCAGTGATCCCACAGGCACCTGAACCTGGCCATCCATCACTGGAAGGAAGTTGATTTTGATGCAGAATCAAATTATTTCTTGTATCCCATCGATGGTCAAAGAGGGTCCATAGACATGTTAAAAAATGCCTCTTGGAAGGGTGTGTGCAGGATAATATCGCCTAAGGTGTTAGATCAATCCGCATTTGGAGAACATTCCAAGCCCATGGTATTAGTACATTGTTCCTTTTGGAACAAAACGTAACAGGGGCATTTTGATGTAACATTCTCAACAGAAATCTCACTCCATTTGCAAGAGGTGACTTCAGGGATACTACTGGCTTCATTGTGACGACGCACTTGCTCACAGCTCTCGTCTGGCAAATGATTTGTTGCAGAAACACAGGGCTCTGAGGATGGGACAACCGTCTTTGAGCACCTGTGGCATAAATACTGAGCACCTGTGGCATAAATTGGAATGTGCATTGCAGAGGAGAACCAATTCCTAAATAATCTTGACCAATTCCGCCACGCTCTTTAGGATGAATGGGACAATATCCCACATAACAGAATTGTTACCCATGTTGAAGGCTTGTCGCGCCGTCTACAGGAGATAATTGCAGTACGCGGTAGACGCACACGCTGTTAGGCACGTGATCTTTAACGAGCACACCCTAATGCTAATTGTGTGTGAATTTTGTGACATTTGATGGCGTCTTTTCAAATTTATAGTCATTTATTTACATCTTTAGAAGTCACAGTGAAACAGTCGATTTGAGGGGGTACCTCTTATAAATTTTACTAAATAGTATAAAATATGTATATTTTCACCACTATTTTGTATTTTTTTAACCATTAATCATGTTAGACAAGGTATCCGTGATAAAAAGCACTATTTCTAACAGTTCACAGCTATGAGGTGATCATTTGTAAATAAAAGTACATGGAAATGGGGGTGGGACAACCTTTTTGACCAATGCTGTATATAGGCTTACCAATGAATGGGAAGCGGACTCATGGGGGACTCTTTATCACGTTACACCGGGAGTAGTTGGCTCAGTACGACACTTTTGGCCTCGTGGAACCAAATCAGAATAAGTCAGAGCACCCAAACCGGTTTTAGAACGAGCGGCGAGGACTTGGCTACGGATGCAATGTCACTGTTTTGCAAATATCATGCCACATGACGCGTTTTATTCGCCCAATCTATGATACGAGACATCTTGGATCCTAGGCCCAAACGAATAAAATGTGTTAAATAGTTCTATTAATGAAAATTAGTCATCATTATTTCAACATATTTGTCGAGTGTAAAATTGTCCAATTCGAGGTCCGGTGGTGTAATGTATCTTCAACGTGTCCTTAAGCTATATAGCCCAGTCTCGTCTCCGCATGAAACCTATAAGGGGAAACTAGAAAAATGTTGAGAAAATTTAAAAACTGCCACCTTCGCTTAGTTGGCTTTTTCTTCGCTTTGATCGTATGTCTTTTAGTGATAACAAACATGGGTGATTCGTATAAACAATTCAACAGCTGGCAAAGGACAGTGTCAGGTAAGTCCATCTTTGATAAGAAAAAAGCAGCGGTTTATCTACTCGGAGATCCTCGCATCATTGAAGTCTCGCATCATTTAAATGTTTGCGGTGTATCTTACTTTATGTTACCTTAAAAAACTAGTGCCAAATAATAAGAAATACAGCATACCATTAGCTCGCAGCCTTCATAATGTGTTGTTGTTTATGTCGACGATGGGTGGTGCCGTAATTTGAAAAGGGGACAAAGAAATGAAAATTAGATGAAAGAATCTTTTTAAAACAGACACAGAGCAAACAATAACATTGCATGTATATTACTGGCCATGTCCACAAAATCTGAATATACAACAGAAATGGTTTATGAGAAATGCATTGTTTCTGTTTTTATCACATATGCATTAAAAGAATAACAAAAAAAGTATGTTAATATTGTAGCTTTGTTTCAGGTCTGAAAAACATTGGTAGAAAGAGCACTGCGTTGCTATCTTATGACTACAACCAGCAGACACCTTATAAAGCCGAAAACAAAGAGAGAGGAGAGACTTCGTTTACTTACAACTTAAACGAAAGCAATTATCAAAACGACAGCAAAGCCAACCGAGTAGATGCGCCGATCAAAAATAAAGACCTGAATTTAGAATTGTGCACGGCAGCCTACCGATACACTCCACCGGGAAGGCGATTGCAGATTGCTGGATATAACCACACTCAAGTAGATAATTGTATTGCACCCGCTTGTGAACTTAACAACAAACGATCTCCTGTAAATATCATTGGATGTAAAGCAACATCTGACAAAAAAATCAGTGAAAAAGTGACAGTCGTCGTGAAAACGATAAGGAGGTTAACCCTGGTAAAACGACTTATAGAATCCCTACATTATTTTTTCCCTGGAGTTAAAGTAATTGTAATAGATGATCATTTTATGAATAATACCACTGAAAACACGGAAGAACTTTGGAATAGGTTTTTGAAGAAATGCAATGGCTTGGTCACTTATATGACTCTGAATGGAAATGCAGGGATATCCAAAGGTAGAAACACAGGTCTTAAAGAGGTGAAATCTGAATATTTTCTTCTTCTTGATGATGATTTTATCATAACCAATCAAACAACAATTTCAAAGATGGTGGGCATCTTAGATAGCACTGATCTGACACTTGTAGCAGGTACTCTAAAAAACCACCCGCCTTTCGTTTCTGTATTAAGAATACATCCAGGAAACTTAACATCACATTTACAGCCATGCGAATATCTGAACATGGCGTACGAAGAAATTCCTTCCTTCCCATATTGTTATGCAGTAGACTATGTTTTAAACCTTTTCCTTGCCAGGACTGAAGCCATTCGTAGTATTGGAGGTTGGGATGAAGACTTGCTGGTTGCAGAACACAGGGATTTCATGTTTCGTCTGAGAAAAGCTGGTTATAAACTTGCAGTTTGTACAGATATATATTTTAAACATAAGCCATTTTCTACACCAGATTACCACACATATAGACAAATACAGGGTGAAAAATTCAAGGCACTCTTTCAAATGAAATGGAACATCAGTGAACCTATCCGCATATATGAACCCAAATTTTATTTCAATCATACATGCATTGATAACTCAGTAGATTCAAGCAAGGCTACATGACATGACAACGTTGTACTTTTAGATTTCAGTTAAAGATGAATTAAGGTAAATTGCTCACAGCTCGGTGATTTTGCACTCGTGAGAAATGTCACCTACCACGGTAAAGGAAAATAATCAGTGGAGTCATGGCGTTTTACTTTTTTTTCACAATTTTTATATATTGTTTATTAATCTAATCAAAATATCCCATACTCTAATTTCATCTGGTTTGTTTCGAGATAACATTTTACAGGCGCTATCACAATATAGCTTTACGCAGAAAAAGGATATGGTATTGTGAAGAAAGACATCTGCTGGTCGAGGTGATAAGTTGGGATCTTAATACCTTGTGTTTGTGTGCAATACAAGATACACCTACATGTATGTTATACATTTTATCTGTAAAGTTCGTTCAGGCGACGAAATAACGATCTATGAACTCATTTTACCTATTCTTTACCTTAGCTTCTCAATTTTGAGTAATGGAGAGAGAGGCTTGTGAATTTCACTTGCAATTATAAAAGCAAGGATATATATCATTATTTTTGCAACAGTTTTGGACAGCATATACCTTGGTGATTAAGGAAAATAATTTTATTCCCATCACGTATTCATTCAGGTTTCTCAATTTATTTTAAAACAAATTAATATTTCAAATATTAATTATTGAAACCTGATTGAGGGGAGTATTGAGGTGGGGAAGAGAAGGTGTGCGTACACGGTACGTTATTTAAGATGGGATGCAACGATGCGGGGATCTATCGGTGTGAGGTCACATCGATGTGAGTACTGGGGGTGAGGGTACATGTAGACATAACCCCGGAGTTCCCTGATTGTCTAAAGTATTAATTGAAGACATCTTTATAGGGGAAATGACGGCTAAGATTACGTTGCTCTTGTGTCCTCAGGTTACTTTTAGTGGTTTTCAACTTTTATTATGTCCATTTGTCTTCAATAAGTATTAAAGAGCTAATGTTTAACATATAAATCAACGGTCAAGCCATGAATCGTGTTATTTTGATTAAAAAAAATAACTACCAGGATATGTACATGTCGGATATGAACCAACCACCTCTAAACTTTTTTTTTCGGAAATTGTATCAAGACCGGCATTCCCCACTGATAAATGTCTGGCCTGTCATGATGTTGACCCCTCTATCAACCAAATCCCCCACTGAGTTAACGCTAAATCGCGAGGTTTTGGGCTCGCTCGGATGGTGCCCATTTACAACTCGTTTACATTATTTAAACATTTAATTCGTGCTAGACCAGCATCACTGCAATTTAGTATACGCTGCATGAATTTGTAATTCGGGTGTTCTATTTATACAACTAAAAAGGACATCATGTCGAAGAAGTGTACGATTTGCCGTCTTGGTTTGGCTTTCTTCGTGATGGCGGGAAGTCTTCTTTTACTTGACTTTTCACTCAAGTATCGGTATAAACCTACTTACATACGAACTAAAGGAGATGACAGTAAAGTCTTCGGTATGTATATATGGGAAGATCATACGAATCTTCTATAATTGGGGTCAGTTTTTTCTGATCATAGTGTTCCATAAAAGCTGCAACGATATAGTTTGAAGGTTGTTATTCATGATGAAACTATTTTACAAAAACGTATACCTGTCGAGTTATTTGTGCTTTTCTATTTCCCTCATAAATTGGAAGTCATAATGAAAAATGCTTAATGTCTAGGAAGTAGCAACTAAGCTAATTTTGTTCTCTGGTCATAAGGAATTCATTTTTGTAAAAAAAAGGTCTACAGGAAGGCCCATTCCAGGGCTCGACATTTCGGTCTATTAAAGTGGCAAATTTCCTCAAACAAATGTTGGACACGCCATCAGTATACACTTCGTTCTGGTGTACCCGGATTTAGAAGACAGGTGGCTAAATCTGGTCTCAGATATAAATTCTTAATTGCATTTTTTGCATAACGCCGCTTCATTAAGTTACGTAACACCGCCACCATTTACACACTTTGCAAGTCCCTGGCTGACAAAATCGACTTCTCTAGATTGTCAATCTCCTGTATGATTTCGTATAAGCTCACACAGAATTTCCTTTGGGGAACCTTATTACATAGAGACCAGGGTTTTGCGTGTGTTTGTTTGGGATATATTTTAATTATAAATAACCCAACAATCTGATTGCTCAGTATTTTATCAACCTGATTGCTCAGTATTTCATTCAATATCTTTATGACCTACTTAATTTAAGCTGATTAACTTGTATTTCATGAGATACGTCTGGTCATTTTTAAATGCAAGAGCTCAAGCAAAAATTTAGCATTAACTTTTGATATGCTAAACTTCCGTCTCTATGTTTAGTCCTATAGAAAATCGACCCAGTTTTCTATCGGGAATATTAAAGAGTGCTGTAGGAAATGGCATTAGATTTCATTCTGTTTTTCTGTTTTTTATTGTTACTGAAGAATATTGCTATCTTAAAATTAGTTCAAGCAACAATTCACCTAAATTATGTAATGAAGACACCTTTGAACTTGTTTTAGATTTATATTGCTTTTATCACCATGAGAGAAAACATCCCTCTTCACTCAAATGTATTGAAATAGAATGACAAAAATAACTTTCGTAATGGCATGCATTCACTTAAATTACGGCTAGGGTCTAAGTTTCGTAAGGGTATCCACTCACTTAACTTATGGCTTGGGTTTACTGTAAGTTGCCATCTGTACTTCATTACATAAACTTAGGGCCTACTTAAGATGAATACATGTAGCACGCATTATAGCTGCACCTGAAAATAACACTGAAAGCCAAACCTTAGTGTGACTATTGATCTTATACAGAGTCAGCAGGACACAAACACATATTATATTAAGATGATGCTATTCGTTATATTACACATCATTATGTACTACCCATATCACATTTTCTCTAACTTATCGTTTAGAATCATGCTTGCTATTTTTTTTTTTTTTTTTTTTTTTTGTGTGATTTCTGTCCAAAATACCAAACAACCTCTGATAATACTTTATTACGTCACTCTCAAAGGCTTGGCTCTCAGTGTTGTGAATGCAACAGAAATTTTTAAAAGTGCAAAAAAAAAAAAAAAAAAAAAAAAAAAAAAAAAAAAAAAAAAAAATTAGGAGCAGTGTCTTTCAATATAATAGCCTTTGTTTTATTTTTAAGATAACAGCTGGCAATTACGTAATGTAACTGCACGTACTGAACATATACAGGAGATAATTTTTTACGGCGAAAACGAAAGTGATCATCATAGCAAAACGGAAAGCAATAAGCACAGTGAGCATGGGGGAGATTCCATGAGTCTAAAGCAAATAGGATCAGGTAAGAATAGTAAGGAATGTGGATCAGCTTCAAACTACACGAAACATGGACATGGGTTTCAAATTGTTGGGTATAACTATACTCATGTGAAAGACTGCTTAGCTCGAGGATGTGAACTAAATGACAAGAGGTCTCCTGTCAAGATCCTATCATGTGATACTGCAGCGGACAAAAGAGTGGCTGAAAAGGTGACGGTAGTTGTGAAAACAATCCAGAGGTTAACAAGTGTTATGCGGCTTATAGAATCATTACACAGTTTTTACCCAGGGGTGAAAGTCATTGTTGTTGACGACCACTTTAACATCACTCTTCCTTCTCCTGAACAAGTAAAAAGCATGCACCGACTTTGGCGGGAATTTATGGACAATTCTCATGGTTTAGTGAAGTATATCAAACTACCTGGAAATGCTGGACTTGCCAAAGGCAGGAACACAGGCCTTAAAGATGTGAAATCTGAATACTTTCTTCTTCTTGATGACGATTTTATCATAACTAATCAAACAAACATCACAAAGATGGTAGATATTTTGGATAGAACTGATCTGACACTCGTAGCAGGCACTTTGGCAAATAACGGGCCTTTCATTTGTGTTTTAAGAATACATCCCAGTAGTACTGGATCTAGTTTACAACCATGTGAGTATATGAATATGGCATATGAAGAAGTGCCTTCCTTTCCATCCTGTTATGCAGTAGACTATGTTTTAAACCTTTTCCTTGCCAGGACTAAAAACATTCGTGAGATTGGAGGTTGGAATAATAACCTATTGGTAAATGAACACAGAGATTTCATGTTTCGTCTAAGAAAAGCTGGTTATAAGATTGCGGTGTGCACTGATATAGAATTACAGCATAAACGAATTAAATCTATAAAATACGACTTGGGTTACAGGAAAGTGGCGCTACATAAGTATAGTGCAATTTTTCAAAAGAAATGGAACATCAGTGAGCCGATTTCTTACACCGAACCGCGACTGTACTATAACTATATATGCAATCATTAATTCAGTCTAAGTTATTACAGGATTTGGAAATGTTTTTTCAATAACTTCACATATCACTTTTGATGTGAATGCATTAATTGCTATTCTTGCGTTTTGTATCAAGTTCTCTCTGAAGCTCAGGGTGATTTTGACCGACTGTTCTCGAAACTCGAAAGCGAGTGAAGAAACGGGAGCACCCTATTTTTATATATCGCTGGGGTGACAGTGTATTATCTCACACATATGTTTCAACAAATTTATTTTGAAATTCTTCAATGATAATAATAAACGTATTATAAAGAAAGCGTTTTTTTGTCTATTAATTAATTACGTTAAAATGCTATTTTGTAGAAATTATAGCGTCAAAGACGCCAAAATCGTCTTTACTTCTAATTCTTTTACCTGGTTCAGACGTTTCAGGGTTTTCATGACATTGGAAGGTTATAATTGGAAACATGTATGTATGTACGTATAAATGTACGCTGGCAATGCTTTATTTAAATCTATTACACACTTACGTGTTACCCATCTAGAAAAACCCAACAAAAATCGTATGTGTCTTGTGGGGAAAAAACGCATCGAAATATTCACTTTTGTCTTTTATGATTCAATGAAATTTCACTTGACAGATTTGTCTCTAACATTAGAAAATAGAGGAGCTGACTCAGCTAAATTATTTTTTTCATTGAAATTTTTGTAAAGGGATATTGTCAATGTCGATTACTTCATATAGATCACAAACCCACATTGGATGATTGGATATGCAAACCCACATTGGATGATTGGATATGCAAGCATATAGAACATGTTTATGTTCTTACAAGTTACGTTAAATACTGACGCATTTTCAAGACTAGATTGGCATTTACCTCGACTGCAACAGTATTTTACAGTGCTTAGCTGAAAGTGAAGTCGTGCTAGAAATGTAAACAGACGGATTAAACTTTAAAGTATGCACTTGTCGAGTTGTACAAATTAGACGATTAATGAACATTATTTCGCGCTGGACTATGTAGGACAAACTGTAGATAACTTAGTGATATCATTGAAATATGAATAACAACGCAGTTTGAATAAGGGAGCTGTTGCGGAAACTTTTTCGGAGAAAAAATCGTATGTAGTTAAGCTGTAGGAAATCGCAACATATTTCGGCGCTGAAGGCAGTATCGAAAGAGCACAAATTACATTAACTGCGTCCTTCAAGTTGTCACCGGCTTATGAATAACGCAGACCAGGAATTTTGTCATCATGAAGTCATGGAAAAGAACGAGAGTTCAGCATCTTGACAGAACGTTTAATCGAAGACATAACCAACCTTACCGCGAAAACAGAGTCAACGGTTTCGTAAAATATTCCATGTTTTTTTTCAACGTGTTATTTTGGCTTGTAGGAGGTACTCTAAGCGGAACATCCCTGTGGGCAATAAGTTTTAAAGTCGCCGAAAAGGTTGCCATAGCCACTGAATTAAACATGGACCCTTTCCTGGTTCCACTTATTGTGGGAGCATTTATGTTTACCATCTCCTTCTTCGGATGTGTGGGTTCTTTAAGGGAAAACGAATGCATGCTGAAGATGTTTGCATATTCTTTGGCAATCATTCTTGTCTTGGAAGCAGTTCTGTCGTTTGTTCTCGTATTTTATAAAGACGCTATATCAGAGCATGTAGAAAAAAGTCTCTGCATCGGGGTGAAGCAGTATATGGACGACCCAGACTGGTCCTTGATACTGGATTCGGTGCAGAAAGACCTTCAATGCTGTGGAGTTAATGGGTTCGCTGACTGGGAAATCAATGAGTTAGTACATTTTTAATTAAGAATTTGTGCGTTCCACTTAAAAAAACATGCATGTACAGGAATTTGGGTGTATAATAATGTCACCACTACCTTTTATGTCTGAGATTTTGTTTCCGTTAATGCGTAGATGTCTATAAACAAAATTAATAACGAAATATTTCCTTTAAATGTTGTCTGTGTTTCAGAAATTATGTCATCACTATTTATCGAAAACTAATCGAATCATGCTCTAGGCAAGGGATTTTACTTGCACGGGGTGGGGGAAATCTTAAATCAAAATCTGTTCATTTTAATATAATAAGCCCCGAGTTTGTCGCAGCGGGTTCCTTTCAGCTGAAGAGTAGCGCTGCTGTTTGATACAATTTTACACACTAAACGGGGAGGGTAGTGCCTTGACAGGAATATACAAAACCATTCTTACGAGGCAAAAATGCCTAAAGGATATGGTTATGCATATTTTATAGATACATATTTACCAAATCTCCTTTCATTAAATTCTGGGAACGAAGGTTTCGGTTTCATGGTCACATGTATTGATATTTTTCTCCCTAGCAAAATTATTGCCACCCCTAATGTAATGCGTAAAGTGATGCAGAAAATCATGTTATAAAATGTTTTCTATTCAACTTCTGAAAGGATTTTTAAACAGAATTTTACTGATTGTACAACCAATAAAAAAGCTAATCAAAGTGTTTTGTACAGTATCTTCATAATTGGAGCATGCACCCGCCGCGTCTGTGAGTGAAGTAAAAAAGTTTTGTTACGTTTGCGGAGTGATGGCGTTCCACATACGGTGCAAAGAAAGTATGAGATAATTATTGTTTGTAGGGCTATCCCTCAGTTATCCATTTCGGGGATATCCCACTCGTTCTCACTGAGGTTCTGATCTAGGGATTCGGCAACCCTGCCAAAATAACGCCGACTGTGCAGACGTCTTCTGACGACAACTTTAAAATATGGTTTGTCCTATTCTTGGTAAAGATTGCAGTCAAGTTCCTAAATGTCATGAAACGTTTTCTGCAAGGAAGGCGTGTTATCATTCTCTCTTCTCTGGGTGTTCCTTCGATTGGTCTTTCCCAGGCAATCTTACCCGTGTGCCTGTTTGGTAATGACGTTGACTAACCCTGTGTGTGGCTCTCATGGAACAAAACAAAAACAACCTTCTGTGTTTCCCTCTCATTTAGGAACCGCACATTAAAAATAAAATTGGTGTGGGGGCTTTTCAGTGGCCATGCTAGGTACATGTAGGTTAATATTTTATTACTCACATCTCCAATGTGTACGATGATCTAAAATTTGGGCTTCGTTCACATGCAATGTCTATTTTCTAATTACTGGCAGCGCGAGCCAGTTACTTATAGTAACTTATAGTAACTGGCTCGCGCTGCCAGTAATTACGCGGCGGGATATTCAGTGCACAGACCGTGATCATAAGACATGCCGCAAATAGAAAATAGAATTTAGAAAATAGACATTGCATGTGAACGAAGCCTAAATCTATGGGTACCCCTGTAGCAATGTACCCAAATGTGGTAGGGGTGACACTTTTTTTTTTACCAGGGGGGTATACTTACAAATTACAGCTAGATTCTGCTTTATGTTTTCATATCACAAACGGGTATGTAAACCAAACGATATAAGTACAAAGTCAGCCTTCGAGTCGCAAACATAATCTGCATTTATAACGTTGAGACTCACTAATAAAAATACTTCATAGTGCTAATCCAGTTATCTTTTCACAGGTACTTCAATTGCACTTCTCCTGGCATATTTGCATGCAGTGTCCCGCATAGTTGCTGCCGTGCCCAGACCACAGAGCTGCCAAACTATTTATGTGGCGTGATGACCAAGAACAAACTGGTTCGCAATCTTACCATGATTTTGACGGAGGGGTGCATGGTTAAGATTGACGAATTGATAAACGAAAATTCCTGGATTGTTATTGGTGTTACTATAGGACTCGTGTCTATACAAGTCTTAGCAATTGTATTTGCAAGGAAAATTATTTGCCATATTGAAATGGTAAAAGCTAACTGGTGAAACCGAAAGTGTGTGGTATAATTATTTATTTAAACTTTTCACAATACTTTATACAATAAACAATTGTACAAGAATGCATAATTTACCTTATATTCAGGATATGCTAATTCATTAAGCTACATTTCTATTCTTGATACACTAGACTCAAAGGTGAGAACGACGGCTTTCTGCTTTTGCGTCATGCTCAAGGAGTTACAATTTCACGCTCTAGCTTCTACGCCTGTCTATTTATGTGCAAATGTGGCTTTGGAACATTAGCGAGTTAACTTAAGTTTAAAGACGATGCATAAGAGAGGAAAATAATCGTACAAATTTGTTAAAAGTATTTGTGCAATACGTTGATGGCCGTCTATCAAAAGTATCACCTGTTTGACAGAAAACTTCAGCTTGAAAACAACGTCACACTTTTCTCATAAAACTATTGGTCCTTTCAAGCATTTACAATTCTATTATATTTCACAGCCCAAATAATATGCCAGAAACTCTAGAATGCCGTTATATTTGAAACCATATCAATTACAGGGGTATCTATCGAAGAGACATTTTATTAGTTTTCGAGAATATTTCCTTAATCTAAATGAAAGACAGTCTGCTGAATTCCAGGAATATGAGTACAGTCTGTCATCTTTTTCTACATCTTCCATAATGATCATACAGGGTCAGGTGTACTATTCTCATCTGTTTAGGTGCTAAAGTAAAAAAATGATAAATTCTTACCGTTACATATTTGAGTTTTTCAAACAAGCCGTTTTCTTTGTTTTATATTTTGCAATATTTTGGAAATGTAGTTAAGGGCGTATAGGGAACAATTATAAACCATAAGGTCATCATAGATGTTCACTTACACTCCAAAATAAAGGCGGGAATTTGTATTTTGTAAAGCTAAAGGATATTAAAAAACAAATTCAAACCACAAAAATTGATGTTGCTTATTTCAGCTACTAGCCTATAGGTCCATCATTAAACAGCCAACGTGCAATATGACAACTTATACGACCGCATTAAAACATTTTCATATTTTAATATTATGTTAAAACATCTATTTATATACTTCAGGCTAATAATGAAAATAACGAAATAATGGAAAACTTCTGTAACTATCATATCTGCCGCAAATACTGTCATGCTGCATACTTGAGGTATTTCATTTAACACAACTGATGTAACGGAAATAAACTGTCTCAACAAACACACCGACTTAAAGCGTTCACAAAACGGCTTTTAGCAAAGAAGTGCGAGTCGAACTATTTAGACAACGCATTCCAAATTTGACAAGAGAGGCCTATCTATTCAATTTTCTGAGCCAAAGGTGAATAGGCCCTACTTGTAGGCCTCAACAAAACGATGTACATGGATGCTAAATATCATGAAAGAAAGACTATATAGCTCGATGGTATATTGCACATCTGCCTTTTTCATTTTCTAATACAATATAATTTTCACAATATGAATATGCTCGCCCCCCTCCCCCCAAAATAGCATACATACTTTATCAAGCTCTCGCTCTCCCTCTCTCTCTCTCTGAAGCGCACATTCAAGTGAAATATCGATTACATTTCAGACAATTTCATTTCAATCTTTATAAATGCTTTTCTTTCGTGGCAGTACTCCTATATGAACGGAATGGTAGTCCTTTTACACAAGTCCGACTGGACTGGTAATATTAAAAGGATAACAACTGTTCATTTTGGCCAAAAATGGATTTTCCTGGGGTAAAGGACAATCTTTCCATACTAACCAGAGGTGAATGAATCCATTCCCACATTCAAAGTTAGTCCCCGTTTTTTTTTCTAAAAAGTTTTTTTTTTTTAATATTCTCTTAAGAGATTTTTACAGAGTGTAGCCAACTATGGAGGTCACGTGAACGACGGCAAGAACAAAATCCATAATAATTGCGTTAGCTGCCATTTGGGTGGTAAAATAGAATTTATTATATTTGTATCAGTTGTTTCATCGTCTCCAGTCCCATCCAAGGCATGGGACTCCCTACCGGACGACGGTGCCCTACTAGGTGCAGAGCACCCCTTCACGTCGTTCATTCGTTTCGGATTTGTGTGTTTAGTCATGATATGCAAAGCAGAAATACTTACGGTAGGTTGCCATTACTTTCCACAAGCGCAGTGCCCGTCACACGGGCGGAGGTCTCAGCCATTGTACCCTTGGTGCTATCCTCTGCCTGACACCGCGAGAAAGTCGACCAGTTCTGAAGTCCTTCCGGCTGCCCTGCATCCGTCACCTGCTGCCATGACGGTCCTTGGTGGATTGTCTATCAAAGGCTATCGAACACCACCTTCCCGGGTTTGAAATCAGGGTTTGCCTCCCCTAGATGAGCTGCTCTCCCAAGCTGACGAGCCTCATCTGCCCGATATCAGTTGTTTACACTGTATTTATTGTGAAATATGGATATCTACGAACGGTATTTAATGCAAGTCCTAGGTCTCGCGTTTTTAGGGATGGATGTCCTAGGAATATACGTTACTAGGATTTAACGTCCATGTGACAACAGATACCAAAGAATGCCCACGGCTGAGAATGTAACTCCGGATTGGGCCTGTTTTTCTGATCCGATTTATACTAGGAACATATGTCCTAATGACTTTCTTTCTCTGACATAAAAATTGATATAAATAGGAAATTGTAAATAAAATTGCATGTTTCAATTAATACTTATATATTTTTTCCAATTAATTGAACGGATTAAAATATTGTAGAGAAGAAGACTTCACATACATTTTTTTCACTAGTCAAAAAATCAATTTAGGTATCTGATTGCCGATAAATGTGAGCAGAAAAGTATACGATTTCCCATCAAGTTCAATAGTAATTTTAAAGGGTTTGCTTCATGCCGTCAGAATGGCCTGAACGGAACATATTCTTCAGAAAACATGCCCAACTAACGATATCTTTATCCAAATACACAAATTAAAAGCTCATTTTGTAAATTTTTGGCTTTAAAAAACGTCCTATTTGCTCGGCCTGGGAGTTAATGAGCTACGTGGTCACGTGGTCCAATGACGACAATCGAGCCACTGGAGAACAGAGCGTGCTTAGCTGTCAAACTGAGCTGCATTGTCTACCTGTAAGATGACTTCTCTGGCTTCTGATAAAAGTTTATACTCATTCAAATCTCTTACCCGAGGGGTCTAAATCCTCGTGAAGCTGTGTAAAACCATTTCCCGTCTAGTCATTTCTTTAACAAGCATTTCATTATGGTTATCCCAAGTTGTATAAAACACTGCATTTGAATGAGTTAAGGGAAATGTTGATTATTGCATATGAGGTCCATGTTATTTGTGAAATTCAATTTATTTTATTAAACCGCTGACACTCCGTCTTGCATACTTTTATTAAACTGAGGTAAACAATGCCCGTTACCTTTACAAGTCCTATCTTAATCATCCATCTAACTGGAACTTCCTTTACCTCTTAATTAGAGGGTTAAATGGCATTCAATTTGTCTTGCTTGTATCGAACGCACTCTCTATCTAAGCTTTACTCCAGTTATCTCAGGTAAAAATCTACCTGTGCGTTAGTTACAAAGCGCAGCTCCCGTAGACCTGGGGGTACTAGATAAAATCTGAACACCAGGTTTATCGAGGAGCTAGAGAAAGAAAGGAAGAATTTTTCCTGCACAACTTCATAGGAATTTTAACACGGACTTGATCCAGCTTAGACCTCCAAACTAACAGGGTGACATGGGCAATTTTCACAAACAAATCATAAAACTATATTTCAGTTAACCGCCTTTAAAATAAATATACCGTTCTGGGTAAATTAAAATAGTTATTAAATCGCAAGAATATTTTTGACTTAAATGATGATTTTATTATTAATGGAAATTAAGCTACTATATGAGGTACATTTGCTGTGATTACGCTGTCCTTCATGTTTTGCGTAAGTCTACATTTTGTTGTATGTGCTTGTAATCTTTTTAAATATGTGCGTACAATTTTTGGAGGTCTGGTTACCCCCCTGTTATGTGATGAGAGTATTAATTTGGCAATTAGTTCCTTAGCTTATTTGAATAGAATTGCAGTGTTAAATTTTCAACAAGATGTTGGCGAAATAGCCCATTACTCTTTGTAGGTATTTCCCCCGTCAAAGTTTGTCTAAAATTATCTTTCAATCTTTACTCTTTCAAAGACAGTATAAAGTTACCTGACATATTTTCGTGTAAACTTAATGACAAGCCAAGTGTCTCCAGTTCATTCCGTACTCAATTTTACCCAAGCAAATTTTTTTCTTGAGTAGATCTTTATAGCACGGTGTTATAAGCTTACAAATTTGCAAAAAAAAAAAAAAAAAAAAAATTGCGTACTGACGCAGAATTTGCGTTTCAAGTTATAAAATAATCAATCTTTTAAATTATTTAATATTTCAGATGAAATAATCTTCAGAAACAAATCCTCAAAGCATAAACGAATTAGGATAACGCACCATTTTATTATAGCAGTTCCCATTTTTTCTTTAATATAACGCTCTTTTTCCTGTTTTTCCTCAACACTTTTTCTTCCACGGAAGCTTCAAGATACCCTGAGAGCAATTTCTTTTATTAATGTTCGCGACAGTGTTTGAACTTAATTGTTTAAGTATTGATATTTAACGTCATTTACAAATACCAATAAAATAACCCCATGAAATAAATGAGATATATTGAAAAATATGAAAGCCCACCAAGACGAGTTTCATACCTGTTATTACCTGGCTTGGGAATAGCAGCGGTGCATAATTAACAGGTTTGTTGTAAACGAGCTTTTGGTCAACTACAATGCATTTAAATTGCATCAGCAATCAGTAAGTTTGCCAACTGATGACAGTTAATCTGAAAGACTACCAGCTCTTGATATGATCTAAACCACTTGAGGTGACCATGATCTAGAGCATCGCAACTATTGTCACCGAAGTTAGTAAGTCACGGAAGACCGTCACAGACAAAGAAAGATTGTCAACGAGAGCTGCAATTTTGGTGAATCCCACGGCAACACACCGAGGCATAACGAAAATTCCTCAACTCCGTTCAACACAACTTTCCTTAACTTCTCCGTCTTTATGCACCATGCAGCTCAGTTGAGTCTCATAGACCTTTATCGTGATTGTCGTCACAGTACCACGTGACCCAGATCTGTTGCTTCATTTTTGCATATTGAGGTGAGGTTTACTAAAACGCTTTTTTTTCTACTAATAGATTGTTTTTAAAATTTTTGAATGGCGGGGATCGATTAAAACATACCTCTAGTGTATAGATTGAGTGCTGTATCTTCAAAATTCGAGAAATGGATTTTTACATGAACATTGTCCTTTAACTGTATCTCTTCTAACTAGTTTTTTTTCACACAGTGAATGTTAGATTTTCTGACAATGAACGTTTCAGGATAAATACATAACTACTACTCTCTAACTTGATATGCATGAAGTACCGAAGTAATGTACGTCCAATGCCAAAGCAGCATTTTTCTCCATTTAAGATATGATTTTAATATCTTACTAAAATGAAAATCGAGACCAGTTTAGATGTGCATTTTGTATTTTCTAACAGTAACTACCGGTATTCTATTTTTTTTAAATAAAAAATGTGAATACTTTCATCATCATTACTTAATCTTAATGTACATTTTTTATGAATTCTTTCTTTTTTCACAAATGTAATGCAATATCATTACAATTATTAAGGACACACATGGTAGGATTTAGAACGCTTTCCCAGTGCATGGATCGCGTCTTTTTTTTTTTTTAACTTATCTGAAAATTAATATACAGATATGAAACAAATGGTATTAGTTGAAACATGGTCTTTATCGTGACTTTCAAGAACCTGGCTTATTCGTAATTCTTTTAATGCAGAAAATTCTCATAACTTTCAAAATATAAAAATAAACCACATCTACTGAAAATCAATTATCCCACGCAGTCTGTCATCTATGCATAAGTTGGGTTCAAATTTGTTTGAAGACTTTGGATTTTGATGTTTTTTTAATGAATTAGCAACTTTCAACTTTAATCAAAAAGCAGATATCACCATTAAAAGAACTAACTGGTGTACCAAATTTCCTGAATTACAGCATGCAAACATTTCTTGAGGTTGTTATATAACAAGTTTTTTTACAAATTGATATTGTTTGCATCAATATTATAACAAAAATATAGTTTAGATGAAAATAATTTCGAGTTTTAAGCCTGAAAGTATATTTTATGATTTGACTAAAAAACTTGTTTGGCTAAAAAAATTGATTTGGCTAGAACAAAACTGAAATTTGGTCAAAACAAAAATATTACTGTTGCTATGCCAGGGACCAAAATGTTGACTTCCCTCAATTCTTTACAAACCTCAAGGAATTAAATTTTAAAAAATAGGTCTCAAACATTTCTCATATTAAAGAAATTTCTATCATGAACAATGGAAACAAAATCAGCATAGGGGAGTAAACATTTTAACATCCATGAGCATACTCCCCTAGACATATTAACATATCAATAGTGACTAGTCTAGAGGCGTTGTGTACACTCATTTCGGTTTATTGTATATGTTCACATATATCTGTCAAACTGTACATTTTTCTCAGTATATGCTGGTGCAGTAAAAACAGATATGTAAATTTATTTGCACTTTGAACCATCAAGTTAAAAATTTTATCAGGGAAAAAGTCTAAAAAACAAGAAGAGCATGTCCATTTTCAAAAATGATGAAATATTTTTTTTTTGGCAAGTGAATAATCCTAGTGAGCTTGAAACAAAAACAGCAACATTTGGGAAAAAACAAGAAATGAATATGGCTTTGACATCTGCTCTGGAAACACAGACAGACTCAGGTGATGGCAACATGTATACATCCTGGAAAGCATACCTGGTACTATCCATTCCATCTCTTCCAATTTTTTCCTGTATGTAGTCTTTAATCCTATATAGAGCAGCATTTCTGCAGAGTTCTCGCAGCTTTTACTTAAACACGTAAACAACATTCAGTTTTCTTTTTCAATTTTGTCAATTTTGTGTAGTTGACAACGCAGCAGATCAACATGGTTGGATATTAGAGATTTTGTGGTATTTACATTTACAATTATAATTTAGCTTTCAGCATACATAAATATGACAGAAACTCAGGAAGACAATTTTTTGGGAACAATGCCTATTACAGCATCATGTAAGAAAAAGACATTTACCAGTTGATCTTAATCTAAGTGAAAGTTTGTCTGTTGGAATCCATGAATATGAGTGCAGTTTGTCATCTTTTCCAGTGATTTTTCTATATCTGCCATACTGATCCTACGAAGACTAGGTGAACCGTTTTCATCTGGGAAGGTGCTAAAATAAAAAAATTCTAACTTTCTGGTTACAGTTACACAAGTAAGTTTTTCAAAGTTTTTCTCTTTTATATATTTTGAAATATTATGTTATATTTATAATCTAGGATCTAAGGAGGCCAACTACAAACACTCAAGTCTGACAACGTACAGACCTAAATATTTCAAAAGTAAGACAAGCACAAGTATCTTGATAAGTCAAAGTATAAAACAATCCAAATTCAATCCACAGAAAAATGATGCTGCTGTCGAGCTACGAGCCTATCATAAAATTACCAACATATGCAGCATCCTTTATCCTGGAAAGCATACCTGGTACTGTCCATTCCGTCTCTTCTAATTTCTTCCTGTATGTATTCTTTAATCCTGTATAGAGCAGCATTCCTGCAGAGTTCTCGTAGGTCACTTCCAGAGAAGCCATTGGTAAGCTTGGCAACTTCAGTAAGGTCTACACTAGGGTCCAACTGAAACAAGAAGTAAACATATACAACATTCTTGAAATAAAAAAAAATCTCTCTCCATTTTATTATCATTTAGGGTGGGTAAATGAATCTATCATATCAGCTAGTGTTCACCAACTCCACTGGACTCGAGATGAATGAAGTCAGATTAAAATGCCTTCTCTTGTTTCCAATGTACTTGTATTATCACCAGCTCTTTTGCAATCTACTCAACGCCTGCATTTAGTGATGATACAAATGTACAAATAAATGGATGAACTGACAGACAGGCAGGCAGGATAACATGATCCCCGACTTTTGTCACCAAAGTACAGGCATAAAAATGTACATGCATATGCTAGCAGAAATACCAGAGGCCTTAAAAACAAGGGAATCCACAGGTAATGTTTTATACACCTACCTCTTCATCTGCCAATATGATTTCCAGAATATGCTTCCTCTGGTTTTGACCCTTAAACAAAACATACACCTAATAACATTTTCATTAAAGTGGGACTTCAAATAAAACATTCATTTCAATTATTAAAGCTCATACTGTCATTCTGAGTGTAGAAAATAGATATAACATTTTATCATGCATATTGATAATATATTACATACAGGTTTTGCAATATGAAACATGCTGGGCATTCTCCTCAATATTGCAGGATCTACGTCTGAGGCTCTGTTTGTGGCACCAATAATCATCACCCTACAGTTAGGGTCTGTCACCAAGCCATCCCATAATGTCATAAACTGGGTTTTCATTAGAGCTGTAGCTTCATGATCACTCGAGTTTCTTGACCTCAGAAATGCATCTGAAATTTTAAAATGGGCTTACAATGGTTCAAAATTGATATTTTACCTTATTAACAATGGTTCATTAACAAGCTGTCATTTGCAAGGATTAACAGATTAAAATTGGCATCAAAAGAAGGCCTATGCTTTCCAGACTACTAGATGACACAATTTTTGGGAAACGGTGGGTTGGTTCATTGGAATGACCTGAAGATGGCCTAGAAAACTACCAGAAAGTAATTTGATATACTTAAAACTACTAGAGCACTGTTACAGTATTATACATAAAATCACATATTTCTGCTTTTTTAGATACTAGACAAGCATACCTATTTCATCAATGAAAATGATGGTTGGTTGAATCTTGACTGCCTGAAAAACAAATGATAAACACAAAAACATGAATAAATTTAAATATTGAATATTTCAGACTTGTAATATTTTCACAATATTTCTGTAAAATGCATAAATTCTTAGATTTCAAATGATTAACAAACCAACAAAAGTTTCCTTTATAGTTGAAAATTTGGGGAATTAAAAAGAATCAATGCTCACACAAATCTTTGTTATGTACATTCAGACAATGCTCAAATTACCAGAGAAAACACTGCTTCTGCACGCTTCTGTGATTCTCCATACCATTTATCAAGCAGAGATGTGATCTGGAGGTTTATGAATCTTGCACCTGGGAAATTTAAAGAGTAATCCCTAAATGAAACACACTTACATGATATATATAATTAATTCTGTATATCATTACAGGTACACACACACACACACACACACACACACACACACACACACACACACACACTGTGCATGGCTTATTCCAATATTTTAAATAGTACATACTTTTCTTAGTTTAAATTAATCATCATGAAAAAGTATGTTTGAATATTTCTAATAAGGGCTAAATTTTCATTTGGATAATAAGCTGAATAATTACAACAGTCAGAAACATACAATTTCCATCACACTTTCATGGTCAGGATTTTTTGTTCAAAATCAATAATCTCTTGAATAAACTAAACCTCCTTGGGATCACAGACTATTATTAGAACCAAGGCCTGCATCACTGAAAAAGAAGTATTGAGTTTGCATGCATAGCTGACCTCAAGAATCAATGCAGCTTGAGATTTTTTATAGTTTGATGACATGGTGACATTTATTGGAGAAGCTATGGAAGTCCTGTGCTCTGATCTTGTTTTTTAATTGAATAATTCTGTATATCATTATAGGTCCATGCTTGGAGACATATTGCTTTTCTTAGAAATATCAATTTCTAGGTGCAGTGTAAATAAGCAGATGAACTGGGTCAATGGGTTCTCTTCATAAAAAAATACCTAGAAGCAACTACTAAGAAGACTGTTTTCACTAGACAAAACCCCCGACTAAGAAAACATCTTCTTAAAAGTTTGTTGACAGATAAAAACCAGTTTAGCTAAAACATTTTTATTAACATCACACAGGATTTTAAAACAGTAAGCTGTAAGTATACTACTTTTTGGAAAAACTTACCAGGTCCCAAATAGAAGTTGTTCATCAGTTCAATATGTGCGTTATACAATGAATGAAAGGCTAAGGTCTTCATGTATGTAAACTTTTCGTGAAATGTGTTGAAAATGGTACAAAAAAAAAAAAAAAGGCAGCAAAGCTGTTAAATGTACAGCCGACAAGAAAGAAAAATAATCCAATCAATGAGCTGTATGTCAATCATTCTTGTAAGGGTTTTCATTTTATTTGTATAATGATAGATAAAATATGCAGAAAATAGTGAAAAAAAAAACAGCATTACTTTTTGAAAAATCGTCTGATCAGGCTGATTTTTGAACTTGAATTGTATTTTTTTAATATTCATCAGTTCTATAAGTTCGAATACAAAAGGTAAAAAGGTTTTCTTGTTATTTGTACAGACACATCTGTGTCCGTATATAACCAGCTGAATTCTAAAAATAATTCATCCAAATAATTCAATGAAGAAAAAAAAATAGAGAGAAAAGTTACCTTTCAGTGCTTATGCATGCCAACACCACTGTTTTCAAATCCCTATATATGTAAGTTTATTGAACTGTGATAAAAGGCGCATTCAGATTCGCACATCGTACTTGCTGGGTATGGTCCAACTCTCCATTCCTGCTTAAGTGCAATCAGTGGAACCATCTTAATCAGCACCCAATAGTTAATTACCCTCCCTCCAAGATGCTTCAGGAGGGGTGTCAGACAATTAAGCTGATCCCAATAATTGCACTTTAGCAAGAATCCCTTGCAGAGTTGAACCGACCCAGCTAGTACGATGCTTGAATCTGAATCCAATGCTTGCGACAAATATTAAAACCTTTGCACCATGAAATTGCGGTTCATGTCTTTATTTGGTGTTGGCGATCACTAACCCACGGCTCGAAATCACAATGAGCAATTATGTTTCTAAGAGCGCATTCTCAACGAATTAAGCCAGGCTTTACAAAGCCGGTGACCTAAAAATGGCGGACGTACATGAAAGAAAAACCGCCTAATCTTTTAATAGTCTCTCCGCCTCTCACACGCCTCCCCACACGTCGTCCCTGCGGGGTACAGTAATTAAATCTCGGCTCCGAACATTAATATTTCCGTGAATATCTCTGGTGATATTATCTCCGTAGATAGTGGATTCATTGCTGCTCTACGGGCCAAATTATTCCTTTTTCGTCTCTGTTTTCAAAGATAATAGAACAGAAGAGCTTTTTTTCTTCGATCGCCTTCAGCCGCCATGCTTTCTTCACCACGAGCTTAACTGATGAGCATGCGCACTTAATATTTCTCAGGTAGCTTCCGCATGGCGAACGGAGACGCGATTTAATTAATGTACCCCGCAGGGACGACGTGTGGGGAGGCGGAGAGACTATTAAAAGATTAGGCGGTTTTTCTTTCATGTACGTCCACCATTTTTAGGTCACCGGCTTTGTAAAGCCTGGCTTAATTCGTTGAGAATGCGCTCTAAGGCCTGAGATTATAGTATACATGTACCTCTTACCTACAAGTAGACATGCTCTACATTTACAAGTCAGTCACTGTTCAAGATAAATTAGTACTAATACTAGTATTGTTGATTCTACCTGCTTCTTTAGCCATTGCTTTGGCAACCATAGTCTTCCCACATCCTGGAGGCCCGTACAGCAGCACACCTAAATTACACCAATGAAAAAAGGAAAAACATTTACATTTATTATTACTCCATGTTCATGACCAACAAGGTTCTATATACAAGAAGGGTTGCAAGGCCCTTTAGTCGTCCCCCTCCTCATACCTCGAGTGAAAAAAAGCATGGTTACAGCCTTACTATTATTATAATTAAAAAAAGGTTATATGTTATACAGTAGGAGTCAGATGGCTTCATATTATCAAAAAAAAAATAAACAAAAATGTACATTCACAGAACATGTGTTAGAAAGAAGGGCTGCGTGGAGAAGGATTGACTTATCATCAATGTTTTAACATATTAAAATATGCCTGTAGAATGCTGCATCACAAAACTGGACATATGCTTAAATAATTCATATTTTCTATACTACATGTACATGATATTCTTGTGTCATACATTTTTTTCTAGTTTACAATTAGTATTTAGAGAAGACCATTACAAAAAATTATGATATGACTAATTGCCATTATTCCTTTGTATCTTAAATGTGACTGAAAATTCTTTTGTGTTCTTATTTTAGATATAATATACTGGTGCTGTTTTTATTTTCAGTGTACACAAAGCTGTTTAGCATGTCCAACATCAATTATCATCTGCTGGTCCCAAGCATAGGACAAAGAGACATTTCCGCAGTTAATATGCCTTCTTCCTCTCCCAGTTAACACCGACTAATGTATTCAAGAGAAATTTTAAGTAAATTTCAGCTCAAGCCCCAGAAGAAAAAGAACTTGTCAGTGACCAGTTGAAGGAAAGTCTTAAGATATTCTACAAATTCATTTTCAACTTAATACCCACACTTAATTAAACTGTAAAACTCCTGCTATACTTTTGGGTCATTTGGTGCAACATCAGCAGAAACAAAGAAAAGTATGGATTTTAAACCTACGGTATAAATATACCAGTTGTGGCAAATGAACAAGAGGGATATTTAATTGATTCCAGATATTGACACAACAGAACATTAATGTGATGACACGCATCACATTAAGGGGTTACTGATTCTTTTCCAGCTTATCATAGCTGATGACTGAACAAAGAATTCCAACTTGTTTCAAGATCTTATTAAACTTGTATATCCTACATTTCCAGTGACCTGACAGGAGTAGTACCAACCCATCTAGACTGGTCATACATTACAATTATTAATTTAAAGGCAAATAATTAATTAATTTCAAATACTTTTTTCAAAAGATATACAAGTTTAAAGTAGAGAAAAAAAAAACAATACAAAGCTCACCCTTTGGAGCTCTCAGTAAACTAGACCCCATCACCAAATCATGTCTCTTGAAAGGGAAAATCACTGTTTCTCTAATATCTTCTTTTACTTCTTGAAGACCACCAATATCTGTCCAGTCCATCTCAATGCTGCACAAATCCACAAGGTTGGCAGCCACACATAATTCATAATCTGTTAACTTCTGAAAATGTAATTAAACAGTGAATCAGTATGAAATAAAAATAAAAGATGTGCACAATTCATGAAATGATTTAAAGATTTTACTCTTAAAGTTTTAAAGATTCTGCTCTGTGTACGTTACTTTTTGTAACCATAAACCATGCACGTTTAAGTTGATAAATTATGAGATGCCAGTTCTTTTCAGCTTCATGTAGGATTTATGACTCAGTAGTTCACTTAAATAAATCCCCCCCACCCCCCATAAGCTTTTAAGGCGTATGCCTTGAGGATTTTACAACCGAAAATTCAATTCAAAGTTCCATCTTAAATATCAATAATTATCTACACAAAACCCTTAACTGTCACAGGAGGGGTTTTTGTCATTTAAACATAAAATAATATATATACCTTTTGAACATGCACAAACTGGATGGATAAAATGAGCATGATACTTTTTATGTCATAAAATCTTAAATTTCAAATTTCCCTTCAGAAGTGCAAATTTAGAAAACTCTTTTACTTTGCACCAAAATGGTTTTTGTTAAATTAAATTATCATTTTAAAATCAATTCTGTTTTTTTTTTTCATGCATAGCACAGTTCTAAAATTGACCCAACTGATGCAAAGCACTTGTGACCACTAAAAGTGCACATTAACTTAGTTATTCTATGGACACTAACTAATTCAAAGGCACAAAGCCAACTTACCACTGTTTCCTTCACTCCAATTTTCTTCATAAGATCTTTTGCCTGGTAACAAATTTAATTATGTGACAATTCAATGATCAATGACAATAACTGTAAATGACAGTTACAATTGTAAAGATTTTTATGCAAGTTCCCTTGACCTCTTTTTTTCCAAGTGACCATTACAACACATTTTACTTTTAAGTACAATGGCATGAACATGTATTTAAAATAACAAATCACACCTTCACAAGTTATAGAAAGATATTTGTTAGTATCCAAATTTAGGACTGGCAGTCTGAACATCAAAATTAAAGCATTAACCAAGGTCTTAGACCCCATTCCCACAGATTTTAGATCGATCTTTCCCTGTGGGGAGTCTCACTAGATTACTGTCAGCTTAGCCGACTTAAGCGTCTGTCCCGCCTACTAAAAGCTGTAAGGGGTTAATTAACTGTCGTGCACGCTCGGCTGACTGCAATTTAGCGTGAACCTGCAGGGAGTTAGGTCAATCTAAATCTAAATCTCTGGATCGATCTTAATCTCTGGGAATGCACCCTTAGTTGGCTTGAAAAGTGGGCCATCAAAGACTATTGAAAACAAGGCCAAAACTAAACCAATCGAGCTAATTTTTGTAATTGATCTGTATATTAGTCCTATGAATCAGTCCTGCAAGTTTTTAAAGCAAAACATGAAAAGATATTCTTTTGATATGTATAAGGGTGCCCGGTGGAAAAAATATATGAGAAGGTATGAGAATCTCCTCCGAGCGCAACTGAGAATTAATTACTGCTTTGGAAGTAACTCACTCGTGCTGCCAGTAATTACGCCGTGGGGTATTCAGGGCAAAGACCCTGATCACAAGATACCGCAAATAGATTTTTAGATTTTTAGAAAATTGATTTTTCATGTGAATGCAGCTTCAATTTTTAACCATTTCAATAATTGCACGGTCACAGACAGACACAGAATAACTTTCATAAGAATCATTGATGAAAACTAAGAAGAAAATTACATTGTTCCAATTAAGACAACCAAGGCTGTGTGGGTGGGGGCATCTTGATAGTCCAAAGGTTCATTGGTCCGAAAAATGGTAACATTTTCATCAGTTCTTTAATTGGTTCAAAGGTTCTAAAGTGAACATTCGGACCAATGAACCTTCAAACTATTGCTATGGCACCCTGTGGGTTACATCCTTATACCTCCCCACATCTCTACTCCCCCTTCTGATATCAGAATTTTAAAAAGCTGAATGACAGCTTAAGACTGCATTCCCAGATTTTAGATTGATCTATCCCCGTGGGGAGTCTCACTAGATTACTGTCAGCTTAGCCTGTTTAAATGTCTGTCCCGCCTACTAAAAGCTGTAAAGGAGTAATTAACTCCTGTGTGTGCTCTGCTGACAGCAATTTAGCATGACCCCCAAGGGAGTTAGGTCGATCCAGATGGATCTATCTAAATCTGTGGGAATGCAGTCTTAAACTCCACCAAATGGCATTGTTTGCCCTCCAAAACACCGAACCCCACAACATGGGTGCATGGCTTCACATCCGAAGCCTGTTATTCTAAAAAGAAAACGGGACCCCCAGTTCAAATAATCCTGGATCCGCTCCTGATAATGCGGGTAAGTAACGATATGGAAGGAAATAAAGAGATGACCCCGCTGCGTGGCTTTACAATTAACTTGCTATAGTATGTATACTCATGTATATAGTTTATCGATCATGACCACCATTGCAATCTGAACTTTTCTGTTTCATCATCCTTGTAATGACTTATTAAATCTTACTTTCTGGAGAGCCTTTTCCTTATCCGAACTTGTTGGATCTAATACGTTTTTCAACCATTTTACAGTAAAATATGTGGCGATCAGTGTCACAGAAACGCCAATTAGACTGTGTATTAATTTGGCAATAAGTTCGTGTCTCTGTAGTCCTTGGATGATTTTCACTTCTTCGGGATGTGCCAGCGCATATCCTGGTTCCCCGGCCTTGCTTATTAATAACCCTCGTGGTTTAAAATGTTCTATGAATGATAACAGTTTTGAGAGCAGTCCACCATCGGATGCGATAGCACTGGAAGACGCCATGTTGATGACGTAAATTTCAATATCCTGTAGGTTATAATGGAAAGTTATTAAGTTTCATTCTCTCTTAGCAACATAATTTATTAACTTTTATTTAGCCACTTCATCATACTACTTTATTGCATTAAGTAATGCTCACTAAAGCTGTAGTCCACCTTGATCAAAGGTAGCACTGAATATATATTTCCAAGATTGACCTTCGATAAACTAGGCCTCTAAAAACTGGGTCAACTAAGAGTTAATCGGCTTTATTTGAAAAGAAAAACATCAAACAATCAAAATATATCCACTTAAACATTTTAACGTGATGGGGATATTTCATTCTTCAATTTCGAAATACATTTCTTCATTAGCTCGTTTTAAGATAAATTTTCAAGGAACTATTTCCTAGCACGTGCTTTGTGTATCCATCCACCAGGAAGACGCCATCATGGATCCTGTGGGTTTCGTACCTTGAGCAAGGACGCCAAAAAGACCAGTTCTTCACTTACAAATAAGAAATAATCCACATTTAACTTTAGGAGAATGCTTTATGGGCCAATGCTACTGCCAACAAGAAACCGTAGAAGAAGAGGCCGAATCGCTAACTAGCAACCCAGTTGAAAGCCGACAGGATCGTCGGCGAACTGAAAACTTCACCAACAAATCTGCAGATATGAGCACCAACATGGCAAATCGCATCAAGGGATTAGTGAGTAAGAAGAAGAGAAGATATCAGGACGATGGTTTCGACCTAGACTTAACGTGTATCCTTTGCTCTTTCATGTAAACACGGTAAACTAACTGTTGTTAGTCGCTGTATTTACACCGTTTCATTTGTTGTCATGCTGACCTAATTGTGGTTTTTCTCGTATGCCAGAGAAGAGCCAAAGCCAATAGTGACAATCCACAGTAATATTAAAGTCCCATCAGGACAGTAACAATAGTCAAATGCTATAAAATCATAATCACAATAGGAAATCCAAATTGTATGAACGGTGGTTTTGCAGGATCTTGTCTCTTGATCAGTTGTACTTGGCATGATGATTAGGATATGTCGTTACACCAACATCCTCAAATAATTGTCATAACATTATATGAAGCAAATAGGCATTTGCACCTTTGATGAAAAGTCCATTGCATTGTTCCCTAGAATATTATAAGCCCCAAGCACTTTGAAATGATTATTTTTATAATCACAATTGTGCTCAAGTGTGAAAGATATAGGTAAATTTAGTTGAAAATAATTTAAGTTCCTGAAAAGGTTGCATTTCTGAAGTTCTCATTTTTCTCCTTATCTGTAGCTTTGCATATTACTGAAAAGCCAACAAATGTTGCTGTTGATTGTGATAGATATTTAAATCTGTTCTCTTATTATCACAGTATCATTTGATTAATTGGTACTATCAAATCCCCATATACATCAATCAGGTTATGGATGACAGTTTCAATTTTGGACAGTTTTCAACTTGCAGTGTAGATTTCCACTATGGTTTTAGCACAGAACCACATTCAGATTCACACATTGCACTAGCTAAGTTGGTCTAACTCTGCGAGTGGATTGTTGCTAAAGTGCAATCAGTGGAATCAGCTAAATTTTGGAAACAGCTAATTCTGATATGCCTGCTCAGGCAACTAAAGGGTAATTAACTATTAGATGCAGATTAAGCAGATACTACTGATTGCATTTTACCAAAAATTTGCAGCAGAGTTGAGCTGACCCAGCTTGTATGACATTTGAAACTGAGTGTGTCTTTGGTAAATAAAAGAAAATCTGATTGAACTAGCATACTTATTAAATACCAAAAAAACCCAGTTCTAGAACACTAAGTTAATATCAGAAAAAGTTGGCAGGAGTGTGAAGGACAGAAAATATTAGGCCAAAATGATGCTCATGGTAAAAATAGATAAAAAAATCAAGTTCTAGGATTGAGCTGAGTAGTGTTGCGAATTATGTACACAAGAACAAATTTTGTATTGCATAATTTTAGGAAAAAGATATGTTACATGAATGCATAGCCTTTCATTTATGACAAAAAATGTAGTGTAATTTGAAATTGTGAATGAGTAGGGTATGATACAGCTAAAGAAGAAAAGATTAAGTAGTTGTGTTTTTAATGGGGTTAGCCTTTGTATTTGGTGAAAGTTGAAGAGCTGCAGTTGTTTTACAGTTTATATGCTTCTAATAACTCATTGACAACAGGAGAGGTTGCAATGTTTATAAATATAGTATTAACCGTATTGTATGGTTTTAAGTAGATATATTAATAATGATAATAATATTTATTTCTTAAAAAATGCACTACACTTCCATCTCTGTGCTGTTTACTAATAAAATTATCAGAATTATAAGTAATAATATAAATAATAAAAGCTGAGGTGATTAAAACAATTAAAATGATTAATACTGGTTATAATAGTTATAGTCTAAACAATAAAACATTTTCTGATAAAATGAGAAAATATAAAATTTCAAGTATTAAATTTTAATTGAAGTACTGTGCAAATAAGGAGGTTTTCAAGTCTTTTTTTTTAACCCTCAACACTATCAGTAGTCCGAATGTGTGAGGGGTAGTTCATTCCATAAAATGGGTGCTGCAATTGAAAATGCCCTGTGGCCATAGGTTTTAGTTGTTTTTTGTTGTCATTCCTTATTTTATTCTTTTGTACTTTCAGGTTGCTTTTTTATTGCCTATTGATCAGTTCAAATAATGAAAATGATTAACTGAAATCTATAGTGCATAAGGAATTTAGAACCTCAGGTCATGGGACATTTGACCCCTTTGAACTCGGTTTTAGTATCATTTCATAAGCCTTGCATATGCTGATTATCATGATTATCAGGATGATAACTAGATAGATAACCAATTAGTTATTGTACACATGACCCAAGTATCATGACAAAGAAAAGGCAGGACTATCACATTTTGTCATTTTTATGAATTTGAAATGTATGGATGTGTCTTTATTTGTGATTAATAGTTATGAATGTGTCTAGCAAAGTCTCAGTTCACATACTTAATCCTTTTATCTATAAGAGCTTTTGTATCCTATTGTCTTAATCTGCATTTTACTTTTAATTGATTATTTGTAAAACCCAGAGAATTTCAGAATTTCACTACCTAGAAAATGGTTATGTTTATTAATAAGGTTTCTTAGTCATATAAAGGGACTTCTTTGTCATTGCAATAACCTAAATATGAAGGCCATTTTTTCAATTAAGACAGTGTTGTAGTGTTAGACCGCATTCACATCGAGTTGAGCCATGGCTCTACAAAGCCATGAATTAAATATGGCGGATGTACATGAAAGGAAAACCGCCTAATCTTTTAATAGTCTCTCCGCCTCTCATACGCCTCCCCATGTGTCGTCCCAATGGAGCCAAGATTTAATGGCTGTACCCCCGCAGGGACGACAAGTGGGGAGGCATGTGAGAGGCGGAGAGACTATTAAAAGATTAGACAGTTTTTCTTTCATGTACGTCCGCCATATTTAGTTCATGGATTTGTAGAGCCATGGCTCAACTCGTTGTGAACGCGGTCTTAGAACCTAATTCATGAGCGTTTTACTGGCAGGTACTGTCAGTATTTTTATTTGTTGAAACATCGGCTCTACCATATCCCAGTTTCTAACATGACATATGATGGGTGGATAGAAAAATTGCATCAATCCTCAGATTTAATATTTAAGAAGTATCAGTTATATGATTCAACTAAATGGTCCTTAGTACAGTTTTATTTTCGTAAGAATTACCAATTATGTGATTCAACAAAATTATCCTTTGTTGTACCACATAGTATTGCCTTCTTCTGTAAGAGACACATGGCATTCAGTACAAAATAAATAGCCCAAAATGGCAAATAGGCAATTGCTGTAAATATAAGCATTTTGCAGTTTCTTGAATTTGGGCTTCTTTCTAACTCGTACAAATGCTCTTGAGTAATTGCACTTTAATGAAAGTGTGGCAATATTCAATTTCTTCCAGATCATTTTAACAACTTTTTGAACAAGTTGTGTCTGAATTTATAAGCAATCTTGAGCAGATTTATTATATACAGTTTGCAATCAAAATTCAAAGCAGTGGGGGCATCTGTCTGAGAGGTTGTTGTTGGAGTATCAATATAGGTAGATAAAATTCACAGTGTTTTGAAAATTTGGGATAATATATTTCTGGTAGTAGTTGAGACATTTATCCTGATATGAAAAAAGTAGAGAGCAACTTGCAGAAAAGATCAATTAATCAGCTTTTCTAAAAATGCCAAACCTAAAAATGCAAAGCTGGAATTAAACACTTTCACCAATAATTTCTAAGAGATTACTGGTGAAAGTGTTTCATTCCAGCTTTGCATTTTAGGTTTGTGAAGACATTAATACTCTGGGTATAAGCATTTACTATATGGACAATCTCAGTTTCCTGAGGAGACATCTCAAAGGCTCTCTTAGTGAGCAGAATATGATTATTAACACTTCTTAAGCATGCATTTACTGGCAAACCTAAAAGGTGAGCTGAGGGCAGCTTAACTGTGTTGCACTAAGTGGACCCTTTAAACATGCAATCAAATAGATACTGACCTGTAGATTGCAAGTTGCAAGCAGACTTCACAAATTATATGTGACAGTGTTTGAGACTAGGTTGACTACCCTGATTAGTTCAGTTGAGTGTTTGGTGCTGCCTTCCTCCATCAAACCCAGACGGAAATTTATTAGCTGCTGTTCAAATATCTGAGCAAGTAGCATACAAGTCCACTTTGCATTTAATCAGACAGAAGAATTTGAAATGCTTTTTGATTTTCTCTCATTTTCTATTAAAAACTTCATATTAAAGATACATATTATTTGAATGCAAAGAATTTCTTAATTGGAACTTTCTAGTAATGACTTGCTTTCTGTTCTTTGGTTTGTTTTATGTAAATACTGTGCTTTCCCCTTTAGAGCAGCAGTAGTATTGAGAAGTCACCTTGGAATAAATTCAAAACTGTTAATTTGCTTTTGTTTTATTATTATTATTTTATTTATTCATTATCACTTCCAAGTTGTCCTTAATAGTGGACTTCAGATATCTGTCCAAATATAATTGCCATGGGATTTCCTGCAGAAAGGTTAGAAGGAGTGTACAGAAATAACATTGATGATGTTGTCAGGTAAGAAACCAACAAATTGAAGTACTGTATGTGAAGTAAAGAATTGATTTAAATAAATAGGGCTGGACATTTAATTTTGGCACCTGGTAGGACTGGCTACCACTGTTGTCGAGCCCTTATACATGTGCATTTTATTTAGATGTATAAGAATGAACGCTTACCGTTTAGTGAGCGACTAGATTGCAGTATGGTGAAACTTTTAATTCCTTTAAGTAATTAATTGAGGTTTTGGCTTCTAATAACAGGTTACTTTCTGTGTATTTTCTTGATAACATATCTTAGTTCTATCATTTCAGATTTCTTGAACAGAAGCACAAAGGACACTATAAAGTATACAACCTGTAAGCTTATTTTTTTATTTTACTTATCTTACTTACCCTGAACCCTATACATAGCTTTAAAAATTAGAGAAGTAGTGAAGTGCTTCTCTTTGTGAAGCTCTTTAGACTTATTATTATCAAGCAAAATATTTGTTGTTTGGAGGAGAGGCAGAGCCCAAGGCCCTATTTACGTTGAGTGGTACAGTTTTCTGTATCGTGCCAGTTTGACTGATCCTTGCATGTAATTTCTAAGTTGGATTTTACTCCCTTAACTGGCTATGTTGAGTGAATAGGATTCTGTTATACTGTGATACTGTTATGTGATAGCCAGGCTATTCAGTTGTTAGGCTCTCATTTTGCAGTGGTATTGAAAACTGTAATGCTTGAATTAATAACTTCATAAGTCTTCATTTTAGTTCTTCATATTTGTTATTGTCATGTGGCATCAGTATTATGGATATGTTGATATGCATTTGATGATTCTGAGAGGTGATCATGGCCAAGCCTTGCTAGTTCAGCTGTATACTCAGTAGCATATATAACATTCTAAAATGTATTTCATAATTACTTTTTATTCTTTAAGTTGTTCTGAAAGAAATTATGACCCCTCCAAGTTCCACCAGCGGGTGGCTACATTTCCATTTGAAGACCACAACCCACCCAATCTAGAGCTGATAAGACCCTTTTGTGAAGATGTGGATGCTTGGTTATCACAGGATGACAGAAATGTTACAGCAATTCATTGTAAAGCTGGGAAGGTGAGACTTCAGAGAATTTATAGTGGAAATTTAATATTATCAGGGTTATTGTGGAATGTTACAGTAGTTTATTGTTCAGCTTGGTTGAAGGTGAAAATTGAATTTTTTTTATCTTTTTGTTATTCATTACTGCACAAAGTATTTTGATTTGGGTTTATAGACATTTTAAAATAGATCATTGTTGAACAGTAAAAGTGGGGCAAATAACATAGTTGTCTTCTTTATTGCAACTCATACAAAGCACTTTGTTAAAACTATGTAAAAAATAGAGAATGTGTAATGAAAGTGTATTTTGCTACGTCTTAAATTAGGGCCCATGAATTTTGACCAAGATCAAGTCTGTTCAGTTGCAAAGACTTCTAAAATGTCTACCAAATTGAAATGTTTTAAGAGGAAGTACTGGGTATTTCAATTGCAGGGTAGAACGGGTGTTATGATCTGTGCTTACCTATTACACAGAGGGAAGTTTGACAGTGTAGGTGATGCCTTGAAATTTTATGGACAGGCAAGGACCAGGGATGAAAAGGTAGATATTGATATTGATATTGACCTGTTTATTATGGGTATATTTTGTTTTTAACTTTACAGCATATTATAGTAAGGTAGGACAGTGCATTATGAATGTTGATTTGGGATTGTTTCTGTTCCAAAAGACTACATATCTTGGGAGAGGATGGTAAATAACCAAGTATTTAAAAAAGGTTTAAAGGTTAAACAGTAATTTAAAAAAAATTATAACCATTGAATGACAGAAATAAAGCATGTTTACAACAATAGAGGCACTGATTGAACAAAAACCATCAAAATCAAATATAATATTTGTGGACTTACATGGGAAAGGAATAACAATTTAATTTGTCTTTTCAATAGAATTAAAAACTGCATTTGGGTACAGTGTTCTTGATTTATCAATAAGGCAGACCAAGAGGCAAGTATTGTGAGTCTGGGTTGTTTTGTGCCAACAATTACTTCTTATCAGGGTGTTGTGTTCATATTTTCCTAACACAATATGCAAAACCACAGAAAGAAAAATAGTGGACATAAAAAAAATTAATTTATAGGATATAATACATATATCTAAAAGTTATCAAAAGTCTGATGGTTGATAAGTGCTAGAAGATTGTTGAAGAGGTCTGTACAGTTCGTTAATTGAATTTTTTTTTCAAGTCAGCTCCTTTAGTTGATTTGAGAAAAAAAAACAAAAGAAAGACAGGTGTCTAAGATACATTAAGTGGAATTTTTAGGGATATGATGATGTCTTTTGATAACTATCTATTGTAAAACATGGAAGAGAAAAGCCTGTCCTTAACCTGACTTGGCTACTTTTTTCTCAGTCAGTCTTTATTATTTAGTACGTAGTTTATATGTACAAGGTAGCCTTTGTATCTACTCCCTTTCTATTCATTTGTCTTTCCTGAGCTCTGCTGCTCTGTGGAAGAATGTATTGATCAGTCATATTGCAATTCTGCTTGGCTGTCATGCAATTTTAGCTCAACTTGAGATACTTAGCATTTCACCATTTGCAGGTATTGGGAAATCAGATTGAATGGAAGGGGCACTATATTGATGTGTGGTTATAAGGTCAAGTTACAATTATGATAAGACTCATGCACATTTAGCTTTTATGAAATGGCTTGCTTTACTTACAATGAAGGTTTTGCAATTTTGATGTTTTATTTCCAGATATAATTGACTGGTTTTTATTATTGATGTACCTAAATATTCTTCAATGTCTCTCTATTGTTGATTTTTTAGGGGGTAACGATTCCAAGCCAACGGAGATATGTAGAGTATTACGGAAATTTGGTGCGAAGGGGTCTCCACTACAAACCAGTCACTCTATTATTACGGAAAATTAGATTTGAAACAATTCCCAATTTTAATGGAGGCACTTGTAGTAAGTATGAAATAGATCTTGTGGGTATTTAGTCAGTGATTCCAAGTGATGAATGCATTTAAGTTTTGTATATGAAATTTCAACTAAAAACTAATTTGTTGATATAGAAGAAAAGGAAATTGTCATTCATGATTATTTGCATAGACCTTTTGGAATATGCTATCTAGACTGATTAAGTTCATCATCAAATTGCACCATGCTGTCAGTGTGGGTTTCCTCATCTTCAATATAGATGTGCATTTAAGGCATTTAAGTGAAAGATGAAATTACTCAAAAGTTTTTTTGATAAAACCCTTTTTAATAGTAGGAATGATCATTTCACCTGACATTTCAATTCCCCTTTTTCATTTATTTTTATATTATTTTTGAAAAAAAAGTATTTATTTGTTCTTTTCTTTTGAGACGGAAATCGAAACCTGTTGAACTGCTTGATAAAACCAGCACTGAACTTGCTATATCAGTGATTAGCTAAATGTGAAATAAAGAGGAAACCTAGACTGGTGCAGTGAAAATCAATTCCCTAAGAGCAATGTTGAGACTTAATTTATTTGAGATTTAATGTATAGTCAACATTGACTTCATTAGAATTATTATTTGGATAATGACTGCCATTCACTTTGATGAGCATTCTCGTGCAGTTTGAATTCAATTATCTAAAGATTGGCTGAATTTGATTACAGGTTATAATACAACTTCACTGAAAAAAATTACCTAGAATTGATTTCTTTAAAAAGGAAAGAAAAGTGTTCTCTGTTAGATTATGGCTAAGGAAGTATTGGATATATTTGCATTTGCACATTTTATTTTCAGCTCCATTCTTTGTTGTTAGTCAGTTAAAGGTGAAGATATATACATCAAGAGTGTATGATACAATCAAAAAGGGCCAGCAGTATTTTGAAATGGAAATCTTTCCACCAATTCCTGTGTGCGGAGATGTCAAAATAGAATATTTTAATAAACCAAAAATGATAAAGAAGGTAAAATGTGTTAAATTCAGACTGTATTCAGTGTGTAAAATACCAGTAAAATTATTAGTCAGAATTTTTTGAAGTGCATTAGACAGATATGTTTAAGCCATTAAGAAAGCACCTTTTGGGTTTTAAAAAATTCATTGCACTACAAACTGTGTAGAAGTTGAATTGGGCAGTAATATCTATTTGGTCCCTTATATATTCAAAAAGGTGTGGATGTTTGTTCAGAATGTTTTTTGCTATATATTTGTAATAGCAGATGCCAGATGCTACATCTTTCTTATTATTCTCTCTTTAGGAAAAAATGTTCCATTTATGGTTCAACACATTCTTTGTGGAGGATCGTGAGGAAGTGGTCCAAAGTAATGGCAATGGTCAGTTTGGGTGTAACTATGGTTCCCAAGGTTCCATTGGGTCAGGGTCGCAGCAGGGGTCCAGTACAAGTTCACAGCAGTGGTGTGGGCCTAATACCACAGTCACAGCACCAGGACCAGCATCTTATCTTACTGCAGAGTTTGCTAAAGATGAAATAGACAAAGCCAATAAGGACAAGTCACACAAAATCTTCAGTCCAAACTTTAAGGCAAGTTATGGTCATGTTATTTGAGAGAACATTGGCAGTTTAATTGGTTTAATCCCTGTCAAAAGTAAATATATTTATTGATTTTATTTTTTTTAATTTTTAACGGGCATCTGTTTTTAAAGTGAAGATTGCTTAAATATCTTTCTATTGAATTTCTTTGGTTAAGATGTCGGTATGTGTGACATTGTTTCAAGGTGAGCAGGACCACTATGCATTAGTTTGTTCCTGGAATTGAGATAAGTCTTGAACTTCAATCAGTTCATTAAAGATAAACTTTTATCCAATTATCCTGACTAGTAGATTATCCTGCAGACAATTTCTTGAACACAAAATGGTGTCCTAAGAACTGTTAAGTCCATAAAATTGTTAGCATTGTAGAATGGTATTGGTAAATTAAAAAAAAAAGTTACAAATAGAATAAGAAATACTTTTTTGTTTCTTTGATTTTCTTTTTAGATATTAGATCATTTTACTGTACATTTTCTTTTACAGTTAAAACTGTATTTTACATCACCGGAAGATGCTGACCAAATAGATGATCCACTGGGAGAGAACAGGATGGCAGAAGCAGCCATGGAATCTGTAGCTTTTCATAGTAGCAGTGACAATGAAGTTTTAGATGAGAACCTCTCAGATACTGACACAGACAACGAATGGGAAGGATGTGAAGTGACTCATGTATGATGTTGGTAGTAGATATGTTTGTAAGGATTGGACACCCTCATATTTTTTTTAAGAAAAAAAAACAACGGATTCATAAGGGCATCGGCAGATATGTTTTGACCTTGAAACTGGGGGATCATGTAAGATGTTATGTGCCAAGGAAATGGGATAGTGTGATGGCCAGAGATACAAAGTGAATAAAATGACACTGAATTACAGTGTAGAGAGCAAGTAAAGGCTGACATTAGAGGTATAAGGATGGAATTCCTATTTTTTGTGCCTGGGAGGTAAATCTGACTCCTTCCCTGAAGGATTGTTCTAGTTGAAGCAATCCTGTTGTTCTAGGAATATACATTACCATGTATCAGTGGTATGGGCATTCTGTGGTCAATTTGTTCTTTTGTTCTGACTGATGAATCTGAGAAGCCAATACACAGCAGAAGTATTGTTATTATTTTAAGTATTTTGTTTGTATGTTGAACATACACAGCCAGACACAGGTTTGTGTTATAGTAATTAAGTTATATTCACTTTGAAAAAGTTATACCAGCTAAGATCTCATTTCTCCCTTGTGATAAGTTGGGTGCCCTCCCAGCAGTGGACCCCTTGACCATCAATTAATTAACAAGTGTTACTTTAAAGAGTGCATTTGTTCCCATGAGGTCTATTCTGGGATTATTACTGGTTTATTAATAAGTATAACTGAAAATAGATGAGATTTTTTCATTGTGAATATAGCTTGAGTATTCTACGTGGGAGTTGCAAGAACAAGTGTACATGTACAGTCCATCAACCTGATTAGGATCTCCTGCTGTTGCAAACAGGCAAAATTTTGTGGAATTTGTACATATGTAGAACTGTGTCACATTTCATTGTTATTATTTCATTCATCTGCTTGATTTCATCCAGGGGATCAGAAATTTACTTTAAAAGATAAAGTATTATATTATTACTATGGTTAACGAAAGAGAGGGGTGTGATAAGATAGCAGGAAGACTGCATGGTTTGTCTCAGAGTGAAATGATTTTATCCATCCCACTTCACAATGTGGGGCCATTACTTGTTTATTTTAGATTAGCCATAGTGCATTCATTCATTCATTAAAACACCCATGTCAGATAGCCATCATCACATCATTGTCATTGTAGCATTGTCACTAGTGGCTGCATCATTCCATTTCTAGTATTAGGAAGTTGATTTCAGCATTTTAGTACAGATTTCTGTCAGCAATGTCGTTCATTTTCCATTCGTGTCATCACATTTACTAGTTCTTAAACTTTTTATAAGCACATTAATCTGCTTATAAACCTTCGCTAGATTTTTTCAACCATAATGAATTGAGCAAAGAAGAAAATACCCATGAAGTGTGTGGTTAAGTATATTTTAATGTATGAATTAAGCATGAAGGAAGTACTTAAAAATAAACTTGTTTCTCAAGTATAACAACTTCATTTGTTTTGTCATTTCAGTTTGTACTTGCAAAAAATGTGTTTAAGAGTGAAATCCAGTGTAAAAAGAAAGTATTGGTGGATTTGGTGATAAACTTGGAATTCTGTTGATTGCAAGATCTTGCATGTAATATTCAAGTATCTTCCTCTCAACCAGGTTCATTACTTTGGGATTTTTTCTTTATCTGCTTAGATTAAGCAGGAAGAAACGGGTAATTCTGACACATAAAAGAAAAAAATTGGGGCAAATTGGCTCATTTGACCTGATGGCCTAACAGCACTAATTTAAGGTGAAAACTAATATCATTTTCTAACGGATGTCCCTCACCTGAACAGCTATCAACATCACTTTAATGCCAATTTAATCACCATAGTGAGTGGTGCCAGGAAATTTTTCTTGGAAGGCTTACAGTAAAGAGGCAAAATATTTCCTTCTTTTAATGGAACATCATAATTACGGTCTCATGGCACCAGATTGTAGTTCAAACCCTAGTGCGGAAGCTTGTGGGGTGGTGAATTTAAGTATTTCAGTTAAATGAAACTGGTAAAAAGCTATTTTACTAAATGAAGGCCTTTATATGTACTAACCAAACCCTTTATAATGTATATGGCATGGCAGACATAGTTTGAGGCATAGAATGCTGTATAACAGCTTATTGGAGTGGTCAGCATTGTTTTTAAATTTTTTTAAAACATACACTATGAGACTGTATATTTTCTGATCATCACTCTTCAAATTTCTGGGTGCAAATTTCACCTTTTTTGGGAAACACAAACCACCCTTTTGAAGGAAACATCTATATATTCCAAGAAATTTGAATAACATCATCAAGAGTGAATAGGCTGATACAAACAATATTTTTGCAGACTTTTAATGCATAATAGTGGACCTCTATATAATATTGTCTGAAATGGTTGGTTTCTTTAGATTCCATAAGTTAGGTGTAGAAAAGAGCTGTCAAATCATAATGCAAATCAATTTTTTCAACAATTCCTTAATTGCACATAACAGAGACAGTTTGAAATGCACCACACAGTTTTTGATTAGAAAAGATCAATCAGTGAACTTCTACAATATTAATAAAGTCCACAATGCTCCAAAATATTACAAATCTGGATTCCATTCTACTTGAAACGAGTGGTTTTGATAGTTGTACTTAAAGATTGGTTCTTCTGAGACAATATTTTGACTAGATTTAACTGAAAAAATACTTCTACTGAAGCAAGTTTGATTACTCATAATTATCTGCAGAATAAAAGCAAATATAGCAAGACAAAAATCCAGTAATCTTTACTTGGACATATGCCTGTGCATGAAGACCTATATCTAAACCTACTACATACAGTATAAAAAACAAGCAGCTATGCAGCTTGAACTACAAAATATAAAAGCTGTAACTAAAATTCATTAAATAAAACTTGCTCATATTTTTTAAGTTTCTTATTATATGAGACCATAATTATCTTTGCAAAAATAGATATGATAACAAATATGTCAATTAAATCTCTTAAGATTGGTAAGTCTAAACTGTACATTTGCATGGTTTTGCAATTTGAAGCTGAGGTAGAATCTACATTTTCACTACCCAAGACTAAAATCACAGATTCAATGATCATATGTATTAGCCTGCATGGACAGTGAAAAAAAGATCCCTTGTTCCCATTGCTCCACTCAATAAAACAATAAAAACATTTAAGCCAATCTGAGGAGTGTGTGACCAAACCATGGATACATTATCTTTGGATTCCAAAGGTTTCAAACCCCTCTCCACAATTATTGGCTACATGATTGTCTTATCTTTTCCATGGTTACACACAAAGTGGACCTTTCAGGTGAACACATACAACTCAAATACAATTACAACACTTCTATAAAGTATTTTATACAAAGTGAGTTATAATAGTCATTTAAAAAATAAGTGCTTTTTATGTTAATACTATGTAGTGTATACATTCATAAATATTCTTTGGTGATTACAATCTGCTTCATTTTAGTGAATTTTAAGTATGAGCCCTTGATTATTAAAACAGAGATTAATCTAAAGTCCCTTAAACTATTGGTCTTTATGTTGGACGGAAAATATAAAGAAAATAGTCGAACAACAAGTAAGAAATCTTAAAAAAGAAATATATACCTTTCTAGAAAGCAGATTCTTCTTTTAATTGTTGTATCATTTCAAGAGCACAGCATTAGTATAATCAACTCAAATTACTGAACATTAAATTTTCCTTCACATCTACTAACCAAAAACACTTGAATAAAAGCATTCTGCAACTATTAAAGAAACTAAGATTAAAACAGTTCCACTGTCTAATCGATTGTTTTCACATGCTACCAATTAAGCAACAGATTTAAAACACAATTTAAACATGAATTCGGTCACTTCAAACACAAAGGCAACAATTTATGACATAGTCCATTATAAAACAGTCGCCACAACTTGATCACACCATGTTTACATTAGAAATACTATCATATGTTCTGATTCTACTATGATCAATATGTTAATGACTATGGCTGGAATCTAAAATATATGCATATTACGAACTTACATTGCTATGTGATGCCCTCACTTGTATTTTGTGAGACTTACCTACCAAGCCAAAAAGCCCGGACCACACTTCCTGTTAAAACATACTTTAATTCCAAGATATTGCAATGTGAAATCTGACAAAATGTCATCTGACTAGAAAATTTGATGTCTTAATCTTTTTTTTTTTTTAAGGTCCACTTTTTCTCCATGATTTTTGTCGAGGTGCAATCTTTGGTGTGTTAGCTCCCCTCCACCAGCGTCCTCCACTAAGGTCAGCTGACCAAGCTACCAGCGGCCGCTCTGTGTGGCCAAGTCATGTCGCCGAATAAAAGACCCAGTATCTCGGAATGGGTTGTTGGAACCAGGAGTGGCAGAGAAACTTTTTCTTTTGTTGAGATCTGGATAATGAAATTGACACCAAACATTCTTACATTTCATGAATTTTTACGGGTTGTTACTACTGTAGATTTTAAAAGCATGCATACAAATACAGGAATAAGAAAATTCAATAAAAGCTGCCTTGTGAAAATTGTTTTATCAACAAAACTGAACTGAATTTCATAAGATTCAAAACATTCAATTCAAAATACTCATATCGAAGAAATGAAAGAACAGAAGTACTATTCACATCTTGGAGACCATTCCCATACCCTATCATAGTCTAACTTTGTATCAAACTATCTCCAAAGGGATTCTCACTTAATTGCAATTAACTTAAGCACCTTAGATGTCTGTCACGCCTACTAAAGCTGATAGGCAGTAATTAACTATCATTCAGCAGCTTTAGTAGGCATCCCAGACATCAAAGCCACTTAAGCCGAAAGCAATTTAGCGAGAAACCCCATGGAGATGGACTGACCCTGTTAGGTCCACGATAGAACTATAGCCTGAAAATTGCTTTTTAGACCAGGTCCTGGTTTCACAGAAAAACAAAACTTAGTTCCCTTGCTAAGGATGTATACATGTTTCCAAGTGAGTGCTGTACCATTGTTCCTATAGGGTAAGATGTGTGCACCTGACCATGGTAGCCACTGGGACTGACAAATTATTATTATTATTTTGTGAAAATGGGATCAGAAATTTAACTACTTTGACCCAAGGTAAATGGGAAGAAGTTCCATTAAATAAAATATTGCATCCTTTTTATAATGAGAAAAAAACAGTATTATGTTTCAAAACATAACCTATTTTATCTAAGTGGACTACTAAGGACTGATCTCAACTAACTGTTGCACCTACCTGCTATAGCCAAAAGCATCTTTCTTCTTGCACCAAAGGTGGTAATTCCCAGTTCTTTTAAGTCCTGGTCAGTCAGGGTCAGGAATGTAGCAAAGTCAATCTGGAAGAAATCAAACTCAACATGACTAACCAGCTGCTTGTGAAATTCAATTTAAAGTACAGGTTTTATATATATATATATGTTGTAAGGATTCTTTAAGCATTTCCAGATCGGATGTTTTATACAGAAAACTATTGTACTATAAAAATTATCACTAAAAAACTAATGTCACTGCTACTACAAAGGAAAGATGTACAGGAACTTTCAAAGAACTGATCCAAATCACAGGTTTTTCTAGCATTGTGATATGCACATAGTATATGCACATTGTATTCAATAAATATTTAACCACTGGTTCATACTGACCTCTTGTTGTTGAAACAAGTCTGTATATTTCCCAAGCCCTAGTCTGCTGAATAGCTCTGCCAAGTCCGTCTTTGGTGGCCAAGAGGAGCTACTGTTTCTCAAGTGGGCTGAACTGTCTACATGATTGCCAAGATCCAACTTGAACTCTGCTATAAATAGTTAAATAGCAAAATCCTTATATGAATACTGTTTTAAAATTATCTTGTCATTGCCACATGGTGATCAGGTGAACCTAAATTAGGTTTTTGTTTTATAACCAAGGAAGTGAGCCGCAAAATCTAATCAATTACTTTAACATAACTATAACTACTTATAACCTGAAACTTTTGCACAGCACCATTTTCGGTCTGTAGTAAAAATTCTTTTTATGATTACAGTACATTTAGACACCAAGCCAATTTTAACTTACGTTGCTTCTTCCTTGGACTCGGAAAATCCCCAGGGGCTGGACACAGGGGTTTGTTCTTGGTCGAGTCTCTCCATGGATCTCTATCAATTCCATCATCTTCCTCACCAAGTGTGGACTAAAATAAAGACTCGTTTAATCAAATATGTTATCTGAGTGGAATATGCTTATTCATTTTTTTTTTGTTCTGCTGCAGCTACAACTGCTACTACTATAAATAAAAGAAAAAAATATGCAAGCATAATGCAACTATATACATTTATTATGTAAAAACATGAACACATAAAATAACACATCTGACAAAAATTTGAAAATTTAAAAAAAATTATTATTATCAAAAAGCACAACATCCGATTACTCACATTTTCATCCTCATCCTCATCATTAGCAGACTAAACACAAAGAGTCGTAACATATCAAAATACTGCTCCATCTTTACAAATTCTCTTCTTTACACAATGAATTTCAATTTGAACAGTTTAATGTTGAAAAGCATAAGGAACCAACTGAAACCAATTTTTCATTAATTTTGTGTTATATAATAATATACATGTCCCTTTGCTATAGAATTACATTACAGTAGTCATTTGATTGGGAAGAATAGCATTGAAACTTAAAAATAATAATTACCTCATAAGTAGTGGGCATAGTTGGTCCTTTGTAAGTGTTGTTACTGAAGTTCATCTTATCCCTAATAGCAGAATCTGGCATAGATTTTGAGAAGCCAAGACCTGCCCAATAGTCTGTTGGGATTCTGGATTCACCTTCTGGTTTCTTTTGCATAGCTAGAGTGAGTGAGAAAATAGTAAACTTATAACTTACTTAGTATCAACTTCATCTGCACGTTACAAAATGATTAACAGAACAACATTAATATAACATTTTTAAATACTGCAGGGAGAATTGGAGGGGCAGAAAATGTCCACTAATAATCAAATTCATTTTAAAAAATGTAAATAAATGAAAAAAGGAACAAATTAATTTTAAAAAATGTAAATAAATGAAAAAAGGAACTAATTCATTTATGTCTCCTCCATCACAGTGTGCCACAAACTTTCATAGTTCCATTCACAACAAGAAAGAAAGCAACAAAGAATACTGGTTGTCTCTTTTTGTATTTCTGTAAGCAAAATCCCTTTTGAAGTGAATAAAAAATGCATAGTTAACTAGACAAGATTGCATTCACAGATAAATAAATAAAAAAAATCTGGTATACCTATTCCCAGCTCCTCTACGTACATGTAGGGGATAGTAGGGGAGTATAAAAATGTTCACTGAATGAGGAAATATAAATGTTTGTGTGGATGACTGGATTCTGGGAATGGAGGTATGGATAATACAACAGCCTCAAAATTTAATTTCAATTTTAAGTTAGAAAACATACCTTTGGTTGCCAGAAGTTTCTTCCTCTCATAATCAAATGGATATGCATTGTTTGAAAATAAGGAGTTTGTGTTGCTGTTCATGCTGTTGCCAGGGGAAGGTCGATTACTTCCTGGAGCCAGTGGGTCAGAACCATCAGACTCTGTACCAGACTCCGAGGATCTGTCTCCATTTCTGAAGGAGAAATACATATATAAATAATAATAAATTTGAAAAATACCAGGACATTTTCTCATTGAATTTTTATAAACAATCTACTTGATGAAATTTGCTGTACTTTCCTCTCAAGTATAATATATATTCCACAAAAACACCACTTACTGAAATGCCATACTCCTCATGTTGCCTTCCAGCAGAAGTATCTGCTGCTGAGCAGGTGACAGTGTATTAACTGTAGATCCAGGAGGCTGGTTAAGACCCAGAAGGTCAGAACCTGACCCACTGTTACTGGGAGAAGCTTGCTTTGGCACAACCACATTCATATACCCATTGCCTGATTTAACTGTCACTACTTCATGGCCTGAAAAAAAAAAAGAATGGATAAATTACAAACAGGTAATATGTTCACTTCTCTGGAAAAGTATTTTTTGTTTTTGAACTACAGAAAAAAACTTCCTTTACTTAAAGCTATCATCTCATGCTTTGTTCATCTTACAAATTCAAATTACCCAAAACATTGCTTTATACATGTTATAAATTCAGCCAAATGATTTCTTTTGACAAATTCAATGTTTAACCTCTAAACTTAAAATCTGCTCAAAACTTACTTTCACTCCCTTGGGGTGATCCTGGATTTTTATTAATGAGATCAATAGGGCTGTCCCTAGGGCTGTCAGATGGACTGGTGGCACTGCTGGGGTTACTGCTGGCTGTCGAAATGGCTACAATATTTAGGCATATACCAAATATTCCATTAATTGTCATTATATGTTAAATACACCATCATAAAATGAAAACAATTGATTTTTATTCCTACCATCCACTGATCTTGTATGTAATTTATAACACCTTATTATGCTGGCCAAGTAAACGATTAACACAATGTTTGAATGCGTTAATGGTGTTTGCAAAATTATGAATTTTTGCAGTGTTGATGGTTAGTACACACCTTTCTCAGGTGTTGGTACCCTAATAAATGCACTGTTTTGGTTTAGGTCTTTGAGCCCATTGCACTGGGTAAGCAGATTGTAAGTGGCTGTGATAGGTGGGAAGTTTCCAACATTGTTCACCTGCAGCAGCATTGGAGGGCCTTGCATACCTGTAGAATAAAATGGTGATATTTAAAACCCCCAATCAGAATATTAATACAATATCTGACTAAATTGCAAAAAAAGGTAAAAGCAGAAAAGGAAAAAAGGACTAAAATAACTTAATATTAACTTCACATATTGGCATTGTAAAATGTTTCTTACTATGCGATGTAAGCCAGTTATTTGGGCTTGTTGATCCAGGACTTCCACTGGTTTCACTACTAGTTGATTGGTGTCTCTGGCAGTTCTGGCCATTGATAACATACACAGGGTTGGGCAAAGTATTAATACTCAGCGTGTTCTGACCAAGCATGCCTGAAATATTAGATAGTGTAAATAGGAACTCTAGCATAAACATTAAAAAAGAAATTAAGATGGGAAATCTAGTATGAACATTAAGAAAGATTAAATTTTGACAAGCCAAAGCTCCAGTTTTCCTACATTTAAATTTAACGAAGAAGTCAAGAGATCCTTGAGATAAGCAACAAAGAAGAACTGCTTCAACAACATAATGTAAGTACTATTTTGAGTAAAAAAAAAAAAAAAAAAAAAAAAAAAAAAAATCATCACCTTCATATTTCTTCATTAATATTTCATAATGTTACATGAACTTTCTGGTGGATTAGCAATTTCAAAACCACATAAAATTAACCTCACCTAATCCAGCTAGGCCCAAGCTATTGGTGGTGGGAGAAATGTCATGGGTGGCTTCATGTATGGATGGAGGTAGAGACTGATCATCTCTGTCCAACCCAAGCAACACACGGCGTGCCTCATACATGTTCAGTGCATTGCGCTCAATACTCTTCACAATCACAGACTACAATGAAAGAAAATATCCATTTAATTTTAAATGAAGCAGATTTTTTCCTTTTTCTAAATTTTCAGGGAACATAGCAGTATCAATTTATATTGTATAGCATGTGTGAGGCTTTTCCGGAAAAATAATCTAAAATGAATTTAATATCAATTTTATGAGCCTTGTTGAATTAAAAAACCTTACCAGAGTTCAAAACTTTTTCCTCTCTGATATTATATAGCCATTTTAGAACTAAGACAATTTTGATCAAGATACAGATATTAAATTCCAGGTTACGGAAAAATGAAGACAAGGTCTTTCCATTAACTAAGCAACTGATCAGACAAGTAAGACCTACTTCTGATTTGAAGTTGTCTTATCTAACATGATATTTGAAATTTAAATTATGAACTTGCTTCATGTGTGAGCCCGGCTTTGAACGTGGTTAAAATATCATCAGACACTGCATTTGAAACAAAAGCACATTCCCTCTCTGATCTATGCACTTAATGTGCTAGCTGGCAGTGAACATGTTATTTAAAGCTGGCATTTGAGGTAAGGGCAATGAAGTTTGAGCAAAACAGTCAGAATATGACCACAAAGGTTAAGGTACTGCTGAGTACAATGCTTTTTTCAGCATGAGGGAGATAAAATTCAAGACCTTATTGTTTACTCAAATAACAAAATCTATGCCAAAAAACAGTTTGACCTTTCGAGGCAGGTGCAAGATCAACTGTAACTTATGTTTCTTAATGTTGTGTCATCAGCAGCAATCACCCCAAGGGAACAACCCTGTTGCAGCCTTCTTATGTAACAAATGCAGAGTGGTTTGAAAAACAAGATAATGAGAGAGACTGAGTATGGAGCAACAAATCCGGCAGCTGTTTCTTTCATGCAAAGAAGCTGAGAAGGGAAATGGAAGACTACCTGAAATTTCCTACTGCAGGAAATAAAAAGTGATTTTGCAACAAAAAAGGCAAAAAGGTCATGCAAAAAGTAAAAAAAAAAAAGACATTAGGACAAATGGGCTAGTCTGAATATCTGATCCTTGATTCTAAAAGTAAGAAGGCACACATTTACTTGAATATAGCATTATAATAAATGGGTAACAAAAGTAATTCTGTGGTTGCTTCTTTTTTACAATGGAAAAACAGGTATCAAATTTATTTGTACAAAAATGACATGATATTTAATATACAATAACAGACCTGGGTTGAGGAATATAAAACAGTCATTAAAAGCAAAATTTTATAAGTTAATACCTATATATCAATATCCTCCAAGAGAACATCATAAGTAGCAACTTGGTCGTCATCCTTCTTTCTTGTCATTTAATTGATAAAATGCTTCCTTTTCTCCGATTGGTCAAAAAACCTTCAATGATGCTATTGGTCAATACTAAATTTGGTGGTGATGTCATTGATCAAAATCTTGTTTTGTCAGAGTGAAAATTCACAGATATAAGGTCAAAGTATAGTGTCACTTTTAGAATGATAAGAAAAAATTTACCTTAGATGGTTGTTTTGGTTTTGGCTTGATACTGATAAAAACATCCAGCTGCTCCATAAGATATGCTATTTTGGCTGCAAAAAAATGGAAGAAACTAACTTCAAAAGGAATATACCATTGCAAATAATATATATATATATATATATATATATATATATATTTTTTTTTTTTTTTCCAGTAAATAGAACTTTTTACACTCACTTTGTCATTCAAGATTTATCAAGCAAAAATTAAAACAGTTTTCTTACCTTGACCGACTTCCACGTCAGCTTTCATATCAAACATAAGCACCAGTGGTAAGCATTGCTGAAATGGGCAGATTCCAATATTGTAAAATAAATTCTTGTTCAATCATGATATACTGAAACATTATTTCCACTATATTGTATTTTCTTGCAAACAATGATTGAGAAACCTAAATTTAGAGCTATTGGTGATTCTGTTACACGAACAAAATCAAAATAAAATTTTGCTTACTATTAACTGTTGCCTGGCTAAGAATACACTCTCAATTCCCCCTGTTATATACACTGTGCCTTTACGCTGTGGTGTCACATTGTTGGGATCTGGGAAATGGATGCTTGCTCCAGTCCTCTGCATGATATGTTTTACATTCATGCCACCTCTTCCAATCATGAACAGGTGGTGCTGGGGAGCAATCTCCAGTTGTGTACTGATAGGGATGTTGGTCTTAAAGATGAAAATTATTATTGTTAAAGCTACATTCTAGCAGCGAATGATGCAAATCTTTGTACCAATTTTCTTCCTCGAAACATATCCAAGTATGACATATATGTTTTACCATTTTATAAATGGCTTGCTTTAATCAAACTCACTTTGTTGCAGAAAACTTTCAATTACCCCTGAATTTCCAGCCAAATGCTCCATGACAGCTTTGGTTGCCATGGTGACAGCTTTTGCATTACTAACTGTTCCTCGTACTATGACTGTGGTCACATACATCCTGGGCCTCTGTTTAAATGTCACTGTGACATTGTGTTGCTGCATTATGTTTTGTATTGGTGGTGAAGATGTATCTGGCACTGGCTGGAGGACCCCTGTTATTGGCAGTTCAAAGGAAAATGCTAATGGCAGTAGTTCCTGAAACGGTTTCATTGCAAACATAAAATAAATCAATCAATGACCATTTATCAGAACAATCACTACATCAAAAAAGCAATTTGGACAATTCCAACTAAAACCCCTTATCCAAATAGTGGTTCAGTCTCTCATATGATTTACTTATTACACTTACTTATTTGATGATATATTAACATTTAAGTGTAAATAATGTATTCTGAGGCAGAGAGGTTTAGATAAGACCTACTCTAATGTGTGCTCTAGCACTCTCCACACCAGTAGGCTGGCCAGCTATAGACACCTAAAATATATAAATTAAGACTTTGAAATACAGATGAAAATTGTAAATAATAAAATCTGACAGGCAGTATTGGAAGTCATGAATAAACAGAACCCCTCTTGCATCACATCTCATACCAACTAAAATGCACTTGATATAACAGGTATAAATAGTGCCAATTGTTGAGAATAGTTTTCAGAATGTGTGCTTTATCAAATATTATACATGGTTAATGACAGGCCGTTTCACACAAAACAAAACGCAAAAGGTTTCGGCAGTAAATTATTTAAAATACTAGTTTTACAGTTCACTGAAACAAAATTTGCAATGAGCAAAAAAAAAAAAATGAATCATCTAAGAATCACTCTTGCACATTCCTTGTGTACAAGGGTCTGATGCACTTCAATCTTTAAAAAGAATATTTTCGAAGCCCAATAAAAAATGTGTGACATTTGTAGAAGAAGTTATGGGAGTTTTTGCGTCATATTCCTCATGAGGCATGCACCACATTGATGTAAGACTATCTCCAGTCAAGAGGGGAGTTGGATTCAAACAACAAGAACTTTATTTTAAGTGACATTCCTCTGACATTTTTTTTTACATAAAGAATTTTCCACACTCCATTTTCAAGAGGATGTGATTATAAACAATGTGTAACAGGTATAAAGGAATTATAAAACTATTTGTTAAATAGCAAAGATGTAGACCTTTTTTTTTTGTAAAAAGGTACTTTTTACCAAATAAATTAAAACCACTTCCACCTCACTCAAAGGACTTGAATCTTTGTGGTTTGTCCAACAAGTGGGATAAGCAAATGGCGCCTGACAACAAATCATTTTTAAAGCCTACAAAACTATTAGTGCAATATACAACATACTGTTCTTATCAAAAAATCAGGGTATGCCTGATCATATACCAATGAATCAATATTATTAACACTCCCATACACTCCACTTCCAGACCTTAACCCTTTTTGGAGTAATTAAATATCACATATGTGATATGGTGATGGAAAGATTAAATTCTTCATGGTTAGCAAATTTGCAAGCTGGGACACTTGATCCTCTTACTTTCTTCAAACCCAGGACCTTGACTGTGACCCATGTTGTAAAAGGTTTATTCTTTGATCCAAGGTTCTGGCCCTCACCACTTACTGGTTTAACACTTTTTATCAATAGCTGAAGAATTTGGAGCTGACCACAATAGTCATAATCATGGCATAAACATGAGATAACAAAAGGTTAGGATGAGAATACACTGGCAATATACCAAATACAACTAGGGTGGTTCTAATGCCGAGGATGATAAGGGGGGGGGGGGGGGGGGGGTATTTTCGCAAAGTGAGGAAAATATAAATCAATTTCTACAGCAGATATTACACTTCCTTGTTGCAATTCTCTAGAGAGATGATGGCCATTGCATTTATTGACATGCTTGTTAAATTTTCATAATCACTTTTGTTCATGTTAGTTTAAAGTTCATAAACCAGTATGTTGATATATTGTAAAGAAAGGGGATGTAAATAATAGAAATGGCTTGTACTTGCTTCTGTGTTTTGTATGATTGCTACCACATGGCATTGTTTTCCTACCTGGTTGCTCTTCTCTGTTGTGCTCCCTCTGTTAGAGTCTGGGAAATGTATGTGGCATCCTGTCTGTTGCATTACCCTCTTGATGTTATTACCTCCCTTACCTATCACATGGGAATGGTCTGTGTGTGACACATCCATTTTCAAGGTTACACGATTACTCTAAAATTGAAATACCAAATATTTTTAACTACCCCCATTACACAATATGATACTCATTGAAATCCAACATGTATCCGTCATGTAGATTTGACACTTAAATATAAGTGAAGTAAACATGGGGAATAAAGGGAAAATATTGAGAGAGCAATCAAAATGTGACTAAGTATGTTGCACCTACTATTCAAGATAAAAATTGCAAAAAAAAAAATGTACAAAAGGACTGAAAGATTTGATGATAAAATCAGAACTGATACAAAGAGGTTTCAATTAAAGGGACTTCGAACTTGTAACATGCCTTTCTAGAAAACCAACATTCTATCAATCATTACAGTAAGGAAATTATTCAATCCATATCCAGAAATAGCAATAATGATCACAGCATGAACATATTAATCTTTCTATGCTTCACTGACAAGCTTCAAAGTTAAGAATGTACATGACAGATTATCTACAACTCATGCCATTGTTCTGTGATATTTTGTTGGCTAGGTGGGGCTTCCGGGAATTTAAAAAAAATGGGTTTTCAACCTACATATATCGCATCTATGCCTCATAGCAACCTCAGTTGGAATATTTCTATAAAAAACTTTTTCAGACATCTTTTCTTACAAAATCAAAATTCAGTTTTTGGATCTTTCTGATCCTTTGGTTGAAAACACAAGCTTAGGTGAAAAAGAGGGAATCATAAGCCAATATTCAGACTTTCTGGACATTTTAAAAATCTCAGTATCTGTCTACTTGAACTGAAAGAAGCATGCATGCACATGCACACATGAACACTATACTGAGGATCAATATAGTTCTATTAATTTTTTTCCTCATCTCACCTTTGTGTCCAGCACACACATAATCCTGTCCTTGGCATTCCTTACATCATCTGGTTCACCTGCCACTTTGATGTGAGGATCTGAAGAGAAAAATATAGTAATTAATTATACCTAATATCACCCAAACAGATCTAACCGAAAAATACAGAAATTAATGACATCTTGTATCATTCAAACAGGTAGTCTCTTATCATATGACAACATGGGAATGTACTCAATAAAACTACCTCCTTTCTCCGTGTTCTGAAAATACTGATAAAAAAGCAATAGCCTCTTATCAGTAAAATAATGATACAATACTGCTGGTTCTTTAGTGCTGTTTGGAAGCAATATTATGCAATAAAACACTTTATAACTACAAACTTCTCTTAAATGATTTGTAACAAGTAAAAACTGCTGTTATGTATTGTTGCAAATAAAAAAATCAAACATTTTAGTTCTGGAATCACAGATGACATAGACCTACACAATTCTTATGAAGTAAGCAACAAAGTAATTTGATTTGTATATCTATGTACAATAGAAAATTCACATAAATACCTCAGCGGTGTGAATATACCCATCCCTACCTAACACAAGTTTGCTATCATCTGTTTATAGCAGAGCTACATCTGCTTTGTTTTGTGCATCAATACTGAGTTTTATTTGTGCATATGTCTGTTCCTGCTCTTTTTTTCTGTTTAATGTGAGTCTTGAGTGAATCCAAATGTGATAGCACCAAGATTATTTCAACTTAAATGTAGATGCAAATATTGCTAAAACTAGGTGTGAATTTTCACACTGTCAAACAACCTCTCTCTTATTCAAGAAGTATTCTCTTTTTCTCAGATTCAGGCATTAACTAAATATTAAGTTATATCAATCTTTTTCTTGATTCTCATTTTGTCACATACTTGGCTTAGGAGAGCGGGACCTTATAGGTCTGTAATTGGGGTGGTCACTCTTGGGAGTATTGTGTCTCATTTGAAGAAAGCTTGGTACCCCATGTCCAAAAAAGTTGTTTGCAATGTGGTCAGTCTGTTGCATCTCTGGGTGGTTTGTGACAAAATTGTCTGGTACATTAGACTGTAGTGGAGGTGGCTGGCTGGAAAACATTTGGTATGGTAAAGTTGCTGGCCCTTGAGGCCATGGAGTCATTGTGTCCATCATGTTCACCACCTTCCTTGCACCTCAGTCACTTTGCTAGTCACTTCACTCACTAAATTTATACAGATTTCTCCTCCTCCTCGTCTTGTCAGTCAGGTAAAAACTTTGTAAAATCAGCTAAAACATATACAGCATCAGAGTGGCCCCTCCTTGTTCTTCTTGGCAGCAGAATGGTGAACTGGTCTCATCCTCTGTGCTGCAGTGTCTGTGTAGAGGTCAGCTCTGAGCTATGAGTGAACTATCCCAAACATTTCCACTCGGCTATTATCATAACAATGCACAATCCTCCATAACATCCAATCACAGGAACATCTGAGTGAGTAGATCCAGTCCATTGTCACCAAACCAGCAGTCAATTCAGATGCTTTGTCATGGGACCCCAATTAACTCACTGCATTGCATCTTAATAAAGGCTGGGCTAATCCCAAGTGAAAACTCCCCCCTCCTCTTTGTCAGTGGCCCTTTCTAGGACATTCTGGCTGTTTACAAAAGCCAGGCTAATTATTGTTTTAATTGTTATATACTGTAATATTATTTTTTCTTCTAAAACTATGATAATGCTCCAGTGATTTGGGCCTTTGAAAGTATTATTAAGTGAGGAAGTTGGGTAGACTGCAATAATGGACAGAGTGAGATAATTCCCAAAATCCAGAGAGAGTTTTGATAGCCAACAACGAGGGCAGTTTGTAGGCATATAAATTATATACAATATCCTTACTAAATATTTAATTAGGTCCTCAAGTTTGTCATATATGTAATATATCATTTGTTTTGATTTTACATGACCTTTTAACCAGTCTGTATGCATCTTGCAGTGAAATTGCAATAACAACTTTTGCAGACAAATTGCAATGGTAATATTTCATTTCTTGATATGAGAGAACATATAACAGCAGACCTTTTGTAAACTGTAAACCAGGTTGTTTGTTTTAAAATATTTCTAATTTTGTTTTCACATCTCAAGGTTTTGAGATAGGGGCGCTGTCAAAATACAAGTACTTCAAAGGTGCAGTCCTGAAATGTGTATTTAGACTGCATTCCCACAGATTTTTAGATCAATCTATCCCTGTGGGGAGTCTCACTAGATTGCTGTCAGGTTAGCCAGCTTAAATGTCTGTCCCGCCTACTTAAAGCTGTAAGGGGGTAATCAACTTTCGTGTATGCTTGGCTGACAGCAATTTAGCGTGAATCCCCAGGGAGTTAGGTTGATCCAGATGGATCAATCTAAATCTGTGGGAATGCAGTCTTCGAGAAGTAGGATTTAAACAGAAGGCCCAAGCTGACCACCCTTTAAAACACAGACACACACACACACACATACAGTTATGTACTCATTTTATCACCAAGTTAAAAATGTTTGCTTATATACTTCATCATCTTACTTATTCTTTCTTCCTTTTTTAAAGGTCTCCAAGCCTCCCAGTGCATGCTCAATACTTTTTATGTAAAGCTGAAAACAATTGTTGGGAAGGAAGTGAGATATTCATCAAATATTGACTCTCTCCCAACTTAATTCAGGCCCAAGTATATGTGTTTGTTTTTCTTTTTTGACCCTTTTCAATAATTTATCATTTCCGGATTGGTAATATGGCAATTGATGAGTCAATATCTATTTCCAAATCAGTTATTCATGACCTTTTATCACAAACACTGTCACAGATGAATAATCTAGCTTTCACCAAGAATATTGCTATACTGGTTGTAACATTTGTTGATCATATTGTCTACTTATACTTGATATAACTTGTTAATGGAATGTTTTGCATCATGCTTTAGGTTCTCTTTTTAGTACCTATGTTGAGCATGTTGTCTGCCTAGACTTGATAGAACTTGTTAAGAGGGTAGTCTGCATGATGCTTTGTTTATACTTGATAAAAATATCAGATGAACCAGAATAATATCCCTTACAAACTGAAGCCAACAGTGCTAGTTCAAATATTTTGTGTCTTGAGACATGTTAAATGTTATCCGATGACTGTGAATAGTTCTAAAATTAATTGTAGCATTAAACTTGTAAACTGACCACATGTGATCATTAAGATATAAGTTATTTTAAACTCTTTTCCCCTTTTAAAATACTTGCACATGGGCATGTTTGTAAAAGGACATGTGGCTATCTTGTTTGGCCAATATAATAACTGCATTTTGCTAATAAGCTGCTGCAGCTGCACACTTTTCTCTGCGCAAAAATTTTTTTTAAAAATCAGGATGACCTCTGTGACCCACTTCTAAGGGAGGCAACTCCTTCACTGTGTAAGTGGCAAATCTGAAAGTCTGCAATTAATTAGCCAAAAGAATGAACACCACAAAACTACTTTTTCCTTTTAACTAAAGTAGCAGAGATATTTAGGATTTTTTTAAAGGAGATAATAAACTGTTAAATTTACTGGAGATATACAAAAAAGTTACCTTTCTTTGATTTTGCTCCAATTTTCAGTTTTGATGGCCATGTAATTTCTGTATTTGTTTCCTCCATAACCTGAATAAAAACATATTGTCATTAATTAGAAGGCATTTCACTTATTTGATAATCATGAATAATGCTTATGTCATGTAACTTCATTTTTTCATAACCAAAAAATTCCAAATTTACTGATAATAAAATCCAACTATGATATTGAATTGTATATCCTATACCTGTTGCTTTAAAAGGCATCAGAGAGAATAAAAGAAACTATTCTGTATCCCTATCCATCAAAGAGTTTGACATTTTCTTTCTTATCTGTGCTAGTACCTTACACATCTTGGTGCAAAGAACAAAACCCCTGAACCTCCATTTTCAATTTTTCAAATAAGTACAAAAGTCTTGACATATCAAATGACTATTCTAAAATCAAATGAGCACACTTGTTCACTGAAAATGGGTCTACTTTTAAAATAACAGACATAAAGAACACCAAACAGAGGACTCTATTACAGCATCTGATGTCCAACGGACAATACGTATAAGACACAAAGCACTGCGTGTATACGAGTAAACTGAAAGGATGTCAAAAGTTAGTATAAGGCCAGACAAATTTGAGAAGTTGGTTAACCAGCACACCTAAACCAATTTTCTTCGCACCCGATTTTTATCAAATGAAAAAATGCATTGGGCATTAGTTTGGTAAGTGTGGAAATTTGCAATCAGCCCTGTTTATATTCTAAAATCTTCTACACTATGGATTTGACATTACTTCCCAAATTAAACATTTGCTATTATGTTATGCATCATATGCATCAAATGTTAAACAACCAAAAGCAAAAACAAATTTTATCTGCTGGCCCTGTTTACTAAACAACTTATCAACTTTGTATGCCCTTTTGGGGCATTTTGACAATCTAAAATTCTTTCTATGTACATTGAAATAGGCAAATGTAATAAACAATTTCAGCGCAGCTTACCAAATAATGATGCTAAATAAGTTCATATGTTGATAATCTAAGGTTATAAAAGAGATACATTCAACTTTATTCTGACTTCATAATCATTGGTTAAGTTAACACGTAACTCCTTAGCCTAATTCAGTGTAAAAACAGGCAAATCCTTCTGTAATGATACTTGCTAAAGTTATTAATTGTCATAGAATATACACAACGGCACCCCTACCACATAAACAAATTCTTCGGTTGTATTGATTTTTTGCTCCAAAATCTATTGCATTATTGACAACTTTACAAGCACTTATAGCCAATCAATATTTTTTGTTGGGGGCAAAGTTCTACCAATTAAACACTTCTCTAAAAGAAATAACACTTACAGTTATGCTTATAAAATAACTTGAACATGCAAAATTCTTGACATTATTTCTAACAAAATATTGTATGTTAGGCCCTAAGCATTTCACTCTGCATTCAACCTGTATGTGCATCACTCTTCAGTTAAGCATTCGTTTGTATTTTAGGGTCTGTCAACAGTCTATTTTCACATATATACACAAGAAAATTTACATCTGTTTTTTTGCTAAAAATTATGTTCGTTTTCTTTTTCTCTGATCTGGGAAGTGTTCTGTTATGTGCAATCTGCTCTGCCATTGATAACAGTTTAACCAATGTTATGAGCATCACTTAAAACTTGCAGGCAATAGTTACTTACCCGTTGGAAAAACTGTTCTGCTCCTTCCCCCATTCCATCAGCAGCAGCTTAAACAAAACAAAACACATGAAGTTAAACAAAGATCAAAATAATTCGAACTGAACACTGCAATTCTGTTCTTTTTTTCTATTGATCCCATATGTTGTAAAGACTTATCAATGGGATGGAAGGTGTCATTTTTTATGTGACCTATTGACAGTGCTTAAGCCCAGTCAATGAACATGTTAGTGAATTGTCCCCCAAACTATACTACATAAAAATAATTACAGAAAGTCACGGTTTGGAAGAGAAATTTTCACAATCTCTATCAATAAGATGAACAGAATTTTATATTATTTTTGACTTGACCTTAGAGACCAAGGACAAACAACAGGGGGAATAATCACCACCAGCTGATAGAGATAAGGGGTACATTTTGTGGCTTTAAATCATTCAGTTGTTTTAAAATCATTCATGACAAGAAGAGAAATGCATATTCTAGATGTAGCAGATAGCCCTTGGTGAAAATGTTTTCATACCTTAGTATCACAGTATGAAGGTGTGAGGATTGGAGCACAAGCCATCATACCATGCAGGATCAAGCAAGTGAGAAGGAAATTAGAAAAGGAAATACTGAGCAAGAACGCCCTGAAGCAGCCAATATGACACTTGAACTTGTCTTCAGATATATACCTCCAGAATAATGAGTACATCTTAACAAGGGTGTGGTACATATGCCATCCCTGACTCTGTTCCTGATTTGGGCAGTCTCGCCTTCTCCTTTGATTAAACCATATTTCATACTTATTACATATTGTTTTTATGTCAGAAATAAATCTACCAAAAAGTTTCTAAAATATCAAAGGTCAGTGAAAATGTGGAGGTGATAAGGGGGCTCATGGCATGAGAAAGGCCATGTTTTCCATATACAGTGGCAGCCAGTCTGGCACAAAGGAGTGTAAATATTCCAATTCTGGACATCAGATGAACAAATAGCCCTGCATTTAAAATCATGGCTAAGTTATTTAACAGTGTTTTGCCCACCTTGGAGTCATAAGTGGTTATATACTGTCTGAAACTATGTAAGTGTTCTCCAGTTATGTTGAGCTCATATTTCAGCAGAGATTAATCTGCAAGTGAAGCTCGCTCAATCATAAGAACTCACGTTTTTAGCAATCTGTAATTTCAACTTACAATAGAAGGCCCTGTGTAACAATATTTAAGTGAACGCATGTAATTATTGTAAAGTTATAACCTTTTTCTGTAATTCTTTGACACACCTTCACTTTAACATCATACTAGACTTCAATGTGAATATTAAAATATGACCTAGTCTGATAAAACTGGGAAAGACTTGTTTCCAACCAATTGAAAGGACAATCCCACAAACAAAAGTGACAAAGGCTAAGGTGTACTTTAATTCCAAAACCACACATAGCTGAATGGAGACCAATAAAGACATGGGCAAAGGTTGGAAAAGTAAACATGTCCACAGCGAGGGCCAGCTATCTGTTTTGTTTGAAGAGGTTCACTGTGCATTGAATGTTAACATAAAGCACAATATGTATTTGTACCAGGTGCCCCAGCTTCTTATCCCTGTCCTGTGTGCTGCCTTTGCCTTGTGTCCTGATAGGTGACGTCAACTAGCTACATTTTATTGTGCTTATGTATATACGATGCATCATCTAACATTTGATTAAACATTATTTTTGAAGGCTTAACAGTATGCTTTCTGCACACCTGTGTTTTGCTTGACCTCTAAAATTGATCATTCAGATCAATCCAACAACTGTTTAGAATGATCTGAATCTATTCCAATTCTATTGTCAAACAAGTGTTTCAACAATGTATACACATGTATTATTCAGTTGCATGATTGACTATATTTTTATAACTCAGACGTGGTTATTTTAAAAAGACCATTCAATATGAGTAAGCATAAGATTTTATTTAAAAGGGAGAATGGATCTGCATGCTCAGATAAGACCAGCGTGCAGTTTTGATAAAATTGGAGATATTTTTTAAATTGCTTCGATATTTGCTCCATACCAAGTATCTTGGTTAAATATATTGCACCTGGTATGTTCTCATGGGGTCTCCTGGAGAGTAAAAATCTTAGGATAGGCCAAGTATATTTTTTAATCCTTAGCTTTTTTTCCAAAAGGAAATAATGCAGTTAAAACAGCTTGAGCAGCAGTTCTTATTGGAGAAAAGCACTTAAAACATTTTACGGACATTTATCTGAAGGCAGTGATACTTTTGCATTGAATTGTTATGACATAATATTTCAAATACTGATACAAAAGCACCAAACCACTGACTGTATTAAGGCATCAGCATCTCACAGTGAATCATTAGAAAAATTATTGCAACCAGACAAAATTCTATTCCTTTTCTGTCAGATAAATGTAGAATCTGTTTGCCCTGATACCCAGACAGAAGCAGACCCTTGATGTATTTGTTTAGTTTCTAACATGGCCAGAAGGACCTTGCAGTGACAGTGTTTGTTGGTTAAGGCCACATGATACTTTCTTAATGGCATTCTTGACCATTCTTAGCCCAGCAGGGGGAAATGGAGATGAGTGTTGTATTTATTTCTATGCACAAGTATGTCCACTTCTACAAAACTTTTCAACATAAATCCTATCAGACATTATACTGTCACATTTTTACAGAAATACCGAGGAGTTTTCAAACCTAAAGTATCCTTAAGTATCAAAATCCATTTGGAAATAAAAAGTTCACCTCTTGTTTAACAAATAACCTTAAGATATTTAAAGCTCAACAGCAGCCCCACCTTTCTATATTTACAATGAAAATACTTGCTTAACTATTTATCTTAGGTGACATAGGTGCTACCTAAATATTCATCACCAGACATGCAAGCTCCACAAATTTATACCCAATATTCCTAGTCTAAATTGAAATCAGATGTAGAATGTCCCGAGGAGAAATCCACAAATTACTTGCAACCGACTAGGCTAGGGTTTGGTGTCAAGACTTTGACACACTTAATGAGTGTTTGAGCCAAAAAATAACATCTCAAATCAAGAGCTGTAGTTTTAAAAGGTTGAAGAATATGATCCAAGTTAACAGGCATGGTTTTCTTACACTCAATGCCTCCCCACACCCCAGTGAGGCTTCTCATTCTCACAGCTCGGTGCCCTTTAAACTAATCCTTCTTTCAGTTTAACCATCAAATTTCTCAAGAACTATTGGCACATTACTAGAAGGTTTATATCCAAACCCTGCTGTGATGTACTTCTTCTAGGCCAACCCTGCTTCAATAATGTTACATTATCAAATTATATACACAATTTACAAAACTAAATGTGGTCAAAATCTTTGGCATGATATATGTGTCTTAGTCTTTCACAAACACTATTAATGTTACAATTAAACCTTGACAATTTTTTTATCTTTTTAAGTTAACAAAATGGCATGTTTTCTTGTTTTTCATGGCAAATTCCTCGGGACAGCAGTTGTACATTTATCAAGAAAAAAGAATAGATTTCCATTCACAAGCTTTATAAAGGGGAGAAAACACACTTTTCCAGACACAATTTTCGTACAATACCTTAACTTAGCAGTTAAGGATTGTAATAAATATCAATCATGCTGTTTACACATTCCCATGTCGTTGTGAAAGCATCAATATACATGGTATATAATAGCCATTTTTTACCAATAACTGAATCAACCACTAGATATTAATCTTTCATACAGCTTTAAATAAGATTCAACCACTCGCTCAATTGACCTAAAAATTGTTTACTAGAAAAGATCTATTCACTAGATCTGCAGACCAGCTTTAATCTATGATTTGGGTTTGATACACAGACATGAATTGTAAACTGGCATGAATCAGTTTTGATCCCCTACTTTTGTTCCTTATGATTTTATTTGAAATGGAGACACCACCCCACCCCACTGTAAGGGTGCATCAGCTTAATCAGCACACGATAGTCAATTACCCCCTAGCTGCTCAAGAGGCATGTCAGACAATTAAGTTTATTCAACTTATTGCACTTAAAAAAGAATCCTCGCAGAGTTATACCGACCTAGCTAGTACTACGTGTGAATCTGAATTGGGTCTAAAAAATCACAATCTAGGGACATAGTCTACAGTCATAATGAACAATATTTACATATAGGTATATAAAATATCTGACAAACTGGCTGTTGGAACCATTTTCACCCACATGGGTCAATATATTTGAATCAATTGGTGCCATTGATTATCTCATTCAGTTCTAAATCTTAGTTGTTTGATGTGAGTCTCCTGAATGTGAGAGCAGCAGCCGTATTAGGCTCAAAATCCTTGTGTCAGTTTCAAAATGGAAACCCACTAGGTACTTCAAATGTTCCTGACTATGTCCAATTGCCAATCACATGAATTAGTTCTCAATTCTAATATAAGTCAAACTTGCACACATTTTCAAAGCTCTTGATTGTTTACATTATTTATATAGGATAGCTATATACTATGGGCTAAAACGGCACGCTCTGTCTGGCTTCTGAGCTATTAAATGATACATGGGTGTTTAATTTGCTTTTCCTAAAACAATACTTTTCTTGGGACAATGAAAACCACATTGAAGTGCATAACAAATTTAACAATGAAAAAAAACTTTTTAAATTTGCATCCATACAGATTGTAAAATAAGGCCTTAAAACTGCAATAACTTATCTGGTAAAACTTCCTTCTTAGCATTAGGTAGTCTTTCTGGTTCATGCAAATACTACCTGAAACAATGGAATCTTACAAATCTAGAAGTTTACAGGTGAGATAATTCAATCCACTGTGAAAACATGCCTCCTACTCTGGGCCACCTCATACCACACACAGTCTTATACAACTTTGCAAACAAGTGGTCTAACGTAAGCATCCATGAGTGTTCTCTGTGCCACAGGACAGTGGAATATGGATACCATTACTCCCTCAAACCTAAGAAAATAAAAATTCCCAAAACTGACATGTCTAGCTTTAATGGAAATATGGGAATAAAAAGAGAAAGTCAAGTTCTAGGTACTAGTGTGTCTGAAATCTTTGGTAATCATTACAAAAAATACTGTATTCATTTTGCACAAAACCCAGCCACCTGTAACAAGCAAACTGAAGGAAATCAAATATGTTTATTCAAAGAATAGTTAACTTATTGAATGTCAGGAGCAATTCCTAAAATTGAAACTGAGCTGGTGCCATTTAGCTTAATTACCACCTTAGTATAAAACTCTGGAACTATTTTTTTAAAGATAGTCTGCTTGATATATTCTATGAGTTCTGTTGGGACCCTACAATAACAATTTTCTGCCCCATGCTTTTTCACCATGTGTCAACAGACCTGACCCTTTCTGCCTATTGTACTGCCTGTCAAACATGGGCAGGGATTTTCAATTATAGCTGGCTACCTGATTTCTGCATGACCGCTGCATAGTAAAGGTAGAGAATGCAAAGGTTGGTGGGAATTACATGGTGAGTTATGGTGACTTAATGACTTAACAATTCCAAGAGTAACTGTAAAATAAGTCTTTTACACTTTATTTCTTCATTTCTTCATTACACAGGTAATCGTGCCCAATTCAATGTGAGCTCATGTACTCACGTCCTATTCAATGAATATACATGGAAAAACATGTCACTTTTCTCTAAATAAATTACTAAAACATTCTTTACAATGACCATATTTCAATAATTTTAAGAAATATTCTCACCACAGTCAACTCAATCCTATTTCATTTAGACAAGTATTTTTACCCTCTAATTGCAGTATACATCATGATAAATGATGACTATCACTGATAAACAGTAATAACATACAAGTTAAACGTCTTAAGTGACCAGCAAAAAGTAGATCAATCACATGAAGAAAATATACCTTAGAAACCCGAGCCTCATACTATAAATGTTATCTACCTTCTTATCACTAAAACTCATTTTCCTTGTGGAAAAAATGAAGTGATATACCAAATTCATAAAAGTTCATTTAAATTAGTCTCAATATATTGTGGAAATATTTACCACTGTTTCTTCTGAGACATGCTACATAACAAACAATGAAAATAAAAAAAAGCTTGTCTAATAAGACCAGTGTCCAATGTAAGTTTTCCTATGCCAATTTAAGTCAGTCTGGGGTGACGTTGAGCTGAGAAGAATAGGGAGTAGTGCAGGGAGCACTTTTTAAATTGCATTAGACATAACAATTAAGTTACCTGAAGTGAAAACCAATCAAAATACTCATAACAATATCTTGAATTTATCTTTCTGATTTCAGTATAAGCAAACCAGTATGCCTAATGATATTAATAAATAATAAATAATTGCAAAATTAATTTTTTGTTGTAATGGGTTATTTTTTAAACAAAAAAGCACTAAACTAAATTTATAGCTTTGGGCAATACAACTGTTTAAAACTTTACAGATAGACCAAAATGATATATGAAGCCCTCAAAAGCCAGGTCAGGCCAAGTGCCCAATACAAAATTAAGTGGAGTGTCTATGTTGAGTAAGTTGCAAATGTATTGACACATCCTGAATTTTGTCATGCTCTCTCAATCACAGCGGGCATCGGCTCATTGCCCTCGTTCAGTGTACCAGCGGTTGTCATAATCATTCGGTTACTCTTTTACAGTGTATCTAGACCACAGTAAAGCAATCAAAACCTTCAATAAACTTCTGTGTTTTATCCATGCAGGGGTAACTGTGACATGAGTATCACGTTCAAACTTGCACTTAGTGCAATCAAACCAAGTTTACTCAGAAGTTGGAAACTTACTTTGGAGCATGTACTCCAACTTGCGCCGATCAACGCGAAACCGCTCTTCGTAGACATCCGAGTCTCGGTCCAACGCTTCGTCTAGGTCTCCCTGAGATGGTGAGCCGCAGCTCTCCGCATCCGGCTCGTATGAGGACGGCTGTGACTCTTTCATTCTTCCGACGAGCTCGGAAACTGCCTCCGCCATGGCATTCTGTCGTGTTGTTACTAGACCTTAGTACAGTCCAGTATGCAGCGTTCCTACGCGGTTCTTGTCGTCTGTACACAAACAATGCAATAATAAATCAGAAAATTACTGCATTAAGTTTCCTTGTATTTAATCAACATATAACCTCTTAATGTTGTGAGCAGTTAATAATTACATTAACCAGTTCAGATAAGTATTAAATGAAGTAATTTAGTCAAAGAACTTTTTACCGGAAATAGATCCTCACAGGTGCCCGAAGGTCGCGCATGAATCGATGACATATTTCTGAAAACTGTCTGCTACGAGCGGACTGGTGCACCATAATGTACATAAGCGGCATGTCCTTACGTAATAGAAAAATTAGTAGGGACGGCTTATTTTGACATTAATTACCTATTGTATACATCATATTTGTTTTATATGTATTTTTTGTCAAAGGAATAAAAAATTAAGTCTCCCCATGCAATTATAAAGTCCAAATTATTTGAAGGGGGGGTCGACCCCCCCCCCTTCAAATAATTTGGACTTTATAATTCACCCCACCCCCACCCCCTTGGCGTGGGGTTCGGGGCCCTGAATAATTTTGGTATTTTAGAGGGCGAACGGTGCCATTTGGTACAGTTTAGAACTATGATCCAGCTAGTCAAAATTTTAATTTCAAGAGGGGACCATTGGTGTGACTTATTTTTTCAGAAATTGAGGGGGGCAGCGCCCCCCCAACGCCCCCTAAATCCGCCACTGAAATACGCCCCACAGCATTGAAGTTTTTGACAATTAAAACACGTAATTATGAAAACTCATTTTAGAGGAATATGTGCAAACTCACCAATCAATAGTGAAAAATTAGTGTGGTCACCCCGTCACTAAAGCATAGGCCTATTTCAAACTTTCATAACGATGGTTTCATTATTAAGGTCATAAAATCACAAAAATGAAAAGTGAAATATATTACTAGCAAGTAAAATTTCAACCAGAGAAATACAGCGTTTGGCCTCGACAATCTTTGGAGCATTCGCTTGCAGAAACTCGGTAGGCCTACTTTTTTTGTCACATGCGTGATGCGCGCGGTTAGGAAAATTTCCATTGACAGCATGATTGCAAACATCACAAAGTGCGTGTCGACTGTCCGTATTTCACGATGCACAACGTGTTAACACGTTTACAATGATGTCACCCGATGCTACTGTCCGATACTCTGAGACCATAAAACCACTGCATTTCGACCGAAATACCTCTGAAAGAAGACACTAAAATAACCCCGTGCGTGTTACTGCTGATTGGCACCAGTATTTTAAGTGCATAAAAGCGGACGTTATCGCCCAAAAATGCATATGCAATAATGCAACTTGGACACGTAAAGATTCCAGTTTGAGAACTGTTGTTTGTTTAAGTAATTTGATGCTTTTTTTTTTCAATTTTTTCTCACACAAAAACAGTTTTGAAAATGAAATTACGTTTATTCAACGGATTGATTCCCAGCGTCTAGAAGTGAAGGCCTAAACGTCTGAAAATATGTTAAGATTTTGTATACCACATGCAGCTTTCAAGAAAGAGACGTACTGTGCCTACCATAAAGAAATAGCAATTTGAAATTTGATTTGAATAAGCCATAACTTCTTTCTCGATGTACAATGGTGGCGTGATCAGTGAAAAGCGTTTTAATATTTGTGAAATTTGTGATCACATGACGTGACAATACGCAAATAAATCTTTAATGATTAAATCTGAAAATCATAGAAAATCATTTATAAGAGTCTTTGCCACCATAGGATTTTAGATAACACTTCCTATTCTTTTCTATAAATCGACATTAACCAGCATGGAGCTGTATTATATAAACGTTCGCTTTTCTTTCACAGGACAATCACGACAATTCTGAGCCCAGCAAGACGTACAAAGAGAGCGGTAGCTCGAGAGGTGAAATTGCAGCACATAATGGTAGCTCCTCGACATGCGATTTCTATTGTATTGCTCTTACTTCTGTGTCCACTCCTTGATGTGCTAAACTGCTGCAAGTAGTCTGCGAAACCGCAACTCGGTGACCAGAGTGCGATGACGGCCAGCGCTGGTAAATATTACACGCGATCCTCCGTTTCCTTTTCATTATTGACATTGGATAGCGGACAGGGAACACGAACTGTGATATCGTGTTCAACTTGAAACACGAGATCTTGACCACTTATGCGATGATCTCAAAATGTAGACTGTTGTCCATTAAAAAAAGTGCAAAAGCACAAACGAAAACAACAAGACCCCACCCACAATCACCGCTCATTTTTTAGAACTTTTTTAAAGTAAGGCCAGCAACTTTTCGGTGTATTTTAAGTATGCTGTAATTGTGAAAATGTTATTAAAGATCAGTCTTGTTCTGCTCAGGGAATTATATCGGATATATATATATCCGATATAATTCCCTGTTCTGCTATTGTGTAATGTTTTTTTATGTTGAAAAAGTGACCTGATGAGATCACTATTGGATTTTTTCCCCAAAATCAGTAAATAAGTTCAATGTTGTTTCAAGGTACATTTAATAACAACAAAAGTCAAGATATTGTATTATGACGCCAGACACACAAGACTTGTTATTCGAGTACAGTTTTTATTTCAGATTAAACATGCCGTCAAGATACGCTGATGCAAAAAAGTATAATCTTCCGACAACAAACTGCATATAACTCTTATTGTTGCTGCCAGATCTTATAACATCAAGTAAATTTAAGCAGACCTAAGGCAAACAATAGGCTCTCCTCTGCAAAAGGTGATTAAACTGTAACCCCAGTGTGGTATTACAATTTACTGCAACTTCCTACCTTGGCCATTTCCTGTCAATTACTCTTAGGTAAACACTGACACAACTGGACCAGTCTCCTGAAGCTTATAATTCATTTTCAGTTGAATAGATTGATAGCTTTGGAATAGGGTTCAAACCATTTAATATTTCTGACAAAATAAATAAATAATAATAACAATTATGACAAAAAAAATGAATATTTGATAGGTGATAATTCCTCCAATCAAGAGATTATTTCAGACATGTAAGGGCAGTTAATTAAAAAAGAATGCAGGTGATAAGATCCTTTACGTATCACACCTTGCTTATACTACATCCGAAAGAAGAAAAAATTGCTAGATTTATTAAATAAATGGGGTAAGGCTATTGAGCCGGGCTAAAAACAATTTCAAAAATAAACTATCAAAGTGAAAAAAAATCAACACATTTACTTAACCTCTTTCTGTTTCACCAAGCCAGTTTCCAGAAAAAGTCCCATGTTGCCTTTTATACCCTTTTGTTAACATTGAGCCCACACACATCAGTCCTTAAAGTTAATGATACCACTAGCACTTTGTTGATCACTTGGTATTTGACATCTTCCTACTAGTAGGTATGTTCCGAGTTCACCGTTTTCTGAATATCTTGCATGTGGAATCTAATTATTTCTTTATCCTTTGTACACTAGACAGGTACTTGAACCTCCAGTTCTTTTCTTTTGTAAGTACCCCGCCCCACTGATAATACTAATTTACAGGGTATGATAAAATTTCCTGATAAAATTTCAAGAACTTTTTCATAAAAAAATGTATAAATATAAAGTTTATTGTAATAATTTCGTAATTACTCTGCCATATTTACCAGTAAAAAATTAAATAGCATTTGAGTGATTTATGATCATTAAGAGTCAAGAGCACTCAACATATCAGAATCACTAACTTCCTCACCAAAATCTAGTAATTGCCTATTATCTGTAAGTGTGTTTATACTACCAGTATTTTCTTTATTCAGCCTTGAATGAGACATTTCTGCCAGCATAAGTTCAGCATCTGATAACTCATAACACTGAGGATCAAATGAATTTGCAAGGGTATTACCAAAATGTATATTTTCAAAATAAGGTGCCAGTTCATTTTTCTTTTGCTTAGCCACCACGTCACATGCATTTGGATTTGCATAATATGACTCCTCTGCCTCAATTCCAGCTTTAAAAAGTTCTATGTCATCAACCTCATCCCCATCTAGTGTGTCTTGAAAAAGTGCTGCTGGGAGGACCTCGTGTGGTAAGGAAAAATCTACAAACAAAAGAGAAGCAATTTTCTGTCATAAAGGATATCTTAAAGATATTCCAATGCCTAAAGCAAAATGGGTTTATTATCGAAAGAAAGGTAGGGGACTGAACTTGTCACTCACCAAGGTAAAGAAAACACTGAAAAGTAAATATATGCTAACAAAGGGGCAAAAAAATCATAAATGACAGTTCTGGCATAATGAGGTGCAATTTCAGTTGAAGATAACACCTGTGGGAAAAATTTTCAACATATTTCAGATATTAAAGCTAGTTCTGATAAACAACCACTTTGAGAATAAATAAATAAATAAATAAACACATTTTGAATGAAGATAATATAGTAGCTGCTGCCTTCATAAATATCTACAAAAAGGTTTTTCTTTGACAAGAAATAAAGCATATTTTAAAGCATATGAGGTGGATGAGAGGAAGATGTACTGGGGAGTTGGACAGGAGGTAGCTTTGTTGGTGCCATGGTCCCTATCTTCTTGCATAGCCCACTTAAAATTTGATAACAATGGTACCAGTGGCCTGGTCCCCCAATTTTTCTATCAAATTGCCCATGCACTACAGAAAAGTAGTAAGCCAAGTGTAATTGACCACTTCATTATGTTAGTACAAATTCTAAATGTCCCCCTATCAATTGCAATCAGCTAGAATTGCTATAATTTGGTTCTTTAATATGCAATTTTTCACTATATTTTTATACTCTAACATAGAAGGGTAAATTCAAAGCAATGTAAGCCTTTAATTTTGATCAGACTGTCTGTTGCAATATATTGTTTAATATTTCAAATAATGCCAAAAGAGGCAATATGATAAATCAAAGGGTGCTTTTTTTTTCAAATATTTGATTATATTAGGATGAAGAGATATCAATCCATTACATAGGCAGACATTCTGAATCTATTTACCAACTTACTTTGAGATCTATAGTTTAGTGCCCTGCACTCTGGATCATGACATTTCTGATAATAAACTCCCTTTTTAAGATCAGCAATGATCCTGAAAAAATTAAGTATACATGTACCAATAATAAAATGTAAAATAATCATTTATTTGATACACAAACACAATACTTAATGTAAAAGTTCAGAAACAAGGACTGCCTTCTGAGTGCATACATTTTTTATCACCAGCAAAAAAAAATTTGAAAATGGGACAATTTTACCAGTCTGTGATGTTAGCCACTAGTCCGATGCTTGTGGCCAGTAAAATTTCATGTGGACCAGATTTTTCCAGAATGTGTGAATTTAGTGGTACCAAATGTCCAATATATTTTTTAATGCTGATTAACTAATCATTATAAGGTATGGCTGTTATTGTGCTAAGGTGTTTTTTACCTGTTGAAATGCCTAGAAGGTTTTTTTTTTACCAATTAGCCTCATAGGTGTAGACAGCAATGGGTTTGAAGGGTAACTCAGTTACCACTGCAGGTAAAGTCACCAAAACCATGCAGTTATTGACAATGGCGGGAAGAACATCACATTGCCACATATTTTTAAAAACATCTTTTAATCTGATAATAAATGGTCTTGTTTATAAAGGTACACTGATAACTGCTCTTTGCTACATTTTTCTCAGCTTGTCAAAATTTTCTGCAGCTGCCCCCCCCCCAATCACCCTTGGATCTACCAGACAGACTTACATGATGTTATTGCTCCTATGTTGTCTCTGTACATTATCACACCATCTATACTTCCCTATATCATAAGTCAATGTTTCTCCTTGAGAGAAGTAGGCCCAGCGCCTGATGTAGCCTTGCAGCCCATCTCTCTTTATCACATTATTGCTTATGAAATTATCAACTTCTGGATAAGGTGAATGACTGTAACCTTCCACAGATTCCAGACCTGAAACAAAAATATTGATCTGATAGTTATGAAGTACATTTCTGAACATTTCACAACTGTGTATAACCAGTTCTCTTTTTGCCAAAAGGATTAAAGCTGCTACAAGAGACCACGGTGTTCCAGTATAGGTGGCCCTGCTCAATGTGAAAAGGTGCTCCACAGATTTAGTCACAGTTTATAATATTTTTATTCATATCAGTTTATGGTACAGTTAACTGAATAATTACTAAAAATAACTTTTTTCAGATAAAAATATTCATGGTTTATACCTTTTGTGAACTGAATGAACTATGAATGTCCCTGGGTATTAAAGCCCTGGTGAAGGTACAGAATCAGTGCATGTTACTTGGTCTTTTAGTCATATCTTTTCTTGCATTAACAGCCCTCTTATACCATGTTTGAACATGTATCCATTAAGTGTATACAAACCAGTTCATGAGCAGTCAAATGAAAAATTAACTAAAAAATTCAAACAGTCCCACCTTGTCAATTTGTACGTGTTCTTTCTATGTCAATACCTGAAGCAGGTATTGTTTGAGGTAAGAATACAAGCCCCATAGGATTTCTCTCTTTGGTGCAATGACGCACACATCTATTCCCTATTGATCTAGTTACTATGTCACTAAAGGCATTGAGTGTGATTGCACTGGATATTGACACCCACTGAGATAATCTAACTTCCTACATATTCTGAGAACTGATGGCTGAACAAGGCTTTATCCTGTTTTTCAAACTGAATACATTGGTTACAAATCAAATATTATGACTTTGAGACATAAAGGATGTTGAAGTCAGAACGCAGAAGCTATTTTCTTTTTTTTTTGGCTCTGTTTAGTTACTGCTGTCTGTAACTGTGATGCAAATGAAAAATTTCTTGATATGACGTATGTTCACAGAGGGACTGCAAAATACAGTTTTGTGGCATATTCATGTCCTTACTTTGTAGCAAACAAATAAAAAGAAAAAAGAGTGCAACAGTGCCTTTGTCACTTAAGCTTTTCTCTCAAAAGTAAAGACTACTGCAGTTGTAATTCAGTTATGCACACAACAAGTTTTATTATTTGCACATCAATATTAGGAAAATATAATAAGACGGTTGGAATAAGTAGATCCCCAAAATTACACTCTTGCACATAATTTTGGACTAAAAAATGCATTTAATTTAATTTTTACCTATTGGTGATTAAAAAAACTTTTCTACTTAAGAATTACTTGATGTAAAGGAGTTAGTAAGGCCTTGCAGGCCCGTAGCCAGCAATTTCAAAAGGGGGGTTCTTTTTCTGAAAAAGTGGACCTGTTTCCATAAAAACTTCATTGCCTAGATCAAATTTTGCCCAGAGTGGACCTTTTCCCAGCAAAGGGGGCAGTTCTTTCGAACCCCCCGAACCCCCCCTGGCTACGGGCCTGTCTTGTGTTTTAAACAAAAATCATGCTACATTTACAACAACATATAGCCATAATTCATAAGATCTAAAACAAATCTACTTACATTTCCCAAAACAATTAAAAGTGATAGAAGTCAAGCAATTTGACAATTCCAAAATGCCAGTTTGGTTAAAGTAAGAAAGCATGTTTATATGGATAACAGAAAATAGTAAATCTTGGATAAATATAATTTTGAAATAATGACAGAATCTGTAATTATTGTGACAACTAAGATTTTTTAACCTTGTTTACAAACCTTTGTAATCTGCACTTGGCTCTCTTTGCCTGGATCGTGATACTGGGCAAGCAGTATCCTCACAGTTGAGGATTTTTACCTGGTTGGAAAACCTTAAAAAAAGAGAAAAAAAAAAACATTTTTCCAACAAAACTGTAACACATATACAGTAACACAGAAATAAAATAATAATTAAAAAAACTCATTATTTCTGGTGGACTGAGATATTTGTGAGTCTTTACTAACTCCTTTACATCACAGTAATTCAAACGATCACATCACTATTTACTGGTACTGTTGCAATGTTTATATTTTAACTTTAAAAAGTTAACAAAAAGCTTCATTCATAACTGAAGCACAAAGCAGAGGAACATTGGTTACCCAACATTGTTTATCAGTGAATCCAAGAACAATTCATATGATGGCACATCACTGTTTGCAAGATGAGGCTTGTACTGATTTCTTTTAGAAATCTTCAGAGGGTTGTTCTTCATATATTTACTGGAAAGATACAGCCTGAAGTTCCTGTTCTTAGTGTAAACAGCTAAAATAACAAATACAAGGAATAAGTTTAAAAATTCAGAAAAAAATCTGATACTTGTGTCTGATACTTGTGGTAAAAGATGGTGACTTAATAAAAACAACCTAAACAACCTAGTCATTTTGCCATGACTGGTTTTAAATTATATCATTTTGCTATAATGGAATGTTTAAAACTTGCAAAGTATGGATACAAAGCATTTTCAAATAAAATGTACACTGGCACATTTCATCTCATGGCAAAGATATGAAATATGTTAACTGGGAAAATTTAATTTTAGCCAACTATGATTTACAATTTTTAAAGAAAATTGCTACATAAATACTGGAGTTACACTCAAGATAGAGAAAAATATTGCTCTTAACCGAAGATTCAAATTTTCTTTTTATTTTTTTATACTAGTCTGAACTGCAAAAAATGCAGTTTGTCATTTATAGATAAAATACTTACCCAAATCACAAAACAAAACTCTGTTTTCATGTTTATCCAGCACCAGTAAATTGAACAATTCCTCTTTACATATGCCAAGTTTTTTAGAGTCCTGTACAGAACATTCACTGTGCAAATGACTTGAAGCAGCTTCAACACATCTTTCATCATCATTAAAAATTGTTGAGAGACTGCTTTCTTTGGTTCTCTCTAACCCTTTCTGAGGAGATTTTCTTGGTAATAACCTGTTATCACAGATGACATCTGCTGGTTTTCCAGGTAAGTTAATGTCATCAACTGTAAGATCTGTAGACTTCCCAGGTATTGAGCTGTCACTTGGAGCCCGGTGTGACACCTTTCCAGGATACTTTACAGAATATTCACTCCCCCCAACAGCAATATATGAACTTATTGTATGACCATCACATGAAACCAGTGGATCCATTTTTTGCTTTTTGTAAACTTCTTTTATCTCTGAATGACCAGCATTAGTTTGATCACCGTCTTGCGTATTTTGGTATAAGTCAGTTGTTGTCTTAGGAGCATCACTGATCATATATGACTGTTTTTCATTGCTTTCTGCACACATGTCTATTAACTTCTTACAAATTTTACGCACAAAATGCCCTTGAATAATAAAAAAAAAAACACCTTATAAAGTAAAATCTCTTAATGCACAGTTTTCAGTAAACATTTGCAGCTCAATATTCAGCCCATGGTTACAGAAAAATCAATCCACAACAAAATTTTTAACTTTATATAATGTTTTGATAAAAATTTGATAACATTCAACAATTTCTACCTTTTAAGATCTGTATAATAAAGCAACAACAAATACATCAGATACATATATTTTGAATATATGCTTCTTTAATTACTTCTTGGTGTTTAATTATTTAACCTTAAATAATTTAAGAATTCAATATCAAGAAAGGACATGTGAAATCATACAAAACATTGAATATGTACATAAAACTTTGTAAAAAAAAAAGAAGAAGACAGAAATAAAGAAAGAATTAGCACCTGCATGGACATTATTTCTGAAGACAGCACCTGGGAGTTGGAAAATCAAATGGGAGCTGAACTTTTCTGTGGTGCTGAAAAAAGAAAAGATTTATGTTACAATAAGCTACAATATAAGAATATACCAGTACTTCACAGATTTAAAAGCAAATCTGATAAAACTTTTATTTTACAATATGTTTCTTTAAAAAAACATTTTATAATATTAAATAAAATCATATGTTCTTTAAAAATAATTTCTTTGCATTATAATGGTAAGTCAAACATGGCTGCTGTATATATATTTATATGTACTTTATGTATATGTTACTCAAAATTCAAGTTTATCCCAGGCAAAAGTCTAAAGTTCTTCATATACAATACATTCAACATGGTATCACCTGGCATCTAGATCAAGCACCATACTTCTGTCACAGTATACACCAAACATAGTGTCCAAATGAAAGCACACAAACTGAAAGGAAACACAAGTAAACGAAATTATATGAAAGATATAAAAGTATACTATCCTTGATAGTTAATATTATACATACAGAATATCTAAATATACCAGTAAGTGGTCTGGAGGGCCAAGAGGGACACTGATAGGTTAATTGGTCAATGATTACAACTCAGCGTTACAACATCAGTGCACGACCAGTTAGTCCTAGGGAAGGCTCATGAGTAGAACCGTAAATTAGATGGTAAGAAAATATTTAGCTGAAAACTAAAAACTGTGGAATGATTAATTCCACAATCCATGTATAACTACCGGACTAATGAACTTTTTTAAGAAGGAACTCTTGTATTTCCATCATTCCTCCTATTAATTACTATAAAGATAATGAGACAATCAGTTGAGATAGTATAAGTTAATGTTCTAAATCTACATGTACCCCTGGCCCTAGTATCTGTCAATATCTGATTTTTTTACAAAAATAAATACTTTCTTCGGGAACAGATTTAAAAGTCTGTATGCAAAGAATGTGGTGATGTTTTAAGTATCTTTTACAAATTGAGTCAGTGTCCTAAAATGGTACTTTAAAATTCTCATTCTACCTTGATAAAGCTGTCCACCATTACATCTCCATCCTTTGAAGGATTCAACCTTTTGTTGAATTCCAAATCAAAGTACAGCTTACACACTGCTCCTAAAATATTACAAATAAGACTGATCTGAGGTAAGCGGTGCTCATATTTATAACATAGGAAAACAAAAAAAAAGTCCAATTACATGCAATACTCCCTTAAAGTCACACTGAAAAATGAAGTGTACAAAGTGAGACATCATGAGAATAGGCAATCAATCAAGCAATCCATTATAGGCCCATTCTTAGCATAAAGGGTTCTAAAGAACCACCCTTAGAGCAGGAAAATGTCTACTCTGAATAAAAAATGTTCTACTGATACATTCTGTGCCATTTCTCAATTTGGGTCAACTAAAAAGGAAAAAGGTCCATTATTCCCCAATAAGAATCCCCCTTTAAAACTGCTGGCTACAAGCCTGCATAAAAATAGACAAACCTTCAGGTATGATCTCGTAGTGCAGCCTCTTTGATTCTGGCAGCTGCCTACAAAATTGAATAGTCTTATTTAACAATAATAATAATAATAATAATAATAATAATAATAATAATAATAATAAATAAATAAATAAACCCAGGTGTTAACAATTACCACTTATCTTTTAAAGTAAAAAGAGCAAACTATTCCTATTCTTTCAGCTTGAGAAAAAAAAAAAGGAAGCAAGTTCAATCATAATAAAGTTTTATCAATATATTCACCTGTAATAGTGCCAGAAATGGTGATAGCTTGCTGTCAAATACATTCTTTTTCCTTGTGCTCCATGATTTAAAAGCTCACTTTCATAGGCAAAAACATGAAGATCCTGCAATTAATAAATTAAGCATACCCAAACAAATACGATGATGCATAATTATATCATGTAATATCTGATACAACAATTCTCAACACATTTTTTAAATTCTTTTTTAAGATATTGGGTAAAATGAACATGTGTACCATTACAGCATGAAAGTAAAAATTCTTTGTTCAGCAATACCAGTACCTTGTATTGTATGTGACAGTTACTGAGACAGATGAATCTTGATCAGCACTAACAACAGTAAATTAACTTCATTTATAGAATTCCTCATTTGTTCAACTTGGTTTGTTAACCAATACTTACCTGTGGATCCCTCTTAGCAAACTGAAAGGCATCTTTCTGTGAGAAGAACACAGTCCATTGTGAAGGTGGTCCCTTTAAACTGGAAGTTGTCAGTTAACAGTTATAAAAATCATTATCTTCACACACTAATAAAACAGCACTGGGTAATGTGTAGCAGCAAACAAAACTCTTACTGTATATGGCAAATCATGATGCCATGACCCCATTTATCAACTGCATGGTGTAATAAGTAGAAAAAATGCTGTTGAATATGAGATGAGATTTGCTACCATGGTTCAAGTTTATTCTGTCCCCATAGAGAAAGGCTAATTAAAAATATGGTTATTAAAATAGCCCAAAGTCTCAAGGCTCAGCATAATATCGAACAAGATTTCGTGGAATTTAGAGGAGAGAGGGGTGAGAAATAATGACAAGACTAGAAAGTGCTGTGTGACAACATACACATGTATTACTATACTAGTAAGCTGACAAAATTAATCCATGGGTTTTTTCTGGTTCTTTCCTTTATCAACTTATAGTCTTTTGCACAATAGTATATTTTCACCATGTTTTGCGTGTTACCACTGATCTCTAAGATGACATTTCCAGCACATAGTCTTCATCCTTGTTGCTAAAAGGTTATCACCACCACACATGGATTCTTGTCTGTTTTTCAGTCTTGAATGATCACATGCAATACAGACAGTCTTGTTTTAGACTACCTTTAGACTATCGTGGATAATTTCTATAGAATACTATGATGATAATAATCATCATCAAGAAATGGTAACCTTTCTGTTTATATCACTGTGCTTCAATATATATTACCTTATTTTATAAGGACTTGGTATTGTCAACTTCCGAATTTCTTCTTCGTGTTTCTCAAGTTTCTGTGCCCATTTCTGTCTAAAATAGAAATAAATGCCTGTCAGATCAGGGCAGACAGGAGCGGTCTTCTGGGTCTTCCGACAGACAGTCAAAATTTTTAAGTTTTCACTGATGGTCATCTAATTTTTTCTGTCACAAAAGGGTCAAATATGGAGGATGGATCAACAAAGGTAAAAGACCATGATTTTAACCATTCCCAATCCTACACTCTGCAAATAACTGATTTAGAATGGATAGAATTGGAGAGTGTGTGCATGAATCCCATGCTCCTATTGACGATTTTGATATATATACAGAGAGAGAGAAAGAGCTGAATTCTGACAGACAGAAGTAACGACAGACTTATGAATTATAATTTATAATTTCAATAAAGTTAGTTAAACTTGTGTGAGACCCAGGCTTGCTGTGCATCTTCTCTGAGACTAGTTTAATTGACCTAGGACTAGAGTAGGGCCGATGTGTCGGTCTTACGAGCTACTTAAGGGAAAGTACCCTAAGGTAAGGTAAGGCCGAAAACTGTGTCTGAGGCATTCATATGTTTGACTACGGGGTATCATAGCGTTACGTGCTTACGATTCTGACTCACTACATGTTATCAGGTACCTGGATTTTACTCCTTGTGAAATTGACTTCTTGCTATAAAATGAACCAGTGGTTATAACTGCAGTCTTCTCGATGTTTTCTGCTTGCTTCGATTCCATTTTAATTTCCCTCCTTCAGTCGTCGTCGCTTAGTATCGCATAAATGTTCTTCCGCAATTTTGTATGCACAGTCGCCATCTTTTGACAATTTCTCATACTATCTGCTCCACTGGCTGTTTTCGCTATGTTTAATTTAGAAATTGAAGATGATAACGTATGGATTACAAAATTGTAAGGGATGATATAATGTTGGAAGGTGGATGCATAATCAGTAAATGGACAATAACAATTTCAAAAGAAGCTATAGATTACTTGCTGAAAAATAACACGAAAAGCTTTACAGCAATTACAGTAATTATGCTAAATGCAGGGGACGATTAATGGGGTTTTAAAATACTTTGATCCGTTTATGGTAGTTGTACCCAACAATTCAGCATTTATATCAATCTGTGGTTTGCTACATGTTACATAGGCTACGCTATTTTATGGCCCCCGCAAACGGCATTTTTCCTTCTCTTTCATTCTTTTTATTTACTCATTTATTGAGATGAAATAAAGTATATTTAGTTCGAATTAGCAAAATTTTAGAATTTCATTGGTGAGATTTTTTTAAAGATTTGCATATACACAAACATCTATCATAAAATGCGTTAATTCAGAAAAACATGCATGTACTTTGAGTACTTTGGGGTCCGCGATAGAGATCTCATTGTGTTAGTTGTGACGCTTGTTGGCTTCGCGCAATCACCTTCATTATAACAGGTACGTCAAGCTGCACATGACGAGAATCGGCGAGAGACAGCAGGAGTGAGTTTGAGTTCAGAGCGGGTGCAATGCTGTGGTGCTGTTCTGAAATGTAGCCTGAAATCGCCAGTCAAAATGTCGTCGAAGCCTCACAGAGAGGAGAAAAAGAGTTCCAAGAATGTCAGGATTACTTCCAAGTGTTTTGCTCTTATTTTAAAAGAAGTATCAGTCTCGTCACTAAACGAAACGAGTTCGTCAACTTCTTCGCAGACTTCTGCTTCGGCTGCGGGCTCTACCAGCATCACGATCAGCGACCTAGGGTCGGAGGAGAAAACCAGGCGCAAAGAAAGCGGTATTGGGATATTTGAAGATTTTCAACACAAAAACAGCAGTTGTTACTGGAATCCTCAACTTGGAGAGGTTGTTGGAAGCTTACGTTATATAGGCATACTTCAGCCACACGTTCTGCTTGTGGGTGGAAAAGATGTTGATCTGGAAGGTCTCAGTGTAGCTTGGTCTCGAAGGTTGTTGAAGCCACCCCAGGGATTTGCTCTTGTTGGACTAGGTATGTATATATATTTCTTGATGCTTTGTTAGATTGTGTCCTTATGAGGGGTGCAATCATCTTTACATTGCACAATGTTTCCAGAATTTATTATACGTACCCCCCATCACACAAACACACACACAAACGCACACACACACTACTGGAAGACATACCACTGTCAATGTAGATGTACCCAGATGCAACCTATGTTTTTTATTTGAGAAATGCTTTTGCATAACTACTAGACCTTGACTGTAATAACTCGTTGAAACATTAAAAGCACATTTTAGGCTGTAGGTAACTGATCACTAATTACTTACTGAATACCATTACTGCCTTCCTCCATAAGAATTATAATCCTTTAGATAATATATTTGCACTGTCTTACACTTATCAAATTAGTTAGGTTTAAAATAACTGAAATAAGGATTGTTTGTCCTGCTTGACATATAAAGTTGTTCAATTGAATGCACTGTGAATAGCCCACTGATGCCCAAATTGTTATCACTCTGTACTGTAAGTTGAAAAGAGTTGTTGATCCTATACGAAACACTACTCTGCATACATACCTGTCTAAACTTCTGATAAAAAAATCCTTTCAAAGGTTCTCTATGCTGGTAACTGGGTCACACAATGTCATGTTTGCAGGAAGCTTGATATTACATTTGCAATATAAAATTGCGTTATTTCATTTACCAATAATTCTTTTTTTTTATTTACTCAATTTCATTTAAATGTATGGTCTGTTTTACCAAAGAAACTATTCACAGAAATCTGGTCAGTGATAGAACTTTCTCATACAGGTAGACCATATTGTTAAATCATATGTTTGCATAATAAGGATGTCTGGAGGTTGATGAAGAGTGGTTTGGCCAGTTATGTAATAGATCTTTATCACTCTCTGTCTACCCCACCCATACACTTTCAGTGAAGAGCATTTTGAATCTCAGCTTATATGCTGTGACTGTAAGTGTTCTTGGAGAATGAATTCCCTTGCATTTGACCTTTCTTCCTTTTAGTTGCTGAAATGTAAAGCATACAACACAAGTCTGGTAATGGATGCCTTTTCAATTCCTGTAGAAAAGAAGAGTTGAATTGGTATTGGGAATATAAAAAATGCAGAGTGCATCTGCTTAGTTTCAGTTTTCTTTTATCAGTTGATATTTTGTATATGGATTCTTTATCACTTCTAACTTAAAATGAAACCTATACTTAATTTACCTTACAAATTTACGGACAGTTTTTGCTGATTTAGCCCAGCATCCAGGAGACCTATGTTATAATTATCGCACTATTCATAACAGCTGTTCACTGCTTATGGTCTCTTTAATAATGAACCAGGTTTATGTTTTCTATTATTTTAAGACTGTGAGAAGTATGCACAAGTAGATGTGTGGATAAGACAAGTGATGTCATATAAGTTTATAGAAACTAGGTGAGAAAACAGCTTGGCCAAATTGTTATGCAGTTTCTAAGCTGCCACGAGTCCCTGCAGCCACAAGCACACAATAGATTGTCACCTTGCATTTAAGCCTTTCTCATTATGTTTGCAATATAAATTTTGGCTCAGCAATACAATGCCGAGGTGAACCTGTACAAATCTAATCAAGTCTTTGATTACCACCACAGCTTTATTTAAAAAGAAATAAACTCGTATTTCCTGCTTATTCATCGATTACCAGGGTCAGTTAGAAGTGTCCCCCCAACCACTTGAAAAGAGGGAGTATCTATGCGTGTTTCAGCACCTTTAAACTGGTATGAATTATTAAGTTTTCATCATAGTTTCAGTATTGATTACCAAACTAGAAATCCTGCTATTTAATGTTGTTTATAAAGAGTAGTATTACAGCCAATAGATGATGTATGGGTAGTATGCAGTGTAAACATAAATCTGATACTCTTACATATATAGACAGAATTGGTGGTCTTGTATAGTGAAAATCTCACAATTTCTTATCAGAGTGAAATCCACTGCTGACTTTATCTGGGTGGAGGGGTGCTAGTGATGTTCATTTATGGTCCTAGCAGTATATTATCCATTCTAAACTTGAAGCATTCAATTTTATGGATCATGCCTTCCATGCTCTGAATCTCTTTCTTTCAATGCACATAGCTCAGTGCAGTTTTTATAGCTGCTTGGAATTAAAAGAAAACGAAGTCTTTAGCTTCTTCATAAAGAGGAATGTAAATTGAATATTGCACTGGCTATGCCAGTAAAGCTTGAAGTTGCCTTTTCGTTGTGATTAAACAAACTTGAGAAGAAATTGATTGGGCACTAAGGACTTCACCTGAATATTTTAAGACCACAGAGTGGACATCTGATTAGCAGTAGAAGATTGATGAAAGCAGTTGAGTTTTATGCACAAATTAATGGTGTAATAGAGTGCATTGTGGCTACTTGCGATTTTGCTTAAAATAGTACTTTTCTGGTATAATATACACAGTTGACCAAGTATCTTGTCATCTCTACCCAAATATGAGAGAATACTTGTAATACATGCCCCTTACCTGTTATCATCTATTTAGTAGCAGCACATCCCTCTTGTCAGATGACTTGTCATACAACTTATCTTACAGGTGATCTATAAAATTACCACAATTAAATCTTGATAACACTGGTACCACAGAGTTTATGAAGGCAGACATTGATTATGTAAAGAAAATGTTAGAGTTTTTTTATTTCACAAAATGTCTGTATGCATGTGGTTTTAACAGGCTTATCATGCTGCCCTGTGGTAATTAGGAAAATGCCTCCAGATGGTTACAATAGTGTGGAAAAAGGTGTGGAACATAGTGCATATCTTTTCAAAATGTCCTCAGGATAGACACCAGTAATGTACAGGGATGTTGAGACATAATTGCTTGTAATACCAAATTAGAATAAACCATGCATGGCAAACATGAGATCCTTTGATGTGTTAATGGGCGTGAAAGAAACTCTCACATATACTTGAGTTTTATGAACATTGAGAGCCTGTTTCCAGTGGAGATAGGTCAGCCTGTCTATCTCAGCAGGCTAGAACCCAATCTAAAGACAGGTATATCTTAGTTAATGATGAGTGGGACAACAAAGGGAATACTTTGGCTTTCTGTTGTTGGAAATCATTGAGATTAAAGATACTAATTTGATTTGACCCATTCCACTACAAACAGACCGTGAGATCATTTTGTTATTTTTTTTTATATGTAAAATATGATTATCATTATTATTTGTTTCACAGAAAAGCAAATTGGGAAAGTAGTACATATCCATTATGCAACATGTCATGGACATTTAAAATCTTAAAATGTTCTTGTTGCCCAATGCATGTTAAAAGATTACCGAGTTAGTAGGTAGATGCTACAAACACTTTTTATTAACAAGTCCACCTACAGATTCTAAAATTTCTTTAACATCATGTTTGAGTTTAAAGAGTGCAATCTACTGGTTTCATGTGTAACATGAGAGCAGTGGTCATATTACATTAAAGCAGTCTTTATATACCACATAGGTCAGTGTATTTTGTTGGCTATCTGACCATTCAGGTGGAGTTATTTTAATCCCTTTTTTCTCAATCTTTTTAATTTGCTTTTCTTCTAATATTTAATAATCTTGTCAAAATGAGCATATTTCATATCATTTGAAAGAACTTATTCGTCAAACTGAAATACTGAAATAATTTTTCTGATATTTTATATTATGTGGCTGTTGCACAGTATGTTGAAATTAAACCTTCAAAGTTTGTTTTTAATAATGCCAACCAGCATACATAAACTGTATTTGCTCTTAATCATCAGTTATTCTCCCTTTATCTCAGGTGAGATCCCAGGTATAGAGATGCAGACCATCTCCCAGACCCACTTCACACCTCTACCTGAGGCCCTCTGTGCTGCTGTGGCAGACTTGAATGCTAACAAGGTAAGACTTACATCACTAAGACCCTATAAACAAAGCCAAGAGAAGTTGATTGTATTACTTCATGCAAATCAACCACAAGGTGTTGCCACTGCCTCTTGACTAACTGCAATCAATCTAATTGATAAGAGTAGATTTTAAGAATGCAAACTTTGTTAGTTAATACATTTTATATGTGACAATATATATATACTAGTATGGAAAGTGTACTGCATTGTCTGCTAGTCATCTTAAGTAGATTCAGAAACCAAGTCTGTTTTATCTTTGTCAGAACTGCCCATTAAAAAAAGTTTTCAAGAATTGGGCTATGGAACAAAGAATTTAGGGTAGTATGGTTTGTAACAGGTGTTACCTTAATCCCTTTCTGATGTAAATGTACCACATAACAAGTATGAATGCATTTTGCACTGAATTCACTCTTCTTAAATTCCAAACTGATTTTGACCTAAATGTATCATCACTAAGAGATTTTCAACATGCATGACACTCAGTTTGATTTGTTTGACATTGATGTTATATATGTAAACTTGGTAAAAATCTTATTTAAAGCAAACATGAGACTGGAGGGATGGCATATAAAGCTTGTTAAACTGAAGGTTAAAATAATACCATGGACTTTAAATCGCACTTGCATAGAAGGATAGTTAAAATTGACCATAATATCTCTTTTATTATGGTATTTTTATGTTATGTATTTACAAATGAAAGAACTAAGTTTAGCTTCCATGTAAAATAACATTTTTTTAATTCTGGCAATTAAACTAAAAGTAGGATAACTTTGTTTTTATTTGAACAGAGGAATTAAAGGGATAATAACTCTTCGTTTTGGCCAAAAAAACAAAGAATTTTCCTGTAGTAAACAACAATATTCCCATACTTACCAATGGTTAATGAATCCATTCAAAGTTAGTCCCTGTTTTTTTTTCTAAAAAGTTTGTTTTTCTCTTAAGAGATTATAACAGTATAGCCATCAATGGAGGTCACGTGGTCTTATGACAAGCTCAGATATCAGAAATTGAATAATAGCTATAACTGCCATTTTTGTGGTACAACAGAATATATTATATTTCTATGAGTTGTTCACAATGTTTTTATTGTGAAATATAGATCTCACACGAAGAGTTATTATCCCTTTAATGACTGATAAACCTGAGAGTAATTTCTGATTTCAGGAGTTAGCAGACATGAGCAATATCTTGGGTAAGCTGCAGGACACATACAGCGGGGTTGAGCTTCCCTCCAATGGCATCATATATGACACTCTGGGTGTCTTGATCAAGGAAAAGAAACTGCTCCACACAGGTACGTAGTATAGTGGTTGAAATTGAAATCTGGTGCTTTATGTCTCTTGTCTGTGTTGCTGTATGAAAAAAAAAAAAGCTGCGCTGCATCTAGAAATACTGTGAAAATTGGTAGTTTAGATGAGTTAAGATCTGTTGACTGTTCTCAGAGGGACATTAGTGTGTGCTGATATTTCTTGTGCCTTTTGAACTTGTGGCTCCTCCATAATTTCATTCTTGAGACTAAGATCTACATCTGAACCTACACCTCGTTGACGTCCAGTTGACTCTTTCACCTTCTCTTATTGAAACAAACTTAATTTGTACACTCCACAACTTGTGTTCACCACTAATGAGACTTGTCCAGAATAAAGGGAGAAAAGTGAACACATATGTTCATTTGTCTATTATCACTTGCACACAACACTACATTAACATCATCAGCTTTTTGCTTGTTCTGGAGACTGTGTTATGCATTTAAACAGTTTTTCATTATCGAAATGGTTGTTTTTAGTTATCAAACAGTTTGTGTGCCTGAGGTTAAAGCCTGTTGTCTGGTTATTTTTTTCGAAATTTCATGTTGTTGAGCATGTGCACACCTTAGGGTTTTAGTTAATTTGAGACAGGGACTGAGAAAATTTTGTCTGTACCTATATTTCTTTTTGTTTCTATTACTTCTTACTTCGTGGTTGCTAATTAGATAAATTTTACAGGCACAGTTCACTACTTTGATATTTTTTTATATATTTTTAATTTTATTAGAACCCCCCCCCCTCCCCTAAAAAATTAAAAAGAAGAAAAAAATCACTAAGAAATGAAAGGTGCCTCAAGTTTATACTCAATGGTTGCATGCATTTTAGATTTAATTTCTGATAACTTACTATTTCCTTTCTTCATTATTTTTGGCAATTTTTATTCTGTCAACTGCAAGAATGATTTGGTTAGGTCAGTACTGATTTATTCAGAAAATAGTGGCCTCATATGGAGCTAGTTTGGATAATTTACATGACGTCTCCCAATTTAGCTCGGAAAATACTCTCTAGTGGGGGCTATCAGTTTGAGTTTAATAAAGAAAACATAGCCTGGGATTTGAAGGTTAATTTTGCAGATTAGTTCATGGCAGATGTTCATTTGTGACTCAGTGATGTGGCAGTGATAGAAAGATGTGCTTCCTTTAAAGTGAAATATATATGTTGGAACATTGCCAGCTGATATTTGCAGCAGAATTACTGAAATGGCACGTAGGTTGCTTGTGTATATGCATACTGAAGCAAAATTGCTTGAGTGGTATTTTAACCTAAAATATGTTGGAATGTAGTCTGCTGATTTACTTGCTTAAATTAATGAATTGTCACGCACATTGTTTTCTGTGCATTATCAGAGAGAGAGAGAAAGAGAGAGAGATTGTCCTAAGAGCATTTCATTTAAAGTAAAGTTAAAATGAGCATTTGGACATCACCTGCTGCCTAATATTGTAATACTTGAAATATGACTGAGATGCCATTTTGGTTACTTTCTGTGTTTTTGTTGAAAATTGACTGAAATATCATATTGATTTCTCTGTTTGCCTTCTAAAGAAATGCTATTGCTCTGGTCATATATTTCTTTAGGGTGACTCTGCTAACAATCTTATTTTGTGGCATAGTTGATTATATTGTTAATTAAACATACCTGTAACAGGTATAGTGTATTTTCCCTAAGATAATACTCATTAATCATCATGTAACAACAGTTTAGGAGATCTGTCACAGACAAAGTATATCCCATACAAGCATCTGTTGTATAATTACATGGTATGGACAAATTTGGAGTGGGCAAATATTCTCATGTTGACACTAGATAGTAGTCATACTAGGACTATGACATGTTTTGTTCAGTTATTGACCAGATTATCTAGTATCTGATTAATCACAGGCGTAATATTAGACAGCTTATAAAAGTATTTTGTTCCATAATTGCCTTAATTATCTAGAGCCTTTTTGGTTGTGGTTGGCTTAATTGGAGCTAGCTCTGTAAGTCTGTAATTCCCTCTCTGCGATGTAAAACTACACTGACAACTCCCTGGTGTGACCAAGTTCCATTGGGTTTAACTTTTATATGGTCCTGGCAGGTGTCATGGAGGACAGTCTGTAATGCAAAGGGAGTTCACACTGCAGGTAATATTTATAAGTATAGGTCAAAGCACAGGTGCTGTTAAAAAAAACTTTTTTTTTACCACAGGGTAGAGGACAGAGTACATCTTGTGGACTTTTCCTTTTCATCTATGGTATATATTGATATTGTTTGATTATTTGTCTTGGCGGTGATTTTGAAATATTTAACAAGTTGAATTTGGGGGGTAAATGGAAGTTGTTTCAATTTTTGGTTTTGATACAAAGTTAGTTGTGTAATGGAGACATATGAACTTAGTTTTTTAGTGCTGATAAAAATATTGATTTTTACACCATATTTTTACATCAGGATTATCAACTGGTGAAGTAGGTGATAATTGGATTATGAATCTCCATTGACACAATAAACTTTCACACTCAATTCTTTTCATTACTCCAAGACAAATGTGCATTTTAGGTCTTGATACTTATTATGTCATTGTGTGGAATGTTGTAGAAACAGTAGGACATATTTTTGCTGAAAATCACACTGATTAAAAAACAAAAGGAAAGTTGTTTGGCATGAAATTAGTCTTCTTGGCCTCAGCGGTTGACTTTGTCCCATAAATGGTTAAGATTTGAGAAGCAGCTGTGGCTTAGTGAGAGGAGGACATAAATCAGCTGCTGTCCCAGCTTTGAATGTAATGCGATGCTCTTGACAAGTTGACATGCAGTCAGTGGAGGAGATTGTGTTAAGGCCTTCATTTTTGTCTCAACTAACACATTCAGTTTGCTGTGTCCCACCAACTAGTGCTGCCTTTGGCCCCATTCAGAATGAGAAGAGCCGAGTGCAAGCTAGGCCATGACCTAAATATGATGGACCTACATGAAAGGAAGGCTGCTTAATCCCGTAATGATCTCTCCGCCTCTCATACGGCTCCCCACGTGTCGTCCCTAGACCGGTTGAATTGACCCGAGATTTAATTACTGTGCCCCTGCAGGACACGTGGAGAGGCGTTTAAGAGGCAGAGAGACCATTACAGGATTAAGCAGTTTTCCTTTCATGGAGGTCCGCCTAATTTAGGTCGTGGCCTAGCTATCACTTGGCTCTTCTCATTCTGAATGGTCCATTTGTCTGCCACAGCAGATCAGCCATAGCATGACAAAATGCAAACAATGCTCCCAATTTGAATGGATTTTTTTTTGTTCTGTTTCCAAGAAATCATGACTGTGTGAAATAACACCTCTATGAATAGGTGATATTTGAGAGAAGATGCTTTGGGGAATGTTTTGATAAATGCTTTTAAAACAACATTTGTGTAAGATAAAAAAAAAAGATATTTCACTTCAACTTTGAGTACTAGATCATCTTTATTTAGGCTTTTAATTAAGGTCCATCTAGATGGTAAATAAAATCAAAATTTTAATTTTTTTTTTCATTAATTACCCCCTGAATTGTAGCCTGAGGCAAGATTCCATTAGTGCAAAAATATCTTGTGAATATGCATCACAGATGAAAAACCACTATGTTTCTGTAAAAAGTCTTCTTTTTCATCATATATCTGCTTGCTTCAAAAAATGACAATGTCTAATTTACATTCCAATATTCTCATTTCATCTTTACTTGTGAAAATATTGAAATGTTATTAAATTTGAATGCAGTGAACTAAAAAACTGAAATTATTATATTTCCAGGCACTGGCTACTTTGTTGTAACTCCCGACATGTATGATGTTCCTCTCAATATCACTGTACAAGAACCAATGGCACACATTGGAACAGGAGTAACAGAAAACGAGCTGGCCAAGTTATCTCCACTTCTTTGTTCCATGTCTCCCATGCAAACCATGATTCTCCCTATAGTCACCACTCCAAGTAAAGTTCAAGTGAAAACTAAGTCATGTCAGACCAATTTTGAGAAGGAGGTACGACACCTGAGGAAATTAGAGAGAAGCCAGTCTATGAGAGAGAAACAAAGTAGATTGAACACTGCGGCTGATAAAGAAAATTTTAGTCGAACTCTCTCTCTAAGATACAAAGAGGATAAAGCACAGACTTTGTTTAAGGAAATGAATGAAAATGTGAACTTCTTAAATAATGAGAAGGACAAAGAAAAACAAGGTAATTTATTTTGGAAAATTACATTAGTGGTATCAGTGTCTTGCTGTTTTATTGTAAAAAATATCTGCATGAATAATTCATACAAAATGTAATTTTCAGAATCATTTTTGTATTTAAAAACGTGGTCTTGTAAAGTGTTTGATAATCTATCAATTTATCCTGATTTTAATTTTTTAATTTGTTGAATAAAATTTTAAAAAGAAGTAATTTGAAGCTTAGAAAGAAGATAGTAGGTGATTGCACATTTTGCTGTAGCATCTTAAAATTTTGAGATCCATGCATCACATTTTAGTCTGCAATGATCTGTTGAATTTTGAATTGACAAATTGTTTTTGTTTTTGTCTTCTTTAGCAGATAAACCATCCTTTCTCACAAAGTTGTGGAATAAATGCAAGCAGAAGAAACCAGAGTCCTCCAAAGAGGTTGAACATGCCACATTTTCTGCCCAATTTCCTCCACCTGAGTGGCAATGGTACCAACAGCATAAAAATGGGAGCAACAACAGAGAGCACTACAACCAAGACAACCATAAGGCTCGACAACATTACATGGAAAACCATAGGAAAGAGCATAATGACAGCTATAAGACAGAGCACCAGTATGTGGGAAAACACCCAAGAGAGCAATATGATATGAGGAACAAAACATGGCATCATGGCATTAAAAGTCAAGTTACAGAGAACTCTAAGAATGTGCACCAGTCTTCTCTGATACCCAAAGCCCACACCTGGCACCACTTTCAGAGTGCAATTAAAGACCTGGATCAACATCATCACAAGGGGCAACCCCCAAACAGTCGACCCCAGTGTGATAGAAGTATGTCCTTAGATCATAGAAATCTCAGGAATAATGAAAATGGTTTACCAACAAAACAAGAAGCCCTTAATGAAAATCCTTCCAATCTAGAAGGCAATCAGAGACATGTTACAAGATCAAAACACCAAAGAAGACATAAAAAATGCAGTAAGACTTCACATATGTTGAATAAATCACGCGAGTCTTTAGTCAGAAAGAGACAAACATTGAGCAAATCTAAGCATAGAAATCATAGAGAGAAATCATATGACCACAAAGCATCACCACATATGAGGAAAGAAGAACTGGGTAGATATTCCAGCACAGATGAAGAAAACCCAGATACTTCCAATGCCTACAAGTTCAGAAATCCTCATCTGATGTATCAGCAGTCTTGGGGCATGGGCCTCAAACAAAGTGAAACTGAATCTGAAAGTGGCAGTGATCTTGAAAAATGTAGCACAGTGAAGGAGTGCCCCACCAGGGCAGTACCACCTAGTGTAAAATATAGGGGAGAAAATTCAGGGCCACACATGAAGAATTATGATAGGAATCTTGCAGATTTGCCTGGAAGGTTCCCTGTACGGTACACCCCACGAGCTTTGACAGGAGACACATTGGAAGAAGATGATCAAGTTATGTGGTCTTCTGATGAAGAGGTGGACCAAGTTGGACAATATGTTACTGAGAGTGCTCCACAATTTCATAATCACGAAATGAAAGCTAAATATTTGGGTTATCTGCCGCATAAACGTACTGGCCATACAACCTCAAAGGACAATGGTGTGAATTGTATTGGACTGCAAGTTATTCCACCTAGTGAAGCAGATAAAGATCAACAATTGAGAAAAAGCATCACAAATTCTCAACATCAATCAAATAGAAAAAATGAAGAATCCAAGGATTGTCACATTAGACAGGAATTAGTTAATTTACAATTGGGGAGAGAAAATGCACATGGTGACCACAGGACCTCTCAGAAATTTATGGGCAATGGGAATCTGAGAAACAGAAACCATGACGTAGATATGGCTCTCAGAAACCATAAAAATACTGGACATTTGAATTGTAGTCCAAATTCCACACAGGGGGATAGTGGATTCAGCTCTCCAATGTCACACTCTTCTCCACAAAGTAAAAAAGAAAGTAGTAACGCTGCACAACTTCAAAATGGTGTCCAACGCAAAATTGTTACATGTAGCAAAACACAAGGACAACAGCAGTGGTCTGTTTGTAGTGGCAAAAATGAAGGGAAGGTTTCACCATCAGTAGGCATATTTAAGGACAGTAGTCTAAGGCACCATGGCAACCAGGCAAGGCACCATGGCAACAAAGGCAATCTCAATGACAATGGAAATGAAGTGCAGGACAGCAGATCAAAACACCATAAACGAATTGTAGAAGGAAGTGAAACCAACTGCCACAGAAGAGTGCAATTTCAGAATGGATTTGCAGTGAAAGGAACTTGAACTTGGGGTCAGATATTCATGTTGACAATGTACAGAATATGAAGTAGGGTCTACCATAATAACTTTCTGAATTCAAACAGTATGAATAACTGCATAAATTTCCAGTTTATGATCAATAATAACTTCCAAAGATTGAAAAATACTGCGTAGCAAATTAGTTCATCCCCAAAACTTTAATTTCATGATTTGTTGAATGCTTTTAATTAAAAAACATTATAGTGTTGGGTAATAAGTGACTTTTCATATTTTTATGTGTATGAAGATACAGCAAAAATAACCACCACTCTACCTGAAGTTCTAAACCAACATGGTGCTAAGAATTGTTTTTAAATATCCGAAATTTTGACTGTTTGTTTTCATTATGGACGTAATATCTGAAATTCATTTTAAATTATTCATTGCTCTGAATGACATGTTTACATTCAGTATTTAAATATAGGGTCTTTTGTCAGCTGTAAAAGAGATTCTTGTATCTTTTTCTTTGATGATGATAATAGAAATTGTTGAATAACTAAACCCCTTAACAGTTACTATTTTTTTTTCATTTATTTATATTTGGTGGGGGGGGGGGGGGGGGGGAGAGAAAGTGCAAATAATGGTTTTACTTGCTTTCGAGGTGGTATTGCTTTATGTGAAGTACAGATCTTGGATATACGCCTTAAAGAATAGGGTTTCTTTTGCAACTTGATCTATAAAGATTATTTAATTTACAACTTTTGATCCACATTTTTACTAAGTGCTTATTAATTTATCTGAAATGTTGAACTTCTTCATTAAAAGCTGCTGTTTTTGAATTTGCCCAAATGGGTGGTATATTTTATAATTGTCAGCAGAGTATATGGAAAAAAACTTGTCTGCTTAACAGACATCATACATTTTAGTGTCTTGATATAGAATACTCGTACACTTTTACATTTTCTTTATAAGTGAGAAGAGATTTCTCAGTTCTGCTATCTAGTTTGAGGTCAAAAACTGTGTTGCTTGTGGAATTAATACCACTGAGGAAAATGTAGTGATTCCCAAAGGCATCTCAGTTTATCAATTGCCCAATAACATTTCTTTCACGTTTTCCCCACAAGAAGTCTTTGATACTAGTGTCATGTCATATATTGCTATTTGCATTTGACTTATAAGACTGCAAATGATATTATGTTAGTGTGAAGCATGTCTTATGAGAGTATGTGCACCTGTGCACATTCTAACTTCTTCTATCAGCAGGTATCAGATAAGATGAATAACCTATATATTGAATAGTCTTTATAGACCCAACTATTGTATGCAATTTTATTGTGAAACATGGACAACTTTCCCTCAATACAAGGTTTTTCTTTTCCTTTTCCAGAGGGGTCATTTCATGTCGAATCTCATTTTATTAAAAAAATGTAAACATACAGGCCTTTTCTACTTTCTTTTTCATTTAAATAAAGAAGTGGACAATAAGAATTAAGTGCATTTTGTTTTCATTTTCTCAACCATTAAAGAAAATATACATCTGTTTACATCAACATAATTGTAACAATACCATGAATAAAAATATATAAAAAACATATATAATAATAATAAACACTTTTTAATGAAGTAGCTATCCTGAATAATTTTCTAGCCTAAAAATAGTAATTGTAGACAGCGCTATTTACATTTTCATATTATCAGTCCTTGCTTCAACTAGTCCGGTTGTCATGATTTTTAGTGAAAAAACGCAAGCACCAAAATACGCACAATCTGCATCTGCAGGTATAGGAATGAGTATATATTTAGTGAAAGGAGCCAACACTGCTACCTAAAGTGCACTAATATAACCATGGGTGATGCAAAATATACCAAAGGTAATTATGAACAGTAGGGGCTGTCTACTTTAGTTGTGAAAATGCACAAAAATTGTAGAAATGCCTTTTTAAAATACATAATGATAAATATCTTTTCCTTTTCATAGTCTGTTACATGAAAGTGATTGCTTTTCTAATATTGCACTCAACATCTTTAAATATGCAGATTTTAAGGCACTTGCTAAATGTAGATAATTGTTATATTTATATGTGAGTTACTTACAAATAAACCTGCATTGTTTGTATTCTGGAATGGACAAACTAGAACAGGCTACTGTGAAGTTTGAATATCATTCATTTATATATTCCATAATCATTCATTTACATATTCCACATAATCCATCCCTTTGTAACATGAATATTTTTCATTTGTTTCTGATCCCACTAGTTCATTGCCTCCAGACAACAACAACAGAGACAAGTCCAGAGACAGGCTAAGCAGGCACACAGGCAACAGTCCTCTGCATCATCCCGCCGCTTATGGTGGTGATCATCCACGTACACCCTGGAAAAATATGAGGAACAATCAGTCCCCAACAGGTGGTAAACTACCAGATGTCACTGGTAAGACTTCCTTCAAACTGGCATTGTTTAATTTGCTATTATTGCTTCTCACTACTTATGATGGAGTTCAATGGCTTCAGCGATTGACTGGCAAATTTTGCTTTATAATGTTGCTGAGAACATTTTTCTAGATGAAGTGGAATACAAATGCAAATACATTTTTTATAACTAGGATTTTTGAAAACTGAAAACTGATTCCATGAGTATTTCTTTAAATATAACATATATGTGAGCCTCTTAACCAAGTAATATGCAGTAAAAGCAAGAACAATAGAGCAGCATAACCAAATGGAAGTGGACTCTCTGGTAATCAGTTACTTGTCCTATTTTTCAACATGGCACATGAGTTCAGCAAGTTTTATTTCATAAGTAATTTGCGAGTGTTAAATATTTGGAGTGGTATAAACCCCAAATGTCCCAAAATAAATTGCTTTTGGGTCAGCGAACATCATATTCCTTGCCACTATGCAACGATTTCAACACTTAGACTACAGTAAAAACTTAATGGGTCTTGAAAATTTTGTTGGAGGATGATTCTCTGCCAACATAATTTTTTTACTTGGAAAATTTTGTCAAACTTGAAAATGGGCCTCTTGATAATTTCAAAAAGTTTTTCACCTAATATTGTCATGTCAGATTAATGCATTTTAAAATATCAATTCATTTTTAAGTGACGAAATTTTCAAGTTTTTATGGTAGGTCTTTTTTTTTTTGCCTGAGTTGGCCAGCCAATAGGAGCAGTCAAATTGACGACTTCTCTCTTGAGACCTTGGCTGTTACTATCTTAGGAAAGCTAGGAGAGTCCTAGTGAGTACTTCTCAGACGTTAAGCCATTTCTTCAAAAACGTCAAGGTCAAATTAGCCTTATTACTAGCTATGTAGGCCTTTCGGTTGGTTAGAAGGTTTAAATTGTTCTTAAAGGTCATAGAGTTTTTACTGATGACTCTGCCACATTTAGTGTGGTTAGTGGTCTTCAACGTTTATTAATTTAGACTTATTTAAACAAAATCTAAAAACATTAATTACACTTAAAATTTTGGAAATGGTTTGAAACAATATTGAGGGACACCTTATAGACTGAGGGGCCTTAGATAATCCAGATGCACCCAATTCAAAATGTCAATCCTCCCCTCACCCACAAGTCAAAATAATTATATATATAAAACTTTCATGAAGTTCTTTAAGCCATAACAAGGTAAATGCTTACACACTAGTTGGTTGTTGTTGGTATCCTTGCGGGTAAGCACCAGGTGGTGGACCTTGGTTCCACCCAGCAGGTGGTGGCTGGTAGGGCCCTGGCTGGTAAGCACCTGGTGGTGGTGGTGGTTGTTGTGGTGGGTATGGACCAGGAGGGTACCCACCTCCAGGCTGCTGTGGGTATGGACCAGGTGGGTAGCCAGCAGGTGGTTGCTGTTGATATGGTGGATAGGCACCACCTGGGGCACCATAATTTGCCATTTTGACAAATTACTTTTACTGTAAATAACGAATGTTATGTCATATGAAATTTTCAATTTTACATATAAAGCAATCCATATCAAACTTATTATCACTTTCCTAAAATGACTCTTTGAAAAGCTAGTGTATATTATACTGCTGATATAAATTTCAAGTATTACAATACTATAAAACAATATAAGATTGTTACCACACATCAAAATTCTATGAAAAAAGTAGCTATAACAGCTGTAAGGTTAACCTTGCTTTATTGGTTATTGCAAACTTCCTGTAATTTCATTGCATGACAAAGATTGATATTTTTCATTGTAAAACGGTAAAACGATTGACTCCTTATTGATTATATATTTGATGTACACAGGGACGCTCTTTGCTGATATACCCATTACTATATACCTGGCAATGTGAGAAAATTACGCAACAGCCTCAAACTCGAGTCGAAGTCAAATGTTCAGTAAAATATTCAAATGTAACATATGGTTTTGTTCTTGTGGACTAACAGAGAAGTACCTTAATTCACAAATCATCTACCACGCATTTACCAAAAGCAGGAACATTTAAGTTTATAATATATAAGGAACAAGGACAAAAAACTAAACCCGGAAGTATACGTGAAGGCATTGAATTTCACGATCTTTGTGACATACATCCCATACTATAGCTTCATACTAATACAGATAATGACCACGCTGGACTGTTACCTTGATTGGTTAATAAACCGGGTAAATCTAACTTAAAACCACACAAACAACTCCAGAGTGCCATACTAGTCTAAATAAACAAAAAAACAAAAAAAGTAAAATTTCATAAAATCGCCATAGACCCCTTAGAGACAAAAAAAAAAAAGCTGAGCGTGACAATCGGTATGAAAATAGCAGTAACTATTTCATCGCGAATAAAATTAAAATATAAATAACTATGTATAGAAACGCTTACCTTCTTCTGTTTTGAACGGCGCTGTACTGGCAGATCTAACGAAACGGAATCCCGGTGATAACAGCCTGACGAAGTGTCACATGCTTTTGTTTACTCACGTGATCATGCACCCAATCTTTAACCGCTGGTTTCGTTTTGCAATTTACAAATGCCATATTTAGCCATTTGCAACAATTCCCTGTACGTTTCATATCCTTCCTCCGCATCTTTACTTTTTATTATTATTATTATTATTATTATTATTATTATTATTATTATTATTATTAACATCTGTTGTTGCCCTTTGTAATCACGGGATATTTATATATATCAGAATGTTTTGCTTTTCAGATTTGAACACGGCTAGCTAGCGACTTTTTTTTATTACAGTTACAGACTGCTCACGGGATGAGGATTTTTGCTCAAGTTTCAAAAGAGATATGATTTGATGCTTCTGACTTATATTTGGGAGAAAATACCTACAATGCATGTCATGTATCTGAAAAAACTTGACAGTTAAGGCCTCTTTCTATAGCACTGGTAAGTTTGAACAAGTCTAGTTTTGAATACAACACAAGTGAACATTTTCAAAACCAAAGTTACGTGTTATTTTGCTTTATTTATTGATTAATTAGTTTTCCAATTATAGATTTTTTAATAGCAGAGTTGAAAAAATTTTTCATACAATATAACTTGGTTAAGGAAGTCTTAGAACAAAAAATGACAAATGCATACAATGCATGAACACAGGTGAGTATATGTAAATGAAAGAAACTTATTCATGTGAACAGAATCTCTATTTATGTATTTCATATTATTTGTAAGAGTATGAATAGATTTTTTTTTATGATTTCAGCATCCACATTCATGTGCAATATAAAGCCTTTTACTTTTGCATTTTATATATTGACCTGCACATATATGGCCATAGAAAATTACTACAGGTACAAGGAAAATCAGGAAATGTGATACAATATTTGCTATCATTGACAAGATTTATTACTGGGTGATATCAGAAATGGATGAAACCACTACATACCTATATAGGTTAATTAGACCATAGGTTCTAATGAATAAGTTTCTTGGCATATTGGGGAATATTGATTTTGTACATATCAATTTTTTTATGCACAAAGACATTTGGCTCACCAGTTTTTCCAACTATTATTGAACATTCTGGTGTTGCTAGAATAGAATGTGCTGTATCATCCCAACCAGTGTTGGCCGGGGAGCTTTCACATGAACACAGTTCAAGTGACAGTAATGTAGTACAATTTCATACATGTCATGATTGAAATCTTGTTTTAATGGCATTTATTAATTGCCAGTATTAGAAACCTGAATGCAAATTAAATAAAAGTAATGAAAATGAAGAAAAAAAAAACTAAAAACAAGCTCTTTACCTTTTTCTAAATGTGTGGTCTTGATTAATCACGTAAGTTAATAAGATTCTTTTTTATAGGTTTAATTTGCATATTTCAGTTAAAATGCACATTCTTCTTGAAAAGCCTAATATTGTATCATTATCAATTTCACCTGACCATCACAATAGCCCATGCCCTTGAGACCTATTTTTAAAAAGAAAATAAAAATTGACAACTCTCATAATTGCTCAAAGGTCACCAGAAATTTGCAGTTTTTATAAAATTCAATGTTAGGAAGAGCTTTGATCCAGTTCTAATACCGTAATTGGTTGTTTTTTTTTTTTTTTAATATATTAATCAAATGATTCATATATGATTTCCTTTTAAATAATATAATTTTATATACAGACACTGTATGTGTCTGTACATAATCCGATCTCTATGTCTGTCCATGTCATTGCTGTTGCCATGGTTGCAGTAATTGATGTAAAAAGCTTTATTCCGTTTTTCTCATTAATTAGGTAGAAATGCCAGATCACAGAGTACCAGTATATGTGGCATGCATATAAAACCAATAAATTATTGTTTTTAGAGAAATGTTTAGCTAGTACATGAATCCAAGTCGTCAGCAATTCATTAAGCAGTGCTTTGGCATATTGTCATTTAGGAAATATCATTGTTTAAAAGGTGTCATGCAGCATAACAGCTGGTGGTATCAGAAATCCTTTTGAAAAATGACTTACACAGTCACAGACTCTCTCTAGACCATACACTGTATAAACCTTTCCAATGGCAGTTGATTTAATGTTCCTCATTTATTTCAAGCTGTCTCTCTTATTGGATCTATATATTATTGAGTTAAAACTGGTATTGCTCTGTTGCCATGGTGAAATACATTGGATAGAAGATTCCAGGTATAAAGGGGACTCTAGTTGTAGTACACTAGTGTGGGAAAAGGTGTTAATATAAAGGTTGAATAAGAGATGATGAAGCTCACTGTGTTGCGCAGACAGATTTTGCAATGTAAGTAGAAATGAAGTACAGCAGACCAAAGCTTGACAATCAACAGGAGGGTGCTATAAGTAAATTGCTTTTTTGTGGACATAGGAGATGTCAGTCAGAGAAAATTGGACAGAATAACCAAAACTTGTAGAATTTCCTTATTCTTTGTTAAATTTGTATTCAAAAGTTCTGGGATGAAGAATAGCAGAAAAAATAAATAGAATTAATATTCTACAATTGATATTCAACCAAAGCACACATGGGTTTAAGGTTAAACCTATTGAGTAGACTCTCATTAAATGCATTTGCAGATCACAGATCAAATTGTTTAAAAAAGTGAAAACACCAAAATTGAACTGATCAAACAAAGGAAATGTTGACAGATCACGAAGAAGATGTTATTACAAAGACACTGGAAGGTCAGCTGGTGGATTTACCTTCTCAGTCTTCTGGAGCAGTCAAAATATTTATTTGCTGCACCCAATCTGGTATGTAACCGATCACTGTATGTTTAGTGAATATTAAAAATTTCATTCATTCTTAATTCAGCATGTCATTTTCTTGCTTGTTAATTATAGACAAGAAAATATGTAGGTCTTATTTTTATTGATTTAAATGTTTTTTATTAGAAAGGTTTGTCCTTTATTAATAGGCCTATAAATAACAGGTATGTCATTATATGCTTTAATGTTCAAGTAAGCAGGTTCACATTTTGCATGCCAGAATTACAATTAAGCAAATCCAGTAAAGAATATCACCAGATGCCATACTCCCAGTTACAGTAATAATAATAGTTTTTTCAAATGATGATTTCTCAGGGTGACTTGAGAAAATATTAGAGTTCAAATAACTCTTCTTCAGGGAATGTCACCTTCTTCAAGGAATGAAGTTACAGATATTACTGTGGCCTCTACCTGAGGACTTTAAAAATGATCAGCACTTAGACAATGTAGATAGAGTGACTTAGAGATAAGAGATGCCATATGCCATGTGGTTTGTCAATCTAGGTTTATGTCATGATAGAAACGTTTGTTAGATTATGCAAGAACATCTCTTTTGAGATTCTTGTTTGAAGTGTGAAGATCAGATGGCTTTATTATAATCTCTGTAGCACATTTGGTTTTGTTCCAAGAATACAGTTGTGTGAGTGTATTCATGCTAAATTTATTTCCATTGACTTTTGGCATTTACATCATGGTATTGTTAAAACAGAAAACTGTAGTAAATGAGCACGTCATCTTGGTAGCAAGGTACAATGTACATAATCTAAAGAAAGATTATGTATTTCACAAAATAGTAGCATGCAGGAGAGACTATATATGTAGCAATTCCAACATTCTGATTTAGCAATGCCCCTTTACTACATTCAAAACATGTACCGATGTTTTGACAACAAAACAAACTTTATTTTCTCTCAGCCTAACTTTGTTCTTTCATACAGATTACAGGTATATATACAAAAATTATAAAAGATGGAGCATTTTGAAATTTTATCTGAGGTTTAAAAAATCTTTGGTTATGTACTGCATGGCACGTTTTAAGGGGCATGAATGATTTATAACCAGACAAATTATTTGGCTGCCAATTTGCTAAAATTTTAAAGCAAGTATCAGTTTTGGTTTGAAACACTATTTGTATCAATTTTGTATTGATTTTGCTGTGCTTCACTCATTTACAATTTACTGCAAATATTCATGCTTGTTTTTTTTTTTTTTTTTTTTTTTTTTTTTTTTTTTTTTTTTTTACTTCAGACTTTCAGTTGGAAAGGTGCATTTTGTGGGAAATAGTTTTACCAGAGCTGCAGCAGTACTGTTCCCAGCATGGCTTGGATGTAGAACTGGTTGACCCCCTGCATGGCACTTATGTGGACCCCAGCTATGACAGATCTCTGTTTGATCTCTGCATGTTGGAGCTAGAAGACTGTCATAGAATATCACAAGGACCTTTCTTTTTGGTATTTTTTATCTGAATTTAAAGTTTAAAGAAACATACTTACAATGAAATCACAAATGTTCTGAATTGAAGTCAGCAATAAAATTATTTTGATTATGTATTTCTATGTTAATTGTATATAGTTATTGAAATGACATTATTTTTTTCACATTTTTTATATTTATACAAAATTAGTTCAAGAATGCAAAATGTGGTTCACTCTGCATTTCATCTTAAATGTAGTTTTTACAATTATGCTTTCAGTGTTTAACTGGAAACAAATATGGTCCAACGCCACTACCTGCATATATTAAAGCAGAAGATTTTGATATTATCTCTGCCAAAGCATGTGAAGCTGGAAAAGGTATTATGATTGTTATGTTATTATTATTATTATTATTTTGTAAATTTTAATTTGTCACACTCAAGTCCAAAATGTCGTTAAAAGGTCTTTTCAGTGTACATATAAGGAAGTTAATCTTGTTTGCAAGTTTGGTTTTTATATATAATTGTAATTCATAATTGTACTACAGTCATCTAAAAGTTACAAAACCATAACTTTGTGCATGATTAAAAATCTCTCAAGTCTCTCAAATTTATTTTTACCTTTGACACAACTCAAAAGTGAATTGTTAACTTTTGCGGCAAAATGTTCACCTTTGACTAGTGGTTTTGTTTCTATTTGTATGAGTATGTGATTTTATCTTCAATATGTATTAATTTAATTCAAAGGTTATTTTCAGGCCCAAAATGGCATCTATATTGATATAAAAATCTACATTTATTGATATTGATATTCTAATATGAATTTAAATTTTGGCTTCTTTACTTTTAAAGCAACATGTCAAATTATTATATAATAAGCTTAGTATGCAATCTTATATTCTGGGATGTGAGGTCTGATAAAGCATGTTATTTGCTTTTGGTCATTTGTTTTTTCAGATCTTAGAAAAGTGATATTGACCAAGGCCCAGTCAGTGATTATATTAATAATGCATTACTTTTCATAGATATGTGCTTGCTCAATTCATGGTATATAAAGGATGATGTACTAAGGCCTACAGTGTACAGATTGAAAGATCCAAGGGAGAAGCTCAAGTATTATGATTGCAGGTAATGCAACACTTTTCTTTATATATTATTTTAATTTGAATTAGTGGTTACAACAAAAATCACAGACACCAGGTTGATGGAATTCAAAAATATTAGGGAACATCCAAGTGAAAAGAAATTGTCTAACAAGCAATTATTTTAACATTGGAAATCTATATGACACACACATAGTATTCAATTTATTTTTATAGCAGCATGGATGTCTAACTTTTCTTAACATTTTCTAACTTTTTAAAGTAAAGCAAATTGAGAGATTGAAAATTTATAATGTGCACCTAATTCACCCCTTTTAGAAATCCAGAAATGCAGGGCTTGAGAGAGCGTGATCAGTTAGACTGGTTGGAGACATTCAAGGAACTCCAGGAAATCCTACAGACATCACTAGAGGTTGCATCTGCTGAGGGTCCTCAGAGTAAAGATCTGAGTGAATACTACACAGGAGGCAAGTAGTCAGCCTGAACCAAGACTCTAATTTACACATTACAAATTGTGCATTTGTCCAATGATAAATTGTAACATAAGGCAAATAACTATACTTAAAGTGACTCATCACGTGTATGAAAATCTCCCATAGACATATTTTATATTATGCGAAGGCTTTTGTGTTCCCAAATGCAGACCTTAAAGACAATAAAATATTAAAGATATGTTTATCTTAAACATACATAGTGTCCTTATTATCTTCTCAGCCTTCATATAGTAGCTTTCAATGTTTTACATGAAATATATATATAAATAGCTATAAGTGTTTTACATGGTACAGGGCTGCAATACAAAAAAAGACACCATATACTTGTGTGAAAATTAGGTAATGAATGAGAAAGGTGCAAAGGCTATATTGTTCTAAATGACTGGCCAAATACCATTGTAGGTGTAGATCAGCTTGTTAGAAGAGCATTTGAACTGTCTCCCAAAAGATGCATGTCTGTAGTGAGGCTCATGGAAGGTTGGTTAATTGTGCTGTCAGCTAGGTTTCTCTGTTAAAATGATATCGATATAATAATAATTTCCCCAAAGTATATTTTGCAGATACAATTTTAAAAAGTACTTCTTTTATTATTAAAACACATAAAACTTCAGTTGCATATTTAAAGCAAAAAAAAAAGAATGTTCAAACCTAAAGCATTTGAGAAATTATTTTTCAGATATTAATGGAGATGATGAAGCTGCCTCTCAGTTTTCTGATATAGGTCTGCTGAACAGTGAAACTGATCAAGACTTTCAAAAGAGACTCAGCAGCTTGTGGACAGTCATAGAAAACACACTCAGTAAGAAAAATCGATACAGGGTTAATCTCCCATGGAACAAAATAGGATTGAATTCTGCCAATCCAGAACATTCTGACTATCTCTTGAACTTTGGTACAGCGGTTACTGATATGGTGGAAAATGCCATATTTGAGCATTTGCCAACCAGGTCATTCTTGATCACTGGAAATCCATTTTGCTCAAAGAAAATGAAACTGTATCAAAAAGTCCTTGTCCACACACAGTTTTTCTTGAAGAAAAGTGGAGGTAAACTCTATGGCTGTCAGGATGTGTTGAGTCAGATACAGGAGTCACTTTCAAAAGGGGCAAGGGAGGAGCATTACCCAATTTTTATCAGAGGGCCTGTGGGTTGTGGGAAAAGCTCAATTCTAGCCAGAATACCAAGCATTTTACAAGATATTTGCAGCACTGATGTCTTGTGTGTGATGAGGTCCGTTGGACTCACTCTTTGCTCTTCTACCCCAAAGGCTTTGTTACTCAGTATATGTCTTCAGTTGCAGCACCTGGTCCAAAAGAATCTTAAGCTAGAAGGATATGATTTCCAGGGTCTCTTGGAATGCTATCATTATTTGCTTCAGACATTATCACAGGGACATAAACAGTGGCTCATATTATTAGATGGGATTGATTTGCTCACACCTGATAATCCTTTGTCCAGTATCAGTATTGACTGGCTTCTTTTCCTTCTTCCTCACAGAGTGCATGTCATAATGTCATACACCTCTGAAAGCAACAGCCCCAAACCCTCCCATATCAGCCAACTTGAAAGGAAGTTTTGTGTGAAGGTGCCATTGCTTACTGTTCCTATGCTACTTGAACAGGACATGTCATGTTTGATAAAGGACCAGTTCTCAAATTGTTCAATGTGTTTGTCTCCTGAAAGAAAGAAAAGTTTGCAGAAGGTCCTTTTCCAGTCTGGAAACCCTCTCCACGCATGGACTCTTTGTGAAGCAGAAAAGCACAAAACATCATCCATTTATTTTGTAAATAGTGTGGGAAAGGCAAGCACCCTGCATACCAACTTCACTTCAACACTTGATAGGCTGGAAGAAGTATATAGTCTTTCTGTGATACAGAGCATCGTGACACATATCACACTGTCTGTTAATGGGCTAACAGAGGTACAGTTGTTGGACATTTTGTCTTGTAACGATGAGGTGCTTTTCTGGTGTTTTCCTCAGGATACTCCAACAATTCTTAGGTTTCCTCACTTGTTATGGACAGCCATCAGATTTCAGCTTGGTAAGTCAAGTATCTTTAAATCAATTAACATATTCCAGATAAATACCTGATTAAAACTTATAGGGTGTAAGTTTAGTAATAAAGTGTGTGAAAAAGCTTAAATATTGTTATAATTTTTATAACCCAATACAATAGGATATATGTCTGCAATTTGAATCTTCCCAAAACATTATGTCTTTAATGAAATTATGCTTTATACTCTGTCATTTTGTCAATGGGCTTAAAGTTTGTTTTAACTTCAATCTTAACAAGACATTTTTTTCAAATTCTTAGAGCCCTACTTATCCAGACACCAGATGGAAAACAAGAGCTTGTTCATCTGGAAGCATTCTGTGTATGCAGATATCATCAAGGAGAGATATCTCAAGAAAATGGAGGTAATCAGGCAGACTCATTGCAATCTGGCAATGTCATTTATGGACACCAGTGATCAAGAGAGACCACTGTTGTCCACTGCCAGAGGTGTCCACTTTGAGGACAGGGGGAACAGAATGACCTCCCACCAACCTTTGGTGTTTAATGAGTCCCAGTATAACACCAGGAAACTAAATGGATTATGGATCCACCTCCTTTTCTCAGGTATGTTGATAAAATTCCAAAAATAAATTTCTTATCAAGTGTAAAAAGAATTTTCATTTAATGTGTTATGATATGTTGAAATGGAGATAGAGCAATTAATGGTTGTCAAATAAAAACACTTCTTTTTTTCAAATTTTTTTGTTTTGTATTTGAAAACATGGCTATTATGAAAATAATCCCATTTTATTGCATCTTGCAAAATGTAATTAAACACCTTATAAGGGTCTGTGTGTACTCCATCTTGCAACCTGTAATTTAATTTCAGGATTTATATTTTATTGTATTTTAGGAGATGTTGATCAATTTAAGGAGCACACATTTTGCAACTTTGAATACTTGATGGCAAAGCTACACCTAATGGGGGTCCACTGCCTCATCAATGAACTGCAGTACTCACAGTGTCATGTCTTGGACCCTGAACTCTACCTGGTGTGGAGAAGCTTCACAAAGGCTTCTGAAACACTCAGCAAAGATTTCTTACAGATGCCTAGTGAACTGATAGGAAGACTGAGAAAAATCAAAGGTACTGTAGGTGATGATTTAACCCGCCATTTGTTTTCACCCTTTTTTCACACATGACAGGTACTCTTTCACATCTTTCAAACTTTCAGGTTTTGTGTCTGTATTTATTTTGATTACTGCATGTGTCTGTCTGTGGCATTGCTGTCACCGTCACTGTTGCTCTTGCTATCCAAAACATCAGTCCCTATAACTGACATATTTTTTTCATTTACTTTAAGTATTATTATTATTATTACTTTTTATAAATATTGCTGCAGTGTTATTTGCTGTATGTGTGTGTAAATTTGCCAGCTTTGCTGTCTAGATAAAATATGCCATTTGATTTTCAGATGTGTACACATGCCATACTTCCAACCTTATAATGCAATGTATGCAGTGGTGTGACAACTTTGACCTGCCTATTTTGGTCCCATTGACCCCTTGGCTAGTTGACCCAAGGTCACCTCTGGTCACTGAGGTGGACTGTCCAGAGGGAGCAGAGCTGGTTGCCATCGTCAATAGTGGACAGCATGTCTTCTATACTACAACTACGTACAGTATTCAAATGAGGCATTTGGCTTCAAAAAAGAAGATTATGAGTTTTGAAGGCAAGTTTTGATGATGTAAATATTTTAATTCATTTTTGATTTTAATGCATCTATATGATGTTCAAAGTAAGGGAAAAATCTCTTGAAGACTTAATTTTGTACATTGTTTACAGTCGTCATAGTTGTATATATTTCCAGGACATTCCAAGTTGGTCACTTGTCTGTGTTTATCACATGACAACAAGTTTCTGGTTAGTGGCAGTCAAGATTGCAATGTACATATTTGGGATATAGCCACTGGAGACTGTACAGATACTTACAGGTTTGTAACCTAAAACATTTTATTGTGTAGCTCATTTTATCTTGATGTGATTTGTAACTTTGAGTTGCATGATATTCCATTACATCTTTCACAGTTACAATGTATGAGCTTAGGTATGATGTAGAATTGATGTAAAATTAAACCATTGGCTGTTCATTGCCAGTACTACACGCACCATGCAGTACCTATACCCTTGGATTCAAGTGCAAGTAACAAATTGTGAATAAATAAAAACCAATATGTGTTACTCTTTCATTGAATCATTGGTTTTGTAAAACTTTTTCCATGTGTCTACTGCAGACCTCATGACGATACAGTGCTGTGCCTGGCTTTGAACACCAGGGATGACATCCTGGTAACTGGTGGCAGGGACTTTGCAGTGCATGTAATTTCACTGATAGATGGCACCATGCTCTTTGCCAAGTGTCACCATGCTGGTCCTGTCAGCTGTGTATGTCTGAATGCCAATGATACTATACTAGTGACAGGTGAGTTGATATGTAAACGAAGTGGCAAGTGGGCATGCAAGAAATTTTGAAAAAGATGAAGCAGGCCCACAGCAGTTCTGAAACACGAGTTTTATTATGAAAAATCAATAAGCCTTATTAAATTTAGATATATACATTTACATGTATTTTACAGCTTCATTGGACAAAACAGTAAAGATGTGGAGTATGGATGACATGACTCTACTGAACTCTGTGGTTGACTTGGATTCCCCAGTCATAACTATGGATATATCAGTGGACAGTATTTTCCTTCTTATGGGTGAGAATATTTATATTTTAATTACACATTATCTTTCTTTTCACTCTCACATGGTTCAGATATATCTTATGCATGATTATGTATTTTTATGCCTACTAGCCCTATAGCCTTGATATTATTTAATTTTTGCATTTTCTTACCTACATTTTCTCTAAATGTTGGTTTGAGCCTTGGGGTAATGCATGTCTGCCAAAAACAGGCAGGGTGATTTTGTAGTTGTTCAAAAGTTCTCACTGGAGTCATAGTAAAATGTAAAAGAAACCAATATTATCTCAGCTCACAAGTCAAGAAATGTGCACAGCAAGTGAGTAGCTGGAGAAATATAATGGCCCTGGTATTGGTTTGGTTTGGGGGGATTTTGTAATTAATACACTCCAAATGACTAACTCATAGATACTCTATTCAGGTTTGGAGGATGGAATCATTGAAGTGAGATCATTCACAACAGGAACAATTGTCCATAATCTGGATCTTCACAGAGTGGAAGTATGCTGTTATTTAATTTTCTACACTCACTCAGTTGCATTTAATAGTTATTTTACATAAAATGAATATATTTTAGTTACAATGTACTATATTTGTTTTTGTCAGACTTCTGCTAATATGTTTTTTCTGTCATATTACATGGAAGCAGTTCCAGGATTCTTTAAAAATTAAACCTAGCTGCCATTTTATTTCGGAAAAGATTTGTCCAGGCTTTAGAAGGATACTAGTATATCCTTGCCACTCCCACCACCGCCCCCACACCCCTTTTCCCAAACTACCTCTGGTACAGAATCATGTTCTCTTTCATAAAACTTAAGAATCTGAACACAGAATGAAATGGCCATTATATGTTCCAAATATGTGTTTTCCAGTTAGATATTATATAATTGGGTTAGGTTGATATGTTGTTTTGTAGACCTCGGGAAATTATTTTTTTATATCTACATTTAAATATAGCAATAAAATCGGTATACTGTTTTTAACCTTCAATTAACAGAGGATATATTTTGCAATTATTGACACCAGTCTGAAATTGTTTTATTATTTGATATTTATAAAAATATGTCAGCGTCCTCCAAGATAACATCAACTGTTGTAACATCATTCTCATTTTAGACTTTGGCTGAGGTCAATATGAGGCTGATACAGCCAAAGACTATAAATGTATAGTTACATCATGCTGAGGTTACATTGTATACATGGTAAGATCTGTTCAAATTTATGCATGTATAAAGGTGTCAAGTCTGTGCGTGTCAAAGGACAGTCAACATGTGGTGGTGGGATGTAAGAACTGTCACCTGCTAGTGTACAACCTGAGGACCAGAGAGCTGCTACATGAGCATTACCTCACCACGGGACCAGTCTCCTGTGTGAAAGTGACACAAGATGAGTTCTTTATTGTCACAGCTTCTAAGGTAGGATTTCGATTTTGAAATTGATAAGGTATTGAACTTCCACTTTAAAGTTGATCATGACCAGTTTCAGATCTGAAGCGAGGCAGCTCATCAGATCTGATGCTTAGGGTAACTCTTGACTTTTAAGCTTGCCATCATACTGGAATATTAACACAATTATCTAAAGCTCAGCAGCTTGTTTTTGTTAACCTACCCCTTGTAAAACAGCTGTACTCCAACTAATTTCAATTAGTTAAAACACTAATTGTACCACCAGCGTAGGCGCTGGCGGTACACATGGTTTTAGTCCCGACCCGCATGTTCCGCCGGCTCCTCTGGCTCCGCCGCCATCTCACCGTTACCGCTTCTCCTCCTAGACGGTAAGGCCTGCCATACCCATCTCTTGGATTTAAGTCACCTATAATCTCAACTCGTTCCACGTAAAATTTGGGCTTTGTCGGTGCTGGGGTCTAGGTATGGCACTCATTGAAATACACCCTTGTCCAAAAATGGCAAAATTAAATGCTAATTATCTACCCTACGGAAGGAATTATGGAAAAATTTTCTACAGATGGCTTTCCAAAAGTCATATGTGTAGATTTCAAATATGCCCTTGGATTTGACCTTTGACCTTTCTTTCAAGGTCAAACAGGCTAAAATTTTCAAAAAAATGAATTTTTTTACGAAAAAAAAAAATTTGTGCTGTTATTCAGAAACCAGACAGACTTAACCAATAATATTATTGGAAAGTGTTACCCTTGGGGTCATCTTTCATCTCCGTGAATTTGGGGTCAATCGGTGCATTTTCACGAGAGTAGCGGCCATAAGATGCCGAAACTGAAAACTGTCTCTAATTCGGGAACCGTTAATGCTAGAGACCCATTCTTTTTTGCATTTTGTAGAGCATGTAAAGCCCAACACTGGAAGTGGTCTCCGTTTTTTTGTATTCCAAACGGTTTTCGAGTTACGCTATCAAAAAGTACATATTGGTGTTGAAAGCAAAATGTGCAGTTCGGTATAGTCAGGTGGCTAAGTCCAAATTTTATCCAGAATTGTGCAATAGATGATAAAAGCATGACACTTTCCGCGATGAGTGACCATTGGGTGTTCATCTATTTTGGATTCGGGGGGTTGGCAAACACCCAATGGTCATTCATCGTGGAAAATTTCATGCTTTTATCATCTTTTGCACAATTCTGGATAAAATTTGGACAAAACTGGCAGAGATAGGTCCATAGTTACTATTGAAGTTGAATAGGAAGTTATACACTGGCAATCTAAATGTGACCTTGAAATTGACCTTTGACCTACTTTTCACCATGAACTGAACTTTGCAAATTTTGCTGCCCTTTTATCTCCAAATCTGGAAGAGATAGGTCCATAGTTACTATTGAACTTGAATAGGAAGTCATACACTGGCAATCTAAATGTGACCTTGAAATTGACCTTTGACCTACTTTTCACCATGAACTGAACTTTGCAAATTTTGCTGCCCTTTTATCTCCAAATCTGGCAGAGATAGGTCCATAGTTACTATTGAACTTGAATAGGAAGTCATACACTGGCAATCTAAATGTGACCTTGAAATTGACCTTTGACCTACTTTTCACCATGAACTGAACTTTGCAAATTTTGCATCCCCTTGCATATCCAAAACTGGCAGAGATAGGTCCATAGTTACTATTGAACTAGAATAGGAAGTCATACACTGGCAATCTATATGTGACCTTGAAATTGACCTTTGACCCAATTTTCATCATGAACTGAACTTTGCAAATTTTGCTTCCCTTTTATCTCCAAAACTGGCAGAGATAGGTCCACAGTTACTATTGAAGTTGAATAGGAAGCCATATACTGGCAATCTTAATGTGACCTTAAAATTGACCTTTGACCTACTTTTCACCATGAACTGAACTTTACAAATTTTGCTTCCCTTTTATCTCCAAAACTGGATGAGATAGGTCTATAGTTACTATTGAAGTTGAATAGGAAGTCATATACTGGCAATCTTAATGTGACCTTAAAATTGACCTTTGACCAACTTTTCACCATGAACTGAACTCTGCTAATTTCTTTCTCTTTTAACTCCTAACCTGGCAGAGATAGGTCCATAGTTACTATTGAACTTGAATAGGAAGTCATATACTGGCAATCTTACTGTGAAATTGACCTTTGACCTACCTTTTGATGAACTTAACTTTGATTGTACCATTTTAAGTTATATATATATTTTTTGCATATTTTGAAAATTCTTGTTGATTGCATTTTTACAGCTTGTCAAGCAAAAGACTGGTGGCTGTGTCCCTTATTTTGTGTATGTGGGGGTCTATACGAATGCGCTTGCTCCAGCTGGTGGTACAATATTCGGAGGCGGTATCGCCTCTCTGATCCTCTAGTTTGATTTAGAAATTGATTTATCAACTACACATTGCCAAGAAGCAATCTTTATGATCTAGAGCCTGGTAGATTTTCTTCAACACTTAGAACTATAGGTTGTTAATTAGTATCATCATTGCCAAAATATTTTGATTAATGTCATGTAAGCATCAAACGTAGGTTGTTTTTGCTGTTTTTCTTTATATATAATCATTCATTGATAATAATAATGTCATATCATTAAATTGACTTCCAGTACTTTTTCTGACTTTATTATAAAATAAATTAACAGGCAAGCAGCAGAAATTATTGATTCTTTTACAGAATACCATTAGTGTATGGAATTTTTTAAAGAGTGACAGCAGCCCTGGGGGCAACAAAAACCACAGTGCAGCCATAACTTGTATGGCAATGTCACCTGATGGAAAGACAGCTATTACAGGTAGACAGTTATTAAATTGAATGATTGTGTTTGCAATTTGGATAGTTCATGGAATTATCCAACGTTAACAAACTAATAAAACATGTATCTGTGTGCCTAATGGTAATGATACATCTTTGATGGGTTTCATTTTTTAAGGTCAGAAAACGTAGTATTTTGTCCAGTTGGCAGAATTCTCTACCAAAAGCTTTGGATTATCAAAAACAGTCACACCAGAGCTATCACATGATATCTTTTTTTATTTTTTCTTGTGATAGCTATAGTGACATCTCTTCTAATATTTTCTTTATACAAAGATGATATGACATAACAGCAAATCTTGTTTATAGGGTAGGCCATGTTCAAGAGTACTAAAACTAAGATTATATAAAGTTTGATATTGTTTTTGTAAAGCGTGGAATTTACATGTTCTCTGCAAAAAATTCTAATAGAATATTTTTACAATTTATGCATACTTGTTCCCTTTGATATTATAGCAGCAATTTATTGGTAAGTCAACATGCCCTATTCTGTTTTCAAAAATCGTTTCTGGCACTAATTTGTATATGAAATTTTTATCATCATGTTTAGAAATAAAGTCAATTTATAGCTTTATAATTATGATATAGGTTCCAGGGATTGTACCTGTATATTATGGAATTTGGAACTGAGTGAATACATGGAGACACTAAAGGGACATGAGGCTAGTGTGTCATGTGTAGCCCTCTCTGTGAATGATGCCTTTGCTTTGTCTGGTTCAAAAGATGGGACCTTCAGAGTGTGGAACAAAACCCTGGCAATCCCAGTTGTGATATACAAGGTACAAGTGTGTTAATAACTCAACAAATTTGTACAAAATTTCAATTAAAAAATGGCCATATTTCCCAAAATGATATTTTGTTTATTGAAAAGGCAAATATAAGAATTCTATATTTTGATCTTTATAGGAGCACCAATCACCAGCAGTCAATGCAACCATACTACCAGACAACATTAGGGTACTGACTACAGCTGCCAATGATACTATCCACATCTGGAAGGCAGATACAGGGGAGACACTGTTTGTGTATAGAGCCCCCAACTTACTGCTGATTGTGTCACCCAGTGGTAAACTGGCCATATCTGGGAATGGAAGCCATAGGTCAGTAGAATATTATGTCCATTTCTGTCTCTTTTGTGCCCGCAAGAGATAAATTGGAGTGGATATTAAAAAAATACAGTTACTGCAAATCATATTACCTGGTTGGCCTTTTATTTAAAGGATGGAAGTATCAAAGTTGTTTCATGTCAATTGCTTTGTTCATTGTAACAAGCAGTATCATAATTGAAAAACAGGTTATTGTATACATGGTTATAATTAAGGCATGCATTCAGAATGATAGGTCATGGAATTACGTGTGTGCCAAATGCATGTAAATGTGCATATTTTTTGGTGTTTGAAGTTATTTGATATCCCAATTATTTGATTTCTAAATTATTTAAAATTATTTTATTGTAACTACTATCAATGTTTTTTTTTAATTGAAGAAGTTTATGTTTACAAGATTATATTCTTTTAAGTTAACTATTTCTAAAAGTCTACCTTGGGTGCTTATTCTTCTACTCTGTAAATCTTTGGTTGCCTTTTTTAACTTAACATTCTTCATTTCAATTTAGTCTTCGTTTATGGTCTGTTGAAGATGGGAAACATATCCAAACTCTTCATCACAATGACAAAATAACTTGTGTCACATTTTCTGCTGATTCTGAGCACATGGTCACAGGGTCCACAGATCATTCCTTAAAAATATGGGAGGCTAAAAGTGGGAAACTTACTCAGGTAACTGAAAATAAAAACAAGTGTCTAAATGGTGACCTTTAATTTTCCTCTAACAAAGTTGTTCTAGGAGGTATCAATTACATTCAGTGATTATAATACATGCACTTTACATGCAGATTTGACCCAGTATGTTTTCAGATGTGTTTTGGGGGTGGGAGCATATAAGATACAATTTATATGCCAATGATGGCATGTGGGAGTGGTGAGTGTGCACATACTTGCCTGTGTAAATAAAAACAGACAAAGCCATTTTAGCTTATTATTTAAGAAAAATCTTTTAATGTAAATTGAAGTAAAAAAAGATCATTGTACCATTCCCAAGGCCAAGTGCAGAACACAGGTGCTGTACTTGCAATTTTCCTTGAGAGCTAGCAATGCCCATAAAATAACCATGCAGACCCCTCAGCCTAAGATTATTTGGGTATCTGAAATTTACATGAGATGGGTAGCACTGTAATGTCTCAATATTTTAAGTGGGGGAATTGTGAATTTTACAGATAATTTATTTTTCCAAGTCATGGATTGGTAAAATTAGAGCATTCTTAGAGTGGTAACTACAAAACTGAAAAGTTCTATTCTAAACAGTAAAAGCACCACAAATGCAATAGAGAGAGAGAGATTACAAAATCATGTGTCTGAAATACCTGTATTGACAATTTTCCCCATTTAAAAGATCAAGTCATTATCATATCTTGTAAAGAAGTCACTTAAAGTAAGTTACACAGGAACTTGGGAGGGGGGAAGGAGAAAAAATGTTTTAGAGTTGGTTTTATGGAAAACAGATAGTAATTTTGCAAAAGTAGAGATTATTATCAGCATTTATGGTGTATTTTTAAAGATAAGTAAACTGTCACATCTTATGCCATTTCATTGTATGAGTGATTGGACTGGGGCATGTGTATTTATGTACAGGTCCTTGTGGAGCATACAAGTGCTGTGTTGTGTGTGGCCATGACAACTGGCAGTATTCACATAGTGTCGGGGTCTGAGGATAGGAGTGTCTTGGTGTGGGGTATGCCAACTGGAGAGGTGGAGTACAAACTGGAGGGCCATACTCAGGCAGTGACAGCAGTCAAGGTGACTGAAGATGGAGGATCAGCTTTGTCAGGTAGATCTGTTGACCTTTTAATATTCTTCAGTTTTATTCTTTTGAAAGTTATTTTGTAGGATAGTCTTACAGATTTTTTTCATTATGTATACCAATATTATACTCAAATGAAAGTGTTTCAAGCACTTGTCTATTTTAAAATATATTTGATTGTGTATTTTTCAAAGTATTATATAGCATTTTTTTTTTTTTACTATCAAGGTTCGCTTGACTGCACATTACGTTTATGGAGCATCATCCATGGCTGCTTAATCACTTTGTTCGACATGCATCACCTTGTGGTGGACTTAATGATAAATAGTGTTGCCAGGCGCATCATTGTTCGCCTGGATAACGAAAGATTTTTGCCAGTCTTGTGTCTTCATAACAGCCCAGTTAGTGATGTCAAATGTCAGAGTCAAATAAGCCTTCACATGGGTGAGTAATTTTGATGTATTGAAAGTGTGTGTATATTTTAATTACCAGGTGCTGTCCACATCAATATATATGTCCAACACATTTGTTAAATGACTTTTTTTTTTTTTTTTTGTTCTTCCTTATAGATATGAACTCAACTATTAGAAATACTGGTATATACATTTATTGCCATTAAATAAATACATTTTTCCAACTTTGCAACCGTACTCCACATTTTAGTATTTTTTTACTTCTACATGTTGTATTTGTAGAAAAATGCCTACTTGACCTGATCTGTCTCATAACATGTTGGATTGGATGTGGTGAAAACTTGAATTCAAATAACATCAGAAATGAATTTTAAGTTAATACATTGCAAACAAATCCTTGTTGTAGCTACAATAATTTTAAAGGGATTTTGATAGAACCTTATAAATTTGATGTGCTGCAACAATATAACCTCATCCTAATGCTCTGCTTTACAAAGCTAATTAAGCACTTGGGTGGACACCTGTATTTCAGTTTTAACCTTAGAAACCACCATTCCAAGAATTTTCTTCCCCCACCCTCCCCACCATTGATACCTATTTATGTATTTATCTAAGCTAGAGAGTGCACTCACTAAAAGGCTGTCAAAGCATGGTAAAACCTACCCCTCTTCTTATGCAAAAGATGCAGGGAGTTGGTTGCTTTATGGCTTTTTGGGAGCCTGTCGAGCCACAATCAAGTGGCCTGTGGATACTAACATAGGCTTCCACTCAAAATGTTAACTGCATTTTGATTGAGGTTATAATTTAATAACATTTCAAAATTGAACTCTTCATTTAGAAATTCCAAAATAAATATCTTAGAGTATCCCTGACTTTGTAGATATCTGATATCAGTAATCGGTATTCTTTGGCAACCATTTCTAGTGTAACAACACAATATTTTGCAATCTCATACATAATACTACATAGATGACAATAAAATAAATGTATGTTTATTTTAAGTATCATTTTTGATTAATTTTTTTTTCAGCCAATAGTATTTTACCAATCCACCCCAAACCATTACCCCCAACACGGGGCAGACTGACCCATATTTATCCCACTGAAAGAAGAAAAAACACTATTAAAAGGGTGTCACTATCTACCCTGCCAGAAATAATAAGGGTAAGAGGGTAATATTAGTAATGCTCTAATGTTATTCAAAGGTTGAACAAATGAGAACAGATTTGAGCGTAAAATCATATTTTATATTATTTGGAAAATCACAACAGCTTAGATGTTTATTATATCAGCAGAGAGCTTGCAACTTCAGTTCAGATTTTTACGCATTTTAGATGTCTCCCATTCGAGCTCCAGTGCCAGCTGGTCTTCAGGATCAAAAAACAAGAAAAATGCCAAACCGTACCCAAGCAAGTGAGACTTCCATAACAAATTTCAGTGGCCTTTTGATAAAAGAAAAGGACAAGGAATCTAAAAAGTCAAAGTTTTGCACTTTGCTTTAATGGATAATCGTGGCTGAACAAGACCATTATTCTTCTGCAGGAATGTATATTTTATATTACCAAATTTCTAATTCCACATTTTTCTTCATCATCAGTTGCTGTACGTGCAATCCTTTATTTCTGTATCACTTTTTGCATCCGATGTAATCATATATTATTTACTTAGTATAAATGTGATATTTAGTTTTGTGTAGATCATTTGGAATGCAGGCGATATTATACCATCTGGATACAACCACATAAATTTTTCCCAAGTATTTTTCAGTTTTAAACAACTTGAGTAATGAAAAATGAACAAATTTTAATAACATTTATGAAACTTTATTGTAATACATCTATCAATAATGAAAATAGATTTTTTAAAAATTGCATAGCACCTGAATATAAAGCACAAAACAGCATCAATTTCCTCAAGAGAGGAACTTTGGATTTACGAATACATTTCTGATAAAGAGAAAATTGCTGCTATATGTGTAATAAAATGCTGGTATAAGTTCAGATCTCAAATTCTGAGAATTGTAACAACTTACACCATAGTGGGAATATGACTAGAATGTAATGCCATTTTGTATCAGGCAAGTTTAAAAAAAAATTGACTAAAAATCTAATTTAAATTCAAAAACAGAAAATTAAACCCTAATATATCATAGTTTTCACTGATCAGTAGCTAAATGACTTTAAAAAACACAGTGAATGAACTTGGTCTGCTTAATATGTAAAGTATTATATCATGAAAATGTCAACCACTTCTGTATACACGGTTTTACTTCTAACATTTATGAATCTGTGCCTAATATAAAAATAAAGTAATGATGGAATACATCAGGAATGTAAAGAAGAATATAAATATGACTTGCAGTGATTTGCAGTAATTTCTGACAGTTTGATAATTTTTGTCAATTGAAAATTTAAAGATCTAGTCATCACCACATCACTGCAAGAATAATAAGTTTCTAATAGAGAAATGCATGATTGTGCCTTCTTTTTTAATGTCATTAAGAAGTAAAATATTATGTAATGTATGAAGTATGATTGGTTTCAGATACTTCGTTGGCTTTTTTTGCATGCACCCTTTGGAGCCATCCATTGTATGTGCAGCTATTGATGGAAATGCCGTCAAATTAAACATCACTTAAACACATACTTCAGTTGATCTCTGCAAGTGAACTACCTTGATGAGGAACTCTCTAAAAAACATGCCAGTTTGTCATAATGATAGATTTATCTTTGGTTAAATCTGTAAGATTGTTACCATTTGTATTGATGTATATTATTTATATCTGGAGTCTGTAAATAATCACTTAAACACATGAAATGTCATGTATGAAATATGTGAATGTCTTATAATTTTGTATCTTTGAGTAATAATTTTAAACAAATGAACTAATTACACAGTGGTTGGTCATGGAACTTAATTCTATATTCAACAAATGCAGGCCTTCCCAACTACCAGACTCGGCACCTACGGGTCCAGTATAAACCGGTTTATCAGACCACACTACCCGTTTTCAAGGTGTGTGTCAGATCGCATTACAGAGTATCAGCCACCACACCGATTTTGCCTGGTGCGCGATGTGATAGCAATGATCCTAAGCGGGGTTGGAAAGTAGTGCATCTCTTCTAGATTCATGCACTGCTGCAATTTTCTCTGTTTATGCTAAAATCTGACAGTACCGCAATTTTTCACATAAAATTTAGGTTCGGACATAGCCAATGATGTTTTGTAAATAAGAATTTGCAAACTTATATATTAATTTAGAAAAGTAGACCTAATTTTGATAGCAGAAGCATATTCTGTCGGGGGTTAAATATTTTCATGACTACCGGGATAGACAAGATTGAGGGCAGGGGTAATCCTAGAGAGGGGTGAGAAACGTTCATTGTTCTTGTCAGCGAGGCTGTCCTTTTTCGGGGTTTGTACGCACGGACAGAAAACTTAAGTATTGTGGTAGTACTAGTAGATATCAGCCTGTTGTCTTGAACAAGCGCCTCGATGACGAGTGAACAGTTGTCAAAAACAAAAGACCCAGGTGTGGTAGTTCAACTACTGTTCATGCGTGCCGCAACGACCAAACCTAATTGCTCCTCAAGGTCACAAAACAATAACCGGTACTGACGGCTAGGCTCGTCTTAATCATATAAGTCGCGCGTTTCCACCCCCTGATTGAGGGAGTCGTCTGTTGTATTCATACGACTCCTACTTGACGAAAACGAGGCGCGATACCCGGATGACAGGTAGGCTTACAGAATTTGTGATAGGGTATGATACTCTTTTATGCGATCTGACACACACCTTGAAAACGGGTAGTGTGGTCAGATATACTGGTTTATTCTGGACCCGTAGGTGCCGAGTCTGGTAGTTGGGAAGGCCTGAAATGTAAGGCATAACAACTTTGAAATTATATATTTATATGTGAATGATCTGCCACAGTTTTGTTTCCAATGTAACTGTAAGTTAAACTTTTTTGTCCAACTACAGTTGAATATAATTCAGATAGTTTATGTATGTTTAAGACAACTTTGTGGTCCCAGGATATCTAACAGTTTGCCTCACCCTCCTTTCAATACTATTTTATGTACAGAAAACAGTTATGTGGGCTTTAAAGGTGTATGGGGCAGACTATGGATACACTATTCCATGTCAGAAAAGAGAAAATGGACTTCTGGGACCACCTTTGGAAGCATATCTGTCCCTGGCAGTTAATGCACAAGGTTAAACCAACTATGTAACATTTTGATTGACACTAGTTGCAGAAGCAGAAGCAGGTCAGCAAGAATTCACTCTCCAATAATCAGTGGCTCTTCCTCAATAAATAGTGTGGAGGTGGGCTGGCAACTGCTTAATTACTACAATTAAAAGCGACATCAATTTTTATGTTTCAGAATTGGTTTGACCTTGACACACCCTATAGAAATAACCAGATAAAGTATTAGGCAATAGAATTCTGTTTTGGTAAGAGAATTTTTGACTTAAAAAATTAATTTAACTTAACGTGGTTACCTTTGTTACCACTAATATAAATGTGACTAGAAAACAAGTGTAGATCGCATTTTAAATTATTTTTTCCTTGTAGAATGTTCACAAGAAGTTCTGAGATCCTAAACACATGAAAAAATGAACTGAACACTTGGAACTCTTCAATCAAATACCAACTGAATAAAATTTGTAAGGCCAAGCTGTCAAGAGAACTTTTAAACATGTTTATATTACAATTGTAATACTTTCCTTCAAACTGTCTCATCTATGTTCTAAGTCACTTAAATCAGCAGCCATTTTTAAGAATTCATCCTGAGTGAAATTTAGTCCTCTGTCAATATAATATCTGATTGCTTTAGCCTGATATTTGGTTGAGATCCACTCCTGTGCCCACCAATCATCCTCAACTCTTTCTGTGCTTCCATCAGCTTTGAAACGCTTTGGTTTAGGGCAACCATAATGATCTACAGTGGCTATGTGAGTTCGGGGCTTCTTACCATCCCTTATTAATCGCTCATTTTCATGGAGACGTCTGCACACATGACATTCAAAACCATCTATAAAATTACCTCTTTGCCAGTCATTATCAATGCCCCATTCTCTCCTTTCCATTATTTCCTTCAAATAGGTATTTGTAACCCCACCTGGTTTTTTAAATTGTAAATACTTTTGGTACTCATCATCATTATTGTTGAGAAAATTCAAGTGATCTGCAAGTTCTTTGATGGTTTTGTAGTTCCTGATATCGATAATTGAATGGTTTGATGGCATCAAGTCCTGGAAATATAATATACCTTCACTACATTTATAAAATCACAAGTATAAATGTTCAGTAATGGAAAACTGTTCATGAAAAATACACTTGTTGGTTACACCTGAAAAAATTATACCTGTGATTGTCAACAAAAATATCATTCAAAGCTTTAAAGTAAAGACATCAAAGGTTTGAAATATAGATATCAACGTTCAATCTCTGGACACTTAAAGTTCAAAAGTTTTCTCCATTGCAGATGGGTTTTTGATTTATAATGATGAAAGAAAATGTTTATAAAAATTACTTTCTGAAAAATCAAAAAATCACATGCATGCAAATGATAGTGACATCATCTTTTTTTTTTTTTTTTTGGGGGGGGGGGGTATCAAAGTTTCAAATTTCCATTTTAATAAGCATCATAAAGCATTTTCCCTTTACAAGCTTCAAACATTTACCAGCGTCAATCTGCAGAGTATAATTATCAGTTATAAAATATGGATATCAGGTGTCTAAGAATTAAGATACAAAAAAAGATGTACTGCAAAAATGTCTTTTTACTTCTGCACTAAGCAATGCAACACTTATCATCACATAATCTACCTTAATTTTTGGTGACCCAAACACAATGGGTACAGATCCTAGTTGCAATGGTCTCCAAAATTTTTCAGTGACATAATCATCACATACTCCATTTTCAAATGCCATAGTAAATTTGTAACCAGCCATTATCTTGTAGAAGTCTTTATGAGACATTCCTTTCAATGGATCTGAAAGTCTAAAACAAGACACAACAATTAGCGTTTGGGGTTAAAATTCTTAAAAACCCCAAGTACAAATGTAACAATTGACCAAAAATACAGTACTGCTGGCATCACTTGTTGAAATAAAGACAAAATATTCTAGATTTAATCAACATATAAAAAGCTATAAAATATTTCAAATATGAAGCTCTAACAAACATTTCTACACAACACATACTTTATTCATTCAATTTTCACACCTTATCACAATCCAAATCTTCGTGATAAGAAGGAAAGGCAATTATTTGAAGTGATGAGGTCCTTGCATGACACATCTACATTACCCCTTTCAATATCACCAAGTGAACCCAATTTCACTGAATGGATAGACTTTTTTGCATGATTAAGAAAGAATGCATGCAATTCTGAACATCATTTAGGATATAGTTGTTATTATTACCAAAGAAGCCGATATACATGGGAATAATATAAATATTTCATGCCATTATGGTATGCTTGAGATAGCAGTACTTCCATCCTTATGCAGAATCCAACCACATTTGATAAGATCAATTCATATTATTGTCATCTGTAATAGAATGAATAAACAAGTATACTTTGTATATTTGTGACAAAGATGTCAGATTAAACATTCTTTCAACAAAAAAGATTTGCAGAAAAAAAAAACTTACTCTTTTGGTAAATCTTTGTTGTGCAAGCACTTGCCCATGGAATCCACGGGAATAAACTTCATAAGTCTTTCTGTGAATTTCTCTCTATCTGACGGAGTGCCACAGTCACTATGTACAAAAGCCACAGGTGCCTGTTGACTAAGGAGATTGTTTTTCTCCTTTATGGGGACTAAATATTCAGTGGACTCTAACTCTTCAATTCCTTTTAGATACAAAGTAGTGGTAGGATAGTCAGACTCTCTTTTAAATGTGCATGTATGGTTAAACAGGGTCATAATGTCAGCATGTGAGAAAAGATATTCATTTTTGGGAGATTCCTCATGTAGCAATGCCCACTCATGGTGTGGTTGTCTAGGTATGGGAAGATCTGGAGGTGATATATCTGTGCCATAGAACATGAAAACCTAAAAAATAAAATATTTTATAATACATATCAATCTATCAAAGGCATACTATATGGGTTTGAAGATGGCCTATAATCATATTTTCCATGTCTACATATAATGATATATATCCTGCAAAGCCACAAAACTTTCCCAATTCCAGCCTCAACAACATGGAGGGGTGGGGATGGGGCGGGCAATGATCAATGAGTAGGAGAAAATTGCTCCCAGAGGAAAAATAGCTTTTGTTGCGAAGATAGGATATCTTTGAAAGTGCAGTGTAAACCAATGAAAATTTGCTTTCTTTCTATCAGCGACTACTTTATTTATTTATTTTATTTATTTATTTATTTTTTTTTTGGGGGGGGGGGGAGTCTACAGAATTGAGTTATTAAATTGTCTTTGAAATGTATGAGATCAAATTAACTATATATAATAAAACATTGATCTTTGAAAATTCCAACTACATTTCCACGAATGAACAAATAGTCAATAATCTTAAATGAAAAAAGAAAATGTGTCAAAAAAATATAATATATATTGGCCAGCTAACATAGAAAAAATGAATAAAAATTAATTAATCAATCCGTAATCTAAATGCAACAAACAAATACTTACTTTTGCTCTTGGGTGATCTTTGTATGTTCTGTTCACCGTAAAGAAACACTTGACATCCCCACATGACTTTACCCTTCCTTTCTCCCCAGTGAAAGGTGTCCACCACACTAACACAGGAACATTAATATTGTCTTGAAAGACAGGTTTCACATGGGGATCCCCATTTTTATCAGATTTTAATACTACCTGCTGCATTTCATCATCTGAAACAGAAAAAAATGGTAAATTATCGCAAACACAATATCAGAGCCAAAAATGACTCTTTTTATTACTTCAACAAGTAGATAAAAAATTACACCAGCCTTTGAAACTTATCATCCATGCAGGTAGATTCCTTTTATGTTACTAATTTCTGTTGTATATCACCATACCTTGTAAAGCTCTATCATACATATCTGAATACAAATCGTCTTCTGCAGATTTAAACATCTGAAATAATCCAAAGGAAAAATATCATTATCATAACATTACAATATGACTTTCCTTAACAAATCATCCATAAGGTGCATAGAGCACTCGCCGAGCAACCAACAAACTTGCATCTTTCACAAAATGGCTAAAGGTTTACTGTCAGCACTGTCTCACCATGACTACATGCATGTATCAAGCCAAAAGATGCATTATAACTAACAAGAATGAAAAGCAGCAAATACAATTTTAATCATGAAATGCAACAAATTTTGATTTTGTGCAGCAAAGTTTTCAAAATATATTTCAATAAATATAAATGAATCTTAAAATAATGGAGAAGTAAAAAACTAGGTGGCAGCATGAAAATTCTTTTCATGTTATGCACGCCAAATAAGCAAGTGTATAATAGCCAGTTTCACACAGAAAAAAATGTCATCAAAATTATATCTCATCCTTTCTTTCAAATTGTGTTTTGGACTTCAAGGGCTTATTTTGGTATTCTTTAAGAAAAGATTTTGAACTTATTTTCATTTTACTTGGCAGTTATCAGTAGAATACATATCTGAGATGCACCTATTTTGACTATTTTGCCAACGAACATCATGTAAATTGTACCCCAGTATTTTGTTTGAATCATATCTACTAGTACTGAGATTTGTCAGAAAAAGCCAATAAAATTTTCGAAAACCTGTTTGAAAATTATGCACGCTATAAATCAGAACCGTTCGGATGTAGCTATACGATAGCAGTACGATGTAGCTTTTTTTTTTTTTTTTTTTTTTTTTTTTTTACTCATTTATCCCAAAAATTAAGTATTGGGGCAGTCGGTCTCTGTCAACTCGTTCAGGGAGGCACTACTAAATTTGTTTAGTGATAGACTAGATTTCTTATTCCACTTCCCCACCCGTCACGTTTTACTTAAGTGCAGGCCCAGCGACACACCAATTTGGATTCAGTTTTAACCTGTACGTGTAACGTGCTTCTACCGACCATCAACCCGACAGTCACTAATTTTACTGAAAATTTCTACTATGTTATAACCAATAAAATATCAAACAAATGGCTGTAAAGTACTTAAATCTACACACGTGCAAGAATCATTTACCTGAAATCCCACAACGATGATTACCAACAGAATGACCAGAAACGAAAGAAGAAATGTCCGGAAAACCCATCTGTAACTTGCCATGTTCTCTCTGTCTGAAGATAGGTCATGACATGAGAAAGGTCTTTAAAACTAGGTCAATAATTCCTGTGGGGCTATTTAGGAGGTGCAAAGACTTAAAACTAATGATAATAATTTGAAAAGTATTTCCATGCTCTTTTTTTTATTGAGTGACATAAGGAAAGCGCTCTGACCAAGCACATCTGAAGTAATAATAAGCGCAGACTGATAAAAAGCACCACTTCGATCTCAACCAGGAAATCTCGCACCAGCTGTACACATCTCGCGTTAACTTGAGGTAGCCATTTGCTTGCAATGGCTTTATACGATAGAACATACGGCGGCTACAGGATATTTGTAGGTGATCTGGGCAGCAGGGTAGGAAAGTATGAGCTAGAAAAAGACTTTGAATACTATGGACCACTTTTAGATGTTTGGGTTGCACGGTAAGACTTGATTATGAACTGTTAATTGCAAAATAAAAACTCCATCGACCGGCGTCTTACCATGATGAAGCTAAAACTGACCTTGGCGGCATCGATCTTGAACCTAAAAGAATATTGTTCAGTTCATACAGAACATTCTCTCACCAAACCACAGCTCATGCTGTTCTTTACATTTTTATGTACAGACACAGATGTGTCTGTACATATTGCCATCACCTGCGTCTGTCGTCGCCGATGCCGATGCCGATGGCGATGCCGATGCCGATGCCGTCGCCGTGCACTTTCCTTGTAAACACGATAAGTGGAAGGCAGTTTTACTTTTTGGCTTTATATTTACAGAGCTGATGAATATTCATAAAACGCAGGTCAAGTTCGAAAATCAGCATGATCGGGCCATTATTGTAGAAGTTATGCTGTTTTTTCACTTTTCAGCATATTTTTCACATTTCCTCAGATTCAATTCTTAGGCATGTTAACAGTCTCATTATTAAACTAATAAGATACGTAAAAGTTTTTGTTTGACATTTCCTGCATCTTTACAACATTGTTAGTTGATTTTGTAAAAATGATGGTAAACTTGTTATCGTGTATTGTGTAATAAAGTGTCAAAAATGGAAATAAACTCATATCATTGCAGTTTGTCAGATTCAATCATTCACTATGTTCAGAATCTCAGAATGGAAGAAATTGGACATTTAACACTGCTTTATTGATATTTTTCCCATCTCATCAATTTTCTTATTTGATCATATAAAAATGGCAGTAAACTGTTAATTTTGTTTTATGTTAAAAATTGTTAAAAATGGAAAAAAAAAACATTTCAGAACAGTGCTGTCTTGTTTACATTTTGGCATTTTCAAGTTGTGACTCTGAAGTTCCATGGGCCTGAAGACCTTTGCTAGTCACATTTTCTGAATATCCATGATACTAATATTTTATTATTAAAAATTGATGGTCATTATGCTGTTAAACATTATGTAATATTGCATCAAAATTTGAAAAAACCTATTTTGGGCACTGCTCCCATGATGACCATTTAAGAAAAACCATGTCACTTACTGTTCTCAAACAGTCCAGTAAATATATATATAGATGCGTCTGTACATATTGCCATCACCTGCGTCTGTCGTCGCCGTCATTGCCGTCGCCGATGCCGTGCACTTTCATTGTAAACACGATAAGTGGAAGGCAGTTTTACTTTTGGGCTTTATATTTACAGAGCTGATGAATATTCATAAAACGCAGGTCAAGTTCGAAAATCAGCATGATCGGGCCATTATTGTAGAAGTTATGCTTTTTTTTCACTTTTCAGCATATATGCAACACTGTAAACACAATTCAAGGAAAACCGATAGGCCTGTTGTCATGAAATTCACAGGAGTAATCTATCTTACTAAAACGCAGGTCAAGTTCGAAAATCGGCATGATCGGGCCACTATTTTAGTAGTTATGCTGTTTTTTCATTTTTCAGCATATATGCAACACTGTAAACACAATATAAGAAAAACAGATAGGCCAATTGTCATTAAACTCACAGGAGTGGTCAATCTTACTAAAATGCAGGTTGAGTTCGAAAATCAGCATAATCGGGCCATTATTTTAGAAGTTATGCTGTTTTTTCACATTTCCTCAGATTAAATTCTTAGGCATGTTAACAGTCTTATTGTTTTACTAATAAGATACATAAAAGTGTTTGTTTGACATTTCCTGCATCTTTACAACATTGTAAGTTGATTTTGTAAAAATGATGATAAACTTGTTATCGTGTATTGTGTAATAAAGTGTCAAAAATGGAAATAAACTCATATCATTGCAGTTTGTGAGATTCAATCATTCACTATGTTCAGAATCTCAGAATGGAGGAAATTGGACATTTAACACTATTCTATTGATATTTTTCCCATCTCATCAATTTTCTTAGTTGATCATATAAAAATTGCAGTAAACTGTTTATTTTGTTTTATGTTAAAAAATTGTTAAAAATGAAAAAAAAAAAAAAACATTTCAGAACAGTGCTGTCTTTGTTTACATTTTGGCATTTTCAAGTTGTTCTTTGAAGTTCCATGGGCCTGAAGACCTTTGCTAGTCACATTTTCTGAATATCCATGATACTAATATTTTATTATTAAAATTGATGGTCATTATGCTGTTAAACATTATGTAATATTGCATCAAAATTAAAAAAAAACTATTTTGGGCACTGCTCCCATGATGACCATTTAAGAAAAACCATGTCACTTACTGTTCTCAAACTTACAGGAAAGAAACATGGGACTAAAATACAGCTTCAGTAGGCAATGCAGTCTGTTTGGTAATTCTTACTGCCAGTTAAACGGTTTCACATATTGGCATTTTCAAAGTGTGACTTTGAAGTTCCACGGGCTTGTTTATTATTGCATCAAAATTGGCAAAATGACCTCTTTTGCATCCTTTTTTCTGTTATTTTGTCTGTACATTTGACAGCTTTGCTGCCTTGTTAAATATTAAAACCATTTATTTCATAACCAGTTTATATATTTATATATTTATCAATTTAATGTTATACATTTGCTTTGTGTTCCATTCTGTGTAAAGTGGGGGGGGAGTAGTCTTCTGAGTCGTATTTGGTGGGTGGGAGAATAAAAAAAAAAGTATTTTAGGGCATTTTATACTTCATTAAGTTTTGGTTATGTATATTTGGGTCCTCAAGAATTCATTTTCTGGTCGACTTTGATGTTTGAGAAACCATCTAGACAAGGCATGTTTGTTAACTAGGTCCGTTTAAAACATTAAATAGACATTTGGTCACTCTAGACCACAATACTATGAAAAAAAAAGTTTTCGAACAATTAATTTTTATAAAGAAGACAAAAGCAAATGGACCATATAGTAACATCAGTATGCAATTTATACAAACATTTTGTATTGAAAATTTTTCTTTACAATATTTTTGAAGCCACTTGACTTCCATTATCTGTCCTTAATGTCATGTGCACCTCAATCATTTATTCTAAATACTGAACCAAACATATTTACCCTTTTTATTCAATGGCTTATTTTGTTTAGGTTAAAAGATGTCATATGTAAGAAATATACTGTATAATGACCCTCTGTGTTACAGAAATCCTCCTGGCTTTGCTTTCATGGTCTACAAATACCCTGAAGATGCTGAAAGAGCAGTGAAAGAGTTAGATGGACGGTAAGACTCATAAATAAGTACTGGACTCACCGTGGCTTTTTATTTATCCACGCAGGTAAAAAATAAAGGCCAAATTTCATATATAAAATCACTCATAATGAGTCTTATGATTATGTAAATTCTATAATGAACCATTAGAGTGTGAGCTTTATCTTTTCAGTACTGTCTGTGGAAGACGTGTACGTGTAGAACATGCACGTACAGCATCTCGACGTGGTCGCAGAGGCCCCCCTCCACCAGGACGTGGCAGCTCTGGGAACTCCAGATGTTATGCATGTGGAGAACCTGGTCATTTTGCACGTGAATGTAAATTTGACAGGAGAAGAGCCAGCAGTAGTAGGTAAGCATTGAGATAAAGTAGGTTCAGTAAGAGACTGCTGGGCGGTATAAAAAATAATGTTAAGGGGAATTTGCTCAGAAAACTAAAGTGAATTTGTAATAGAAATTTAAAGAATTTTTTATTTGAAGCATATGATCTGTAATAGCTACTGTATTAAAATGTTGTATAACATACATACTATAAATCTATAATATTGTATAACTTATTCATGGTGTTGTTAATATTTTTTTATTTATGAATGTAGTTTGTGGTTTTATCTTCTGAACTTGAAAAGAATGTTACATGGCTAGTACAGTATTTAACAGAACAAAGGGTCATTTCACTATATTATCTAGTAGTATGCAATGAGCAACAAAATTTCATTTGCACACAGCAGCCCTGTACATCTTGACACTGAATGATATATTATGGTGGTCTGCAGGTGGCTGTGTTTATATAGTAACCAATATGCAGCTGTTTTTAATAGGTTATTTGATAGGTTACTAATGGTCAGGGTATGAATTAATAATACAGTGGGGATGTAAGTTTACTGTTACATTTAAAGATAACTGTTACATTTAAAGGTAAAATCATTGTAAACATAGCCCCCATGTAGCCTTTTTACACTTATTGAAATATAAGGCAAGAAAAACCATTTGAGAGAGAGCAGACTTATTGATTATGTTGTGCTACAATTGCTTGCAGTTAAATCTACCACAGTGTCGATTCCAGACAAGTGTTACACTAGTTGATAGTAATTTTAGCCTGTCAGTCATTAGGTTAATATCTGCACATTTCTATGGGTGATATAAAGAGGAGACTTGCTGGTCTTATTGATTTTATGTTCCAAGGGATTATGGTCAACAGCAAATTATCAGTTTCAATGAATTCATTGTCAATAACCACTTGCTGAGACAATACAGTTTGCATGCCAAATTGACAGTGATGAACAACATCATTTTTGAGAAAATGGTAACAACATTGTATTCATTTATTTAGTCTAGCTTTGTACAGTATTGAAAAATACTGTTAATAGCTTTCAAACCTTGGGTACTTCTCAAGTAGTGTTTATATATCTAGAATACCTTTTAGAATATTCCAGATAATTGTGACTACATTTTGATTTTCTAGAATTAAAGCAAGCAAAGATATTGTGCCAAAAGCAAATTATCCCATCTCGTGTTCTCTATTTTTGGTAAAATTGATTATGTAAGACAGAGTAAATTTAAAAGTATTCTTTCTTTAGCTGACTAACAAAGTTAAGCACTATCTATTATTCCATCAAGGAAGGTCTGGTCATGTCCAATAGTATACTGTTTTGGTTATTTGTAGGACATTATTTAGCTATTAAATTTATAGCTGTTTCTATTCCAGATATTTTCAGTTTTATTTCACCAGTGATTTTGAGTAACTTTTATTACTAAGTAGCCAAGATTAAAAAAGTTAGAAAGAAGGACAAAAATTCCATATACTACATGAAATCTTTTTGAATACAATGTTTACTAAAAACTTTTTGAATACGTTGTTTACTGAAAACTTTTTGAAAGAAATTTACCATAATTGTCTCTGTTTGTATTATTAATAGATTGTATAACCTGTCATTTGTTCAGGGAGCGATGCATTTGAGCTACTTAATCATAGCTACTACTGCCTCCATCAGCCTAAGCCACACTTTGAGTGTTGGCGGGGTCTACTCGGTTAAGGGAACTACATGTTGGGTGACGCATTGTGAATCACCAATTGCGATCAGCGGGCACTACTACTACTACTTCATTCGTGTACTACTCAGTCATAGGCCCCCGACCCCTCTGCGGCAACATCCATCCTAGCTCCTACTGCAAACCTCAGTCACTCACAGGCTTCAATTAGAACCAATCCCAGATTGGCTTAAATACCAAGCCAGCGTGCCCAGCCCACAAAGTTGAAAATTGCAGGTTGTCAACTTGTCAATGTACCGAGCAAATCTGCTGCAAGCTGCTTCTCTTGCACACTGCTACTACTACTTCTCCATCTACTTAATGTGAGGTCTTACTCTGCAGCAATGTAGAATCAGGGGCATAAGAGAGGGAGTAGGTAATTGGTATTTTATGTTCCACATAACTTTAATTGGATATTGTGTGGTAGCTTGCAACAGACATGGATTATAGTCAGATTTTTCAAAGTCTTTTACCAAAAGATTTAAGAAAAACTATCACATAGATGTTGTTCTTCCTTTTAACAAGTAGCTTTCAGCTAACACTTGTTTGACTTGGATCAAATACAGATCTGACTAAAATGCATGGTGTATTGCTGTAGTCATTAAATTCAAAAATCAGTTGGTCTAATGTTGTTTAAAATGAAGCCATGAAGTCTTTTTTTTTTCAATCTCCAAACTAACCCAGTGTTGATTTCTTTTAGGATGACCTGATGCTTAGTTACCCTTCTCAATGAAAGGTAAAAACTGCACAATAGCCCCAGGAACATATGAGCACCATTAGTAGAGGAACATGCAAGTGAGATGTGTTGATGATGACATTTTAAAGTAGAAAGGTGTTGAGGTTGCACCAAAATTTAGTCGACTCTTTTCCATTGAACACATCTCCCTTGTCAGAGCCTCCATTACATTTTTTGTGAGAGGCAAGGCAATTTCAAGCATGGAATTGCATTGCTGTGTCTTACAACAAGAAGAAAGTAGATATGAAGTTGGAGGTGCTATGTTGCAAGGGATTAACTCTTTTTGTTTTTGTTTTATTTTTCTAGATCCAGATCAAGGTCTCGTTCTAGAGATAGGTCTAGGAGGAGCAGATCCCGTGACAGAAGAAGGAGCAGGTCAAGGTAAAATTAAACAATTCTTTTTTTCAAATTGATAGCTTAAAAGTTGCTGTCGTATGATTTATGGTTTTTCTGTATTACTGCTTAATTTTTTTTTAAAGGTCACGCAGTAAGTCTAATGAAAAGAGGAGCCGTTCAAGATCTGCATCCAAGGAAAAAGACCATAAAAATCGCTCCCGCTCAAAAGACCGGTCCCCAAAAGCCAAGTCCAAAGACAGCTCCAAGGGCTCCAAGGAACGTAGCTCTAAGGAAAGGTCTCGAGAAAAGGAGAGATCCAAAGAGAGGGATGGTTCAAAAGAAAAAAGCAAGTCAAGGGACAAGGATAATGTGAAGGATTCCAGGGACAGGAAGTCAAGGTTGGTAGAGAAATTAGTTTTAAGCTGATTTGTGTTTTTCTTTTAAAACATTGGGTGTCATTAAAGCAAAAATTTGATTTATAGCTTTGGCAGAATTATTATAACAGATTGCATCAGGAGCACATAAAATACCAATGGAAATTATAAACAATTAAGTTTTAAAAAATGTGGGTAGCATTGTGGTAAAATTGATTACCTTAAGTAAGATCTTACTGGTGTATCAAATTTAGACATCAGTGAAATCAAATTTAGACATCAGTGAAGACAGACAGAGTTGCTCTTTAATTATTTGTTTTTGTTTACAATAAGTCATTTTATGATTGTCTTCATAACATTTGCTTGTCTTCAGGAGTCACTCCCATGGCAGTGAGAAGTCAGACAAGGCGAGTAGAAGGTACCTGTCCCAGCATGTGCACTGCATGCAGCTTTCTATCTTATTTTATAACTTCACATGCAGCTCACTGTACATAGATTTGTATATCTACTCATATTATCAGTGCCTTTCCCATGGTATAATTCTTACATGCCATTCTTGGTATAATCAGTTTTTAATTTAATTCAAGTTGTTTTAATGTTTCCTCCTTCAGCACCCAGTAAAGTAAGTTTGAAAAGAACCACTTATATTGCTGTTGTTACTGGTAGTTGATTCTTTATGTCATGTGTTAACGTTTATATGTGCTGAACAATTGAATGTCTCATTCATTTTTGTGCATGGCTTTAGAAGCACAAAGTATATGATAGTGTTCTAAGTCCACTTTTTATCATCTAAATTCTTAAGACATTCATCTAGGTAGTTAGGGTAAATTTAAATTGATAAAAAATTTTAGGAAAATTAGCAATATGATTGAATGCACTTGTGGTTGAAGTGAACACAATGTAATTAGAACAGCTAGCACAGTGGATGTTGCTTCAGTCTTTGTTGATGCCATGTAGTGGTTATACCAAGCACATTGATATAACTGCATCCTTTGGGAAAGTTTGCTGCTGTTGGGAGGGTAGTCACAGCTAGCACAGCCATTATTGCTATAGCCTTAGAAAAGACAAGAAAAATAGTGTTTTTGGGTTCGAAAGTAAAGGAAAGATGCCCATAATGGTATGATTTGGTAGCCATTACTTCACAATGAAGTTTTAGTTGTATTATCTTTCCCTGTTACAGTTTTTCAGTAATATATTTTTATCTGATTTTATTTTCTTTTTTAAATCTATTTTGTTGTCAGTTTAAGAGGCTTCTTTACTTAAGTATATTCTTCTTTAACTGTTTTTATAATGTTTTGAATATTGAGGCAATTTACATAACGGCAGAGGTGTATTTATCTGGACATTTCCTCCATACTGCAAGCCATAATTTTTTTTTCTTATTTAACCTAAGAAGTTCATCCAACAAAAAAAATTTGTAATTTTTTTTTCAATGTCAGACAGTTGATTTTTTTTCTCTTAACCATTTTATACTCTCCAGTTTATTTTACATGAATAATGCGTGAAAGTGCACAAAAAAATAATGAAGTCAAAAGTTGATTGAGAGAAGTCCTGTTGCAACCAATCCCAGTACATAAGACTTGACACATGGAAGTCATTAATGCTTGAAACAAGTAGCAAGCATGAATTTATGTAATGCACCATGGTAATTCTCTTTGACAGTTATTACAGTTTAATGAGAGATGTGACAAGGGGGTCGAGCAGAGACTGGTTGTTAAAGAATAGATGCATGTGATTTTTTAAAAAGATGGTAGAGTTTGGCTTATTCATTGTGATCATGAGAATGATAAAAAAATGTTGACCTTATAGAATGGTTGGTGAAATCTTGAAAATGATAGTGGAACTTTAATGCAGAAATGTTCAATCATTTATTCCTTTGTTTGTTTGTTAAATCATTTATTGGTCACTTCTTAAGCTATTTAATTCCTTTATGAGTACTGTCACCAAATCCTGCATTGATTGCAAATCCAAATCCTGCATTAATGTTACTGTGTGGTTTTCCAAAACAGATATGGCAATAATTTTGCCTGTCTTGACATTTGATTGTCCATTGTACTGCATTTTCACAGCAGGATAAATATGTGATACTCATCACCAAAATTTAAGACCTCTGTTTCATATGGAATGGTGGAAATCTCTGTCCTCAGCCAATAACATCTTTTTATTTCCCTATATAAGGAGAAGCATCCAAAATAAGATACTATTTGGTAGTTTTCTCTGTCTGACTGACTGAAGACCTTTTTGAGTCAAAGAATAATATACATGTCATGTTTAGACTCCTGTGATATTTGGCTATGGAGCAAAAATTTCCATGTTATTACAGCAGTGATCATATTGTGACTGACATTGTTTTCTTAACAATGTTGGTTGGGATTGAAAGACATTACAGCTACTGCTAATATTTTTCTTTCTCCCTCTACTCCATCAGCCCTTATCATCAATTTTGGTACAGTCAAACAAACGAGTAAAATTGTTAATTTACAGGTTGATAAAAATGTTTAACATTGTAATAGAACTAGTAAGGATAGTCAGTATTACTACTCATAATGATCCCAAAATTTGAACTAATTATAGACAGCTTAAAGCATGGATCTAGTTCAAAGGTGATTCACTTTTCTGTTAAATAATGTTTGTAAAATTACTCATCTGCAAATTGCACAAAATCTATTAATCTTGTGAGGTGTAAGGATCAGATTTGTTTTATTAATCATTTTGGCCACTTTATTTTTCTTCAAGTCAAACCTTAATAAATCATCTATGCTGACATACTGTTAAATTAAGGACACTTATTTGCAATAAGTAAAAACATATCACTTTGAATAAACAACATTAATCCATTCCATACCTAGAACATTATTGCATTAACTGTCTCAGCATTTACCTGTAATCATATTTGTAAATAAAACACATTATGATGCAGGACTTGTACTGACAACACCAACAAGGCCTCATTGACTCATTCTCCCAGATCAGTCAGATTATATAGTAATTGACTAGAGCTCCTGTTGTTTACTTCATCTTGTTTATCTGTGGGATGATACTAAGCTTGCTTCCTCTTTGCGCTAATCCCTTCGATATCCTCTGGTGCACTAAAGTGTACTAAGAATGTCATGTTTTCTTGTGATCTGCATCTTTTTTGTATATATATATATATATATATATATATATATATATATATATATATATATATATATATATATATATATATATATATATATATATATATGTGTGTGTGATTGATCATCTAAAATTGGAGGAAGTGTGTATTTTTATTATATATTTACTGATGATAGGTTCACCAGGTTTTTTTTTTTTTTTTTTTTTTTTTTTTTTTTTTCACATTTTTGTGAAGATCTAAAGGTATAAGATTTTGAGTAAATGTGTTACCATTTTCAGTTCATTCAGTGTAAGTTTTGTGTAGTGGTAGAAATGATTGAAACAGAATCAACATTTCAAAGCTTCAGTTTTTGTTTTTATCACATCTCATGCTTGGCTTGTATTTCTTGAATGTAGCTTGATAACTGAGCTTCCGGCACAAGGCTTCCAAACATAATTTGATAATAAGAAAGAAAAAGTAGACTCTACTTATGAATCCGTGCTTATTTCTAAGATTTAGATGGTTTCATTTCTAAAAGAGTCTTTCTTTGTAACATAAACAGGATTTCACTATTATTTACACACATTGAAAACAATGATTTCCAAGAACAGCAGCAATTCATGCTAAAGACTGTGCTTTGAACATTTTGAAAACTGTCTACACTTTTCTGAATTAAGCGTTTTTATTTAAGTGATTGAAAATATTTCATACAAACATTGGGGTTTTGTACTTTCAGTAGGTCTAGGAGCCCAGTGAAGAAGAGAGGAAGGTCGAAATCTGGTTCCCCTAGCCATGACAAATATCCTAAAACCAGCAACATCAATTCAACATCCCCCACACAGAACCAGGAAGATAATGCTGTTGAGTTACCTGAGACTCCCCCTCCAGAGGAGACCCAGGAAACTCAGGAAAATGGGGAGGAAAACGGAGCAAAAGAGGAGGTGATGGAAGCTGATGAACAAGACTGATGATAGTTGTGTTTTATTATTTTTCCTTATTGTATAGCAGGTTCTGTACCATTAATTCCTATAAATGCACTTGAAAATTCTGTCAATGTGTATTTCATTTTCTCCTTTGTGGAGTTTTATTTTAGACTTTCTTGTTTGGCTTCAGTTTTTTTTTAAATAGAAAAATGCTATTTCAAATGAATATTGCATGTTGATTTATTGTTTTCATTTATTTGATTAGCCATTGAATGTTTATTTAAGTCATTACAGGCATTGATAGACCCTGTCTTGAAGGCTTAAGGAATTTTATTGTATTTAAGTAGTATCTGTTCTCAAAATATATTTATGTAGAATAATAGAATTATAAATGAATATTGTAATAAAAAGTAAGTGATATGATTAACTCATACTGTAGGTGTGCACATTGTAAATGGTGGATACATTTTATAAAATTGGACGTAAACTGCCTATTGTTATTTACTACAGTCTAAGTACGTCCTGCACCTTGTATTATGCACCTATGTAAAGGTTGCTGTGGGTTCCACCGGTCAAACTGATATCTGTTACAAATTTCCCTTGAGCCCTATCAACAGGGAAGTGGAATTAACACCAAGGTATATTATGCAATGGACTTTTTTTATCGTCAGTTTTCATGTAAATTTTTCCTGGTGTCTTACACTTAAGTAAAAACCAGACCCTCTTAAGATAAGCAAACATAAGTTATGACTTAAGAGGAGTTGTTCCCGTGTGGAGATCTGTTTACTCGTGTAAGTTTTAATTTTTCCGTCTTTAACTCGCAATTGAAGCTCAGGAGAACGTCTGGGTAACATTATTTATCCCAACTATTTGTAAATGTCTTTTCTTTAAATGAAGAAAATATCTTTAAAGCATTTTCCAAAGAATAAGATGATAATGATGTGTATGTTTCTCATTGTGAAACACAAAGAAATTATTCTTATAACAAACTTTTTTTGAAATTGCCTTTCATTAGCAATCTTAATTTTTTAATCGATGGTAGTGGGGTCCGTTAAGTAGTGTAAGAATTGTTTATTATCCAAGATCAGATTGCTTTTTTGATGACTGTAAAATAGGGGAAATAAATTTTATCTGGTATCAGAGTGATTTGTCCGACTTTATTTGCACTTCAGTAATATGATGTTGTTTTTGTGAGAGCAACTTGACCTGAAAAATAGTGACCACTTGCGCGTACCAATGAGTCAGAGAGGATAGATATTTACTGTAGATTTAAATGTTAACGTGCCTGTTACTTTTTTTCTGAGATGCTTCTGGAAAGGTGGGAGGTTGTTCGGACAGAAAACGAATGTTATATAAAACCCTCTGCTGATTTTGTTTTTCGGAGCAAATGTCCGTATGTCGTAAAGACAGTATAAATTATTTAACTTAAGGTTATTACTTTTTATCAATGAAATACGTAAGTAAGAATGCCAAAATGTGTTTTTCCTAATATCGTTATCATTATAAACGCGTTAATGCTCACAAATACTTGATAGGCACGCAATATTCTCAATAGGAATTGTAAAAAAGATTTCGTCTTTTGTCTTCTCTGCTCCCTTGATTTGATGTAAATGACTACCTTATTTACGACGTATTCGGGGTGTCAGCTGTACCGATCTCGGTGTTTTGCACTTTATCCTGACAGGTAACATCAACAAAGGTGCGCCTCCCTAGATGCACTAAAACTTCAGTTAAACGTGCGATTCTTTTACCCCAGATTATATTCGTTTCTAAAATACACAGATTGTTTCTAGTCTTACCACAGTACGTGCGCGGCCGCGTGTAGTAACACCTCGTAAGGAAAAAAGAACTTTTTTTGCAAGTCTGTCGTAGATAACATTGACCTTTTCAACTATAAGTGATTTAATGCAGATCGCCCAGCTACCAATTTATGCTTCTAGAATACAGAGCATAAAATAGATATAAATGGTAAATTTAGCTTCTTATAAATATTATTATCACGATTGTCGCATAAGCTTATTAATAATGCCTTGCGACATCTGTTTGTTCCAATAATAAATGCCAAGATTTTTTACGGTAGGCGTATACTCGAACTTTTTACGTCCCATTATAAACACCCAATTTTATAGTAGGTGTATATTTCAAGCATACATAACAAAAAAAGTTTAATTAAGTTGGCTGTTCTTCGACGGTTGTGAATCAGCCTTAAAATATTGACCACGTTGTCTCGTGAAATTAGTTCCTTGTGGTAGCCGAGGGCGGGCACTCATCGCCCTAAACTTGATTGTTGTGAATTTAAAGAGTTTGGAAGGTATAATGGTATAATTATTTTGCCCTTTGGCTAAATGTTATTTCACAAATGAATTACCGGTTCATTTTAAACGCTTGTTTTAAAAACTTAAATTTCATTACAAAAAAGTGCGAAAGAAAAACTGGCCTTCACGCAAAAAAAAAGGTTTCGCAGCCTTTCAAAATTTTTTTCATTCTATCTAGCAATTGAAGACTTTTTTCGAAGTTCATCGGATTTCGTAAAAGGTATCTTTTTGCAGCAATTGCGAACGGTTTGGTTTTATTTTGCTACATTTAAAAACAAGTTCAAGACCTTTGAAATGGATGTAGCGCAACTTGGCAATAGAATTTTTTTTGATATGCCGTCTTACAGTAAAGGGTCGAAGAAGTGCGAATCTATGAATATCAACAACATTGAACGCCGGCAGAAGTAATGGTTTAACACAGATCGTATTTTACTGGCATCCGTATTTCAAGAAAATTCCTGTCCAAGATTAAGTTGGGATGTGAAGTTATGCACTGTTTGCTCTTGCTGTCAACTTGCAGACCACAAAAAGAAACAAGAACATGCAACAGGAAAAAGAGAACGTTATTTGATTTCCTTGCTTGATTTCAGTCAAGTCATCCATAGCTGGGTTGATGATATATTTTGTCAATGAATTCGTACCTGCTTTAACTTGCTGTAACCGGAGTAACCGCAAGTCCATTAGGTTCTTTATTGCTTTTTGTCACGATGCGATAGCACTAGCAAACTAGAAGGGACTACACAACAAGTTACCAAGGCTTTCGCTAATAAAAATAAGAGTGACATTTTCACAACTGGTGAATCTATTAGGGTAGAACAAGGGCAGGGCACAAGGAAAGGGCACGTAAATATAATCCGATTATAATTTTTCATCTACGCTGTCATAAAGGAATGTAGTTATGGTTGCCATGACTTTGGGCTGATCTTAGAGCCATGTTTTTCGGATTAGTCCGAGAACATCATCCTATGAATTAATCGTGTGATCAATGTCGTCTGTTGCTACATATATCTTTAGAAGAAAATCAGTTTCTGGTTGGATAATGTCTAACCACTCAATTATTTTGAATGAGTTTACAGTTAAGAATTCATTGAGACACCTTTGGTTTAACCATGTGTGACAAAAATATTTTTGCAAAGTGAGATATAAAAGATGAAAAAGAAATAAATCAGAGGATCGCGGTTTAGTTTCCAAGATCACCGCTATCTTTTAAGACGGAAAAAGTTAAATCATGGCAAGTGATATAATCATGAAAGATTGATTTGCGATATAAAAATAATACTGAAATAAACCAGACAGTCGTGTAGTAGTGGTCTACATCGTCGTACAGGTGGCAAACCAAAATAATGTTTTTCCCGAGAGATAACTTCTATTGCGGAAACGCGTCAGGTGTTTGCGTGGTTTTTCTACATCTATGAACAGGACTACCAAACACCCCCCTCTCCCCGCACCCCTGTTTCACCATAACAGTTGTCTGTCTGCTGCCTCTTTGCCTTTCCTCTGCCTGACTGCTTTCATGTCTTCCTCTCCCTGTATCCCTTGTTGTAGGCCATATGATATATATACGTGTGGTCGTTTTGCAACGGTCAACTAAAAGCGGTCGCGTGTGTAAAACGCATGTATCGCGTGATTTGACAAGTGTCGGCTCGGGGTCTGTTGTGCAATTGGTAATTACCGAGTAAATATGTAGAGTTAAAGTTTTTTTGTTAACTGGCACCTCATAGACAGACATAAACAGTTAATAGCACACTTGTCTATTGTGTGCTGTCAAAATTGTCACGCCATGTACATTTGTATTGAAAAGAAGGGGTGATGTAGTGTGAGAGACGGTCGATTCTCGCTGATGACTTGGCCGATTTTCTTGTTTTTTCTGTTTGCATCTGCTTTATCTCATCAATATGTCTTCTCTGTATATTAGGTATATATCGCTTTGTGGGTTTGCGTCGATTTTCACATCTGTGTTTTACTTATGATAGTGTAACTCATCAATTCTATCAGTGATAATGCCACTCTACCTCTCTCTCTCTCTCTCTCTCTCTCTCTCTCACACACACACACACACACACACACAGACACACACACACACAGACATACACACACACACACACACCAGTCATTTCATCTGCTGTTTCATTATTTCTCACGATTCAGGGCACAGTGAACATAATTTCTCTGTGAAATAGAATATTTGGTTTGCATTGACAGTTGTAAGGAGAACCCAGTTTTTATGCAATTATTCACGTCGCTTTACAAAATCGAATTAGTAACGTTAACTTTTCAAGTTCTTCGTTTGTATCGATTTACTGAGCTCTTCTGCTTTCATGGTTAAGAGAGTAAATTGTATCCTTAAACGGCGTCCTTAAAGCTCCGGCGTCCACGTTTGCTGTACAAATGAAATTGTCAGTTTCAATCCTAAGACCACAATTAACCATTTTCTGTACGCATTTCAGGGCGTTTTTTGGGTGTACCCTTCCCTTCCCTTCTCTCTCACTCTCTCTCTCTCATGCGACGCACGTGCGCATGCTACATGTACATTAGACATGTACACACGCACGTGCATGCGACCACACACACAACTTTGTTGCTTTTTATTTGTTAGAAAAAGCACCACGTCGTTACTGCATAAAACGCGAAAAGCATCTAAGTGTGTATCAGCATTTTGTAACATGTAAATATTTATGTCAATAAGGGCAAAATAATTCCCAGTCCTGGAATAACCACAGAAATTTTATTGCACTTTCTAAGATATTCTGATAAACTAGTAACTACTCAAAAGTTGCAATGCACCGGGAAGCTTTCGTCTACCAATGCACATTCCCACACCGAATAATATCGTTTTAACCCCAGGGTTTTACTTGTAATGGCTAATGTTTGTGGCGCACGGCCGAAAGAAACAGTCTGATGACTATAATTTAACCATCACTCACCCCAGTGAGCATGTTTAGCATTGAATTATACAAAAAATAATGGTAGCTTCAATTTACACTTTAATTGCAACAGGCACGGTTTTGAATTGAATTTCGTGTTTGTAGTTTCTATACTATGGTAAGGGGATGGTTCGGTTTTGTCTGAGTTTTGCTAATATCCAGCAGGCTCGTCTGTCGTTAATAAGGGTCCTGCAATAGTATTTTAGTTTGCTGAAATTGCAACATACGAATGTCGACTGAGAAATATGTCAACTATTAAGATAAAACGGTTGCCGGTCGTTTCAGCTCAGCATCTGTATGTCAGAGGAAAAATAAAACCGTCTACAGATCAGCGATATCAATCCATTTACATCAGATTTTATAACTCGACATTTCCTCGGGTCTTAAAAGATACGAGGCTATCATATTTACTCACCGTATGACATGCAGTTTTTTTGATAACGCCTATGATATTTTGCAACATAATTTTCTTGCAGCCGTTGAATTATAATCCATTGACGTTATTCCGGGCACGACCTGATAAAACTGAGAAGCATTTATCAGAAAATTTCTCAAAGAAACGTAGTCTGGGATCTCGGCATGGTTTTTTTAACTTGATCTGGATTTATCGTTTAAATTCTCAAAATAATTTCTACTCGATTTCTCGGGTTCATTTTTGCAAGAGCGGTTACGTAGTTGTGGTTTATTCTCAGGGTGGCGGCTCATCTTCCATAAATTTCGCACCATGTTACAAAAAGATGATTCATTTTGACGTAACCTTTTCGCTTTTACTAGTCCATAGATGTGTGCGTCTGGGAAAATTGTAACTTGTCCGCCTTTTGCGCGTTACCAACCGCTGACCAAAACAACAAGAAAGCAACCGCAATTGGGAACAATGGATAAGTTATCCACAGAAGGTTAAATCGATAATGGAAAAAAAATTGAAAACACTGGTTGAAGGGAGAAGCACTTGAAAACAACACCTCAGACCCAGCATCTTTCGAATGTAATGTCTTAAATAGTTGAGATAAACTCAGTTAACAAAGGTGGTTTATAAAACGCTATCATTATTATGTAACTCCCCCTTCCCAACATTTTACAGTTCAGCTTTTCATTCGGTTTTGATGTACTTCCTCCATTCTTAACACTGTTTGCGTTTCAAATTGGATAACAAATTAAGAGCCAAATAAGGCTTCTTTGCAACAGGTTTCAATTGGAAATTTTGTTCAATGTTGTAGAAATTATTGGCAAGGAGTGGGAACTAAAAAGCCTTAGCATAATCTGACCTTCCAAATCAATTAATAAGTTCAGTTATATGTTAGGCAGATATAAAAACGCAATTAGCTTATTCACAAAGAGCACATTTCTAAGAGAAATTGACTAAGAAGCCTTATTGGAGGGGTGCATTAACCAAAAACCAAATCTTCTCAGAGAACGGAAATCGTCGAACACAGTTCGATAAGAGGGTGATGCTGTTGCTTTTTGCTGACGGGAGTGGGGGGGGGGGGGTGCGAAAAAAGACTCACAGAAAGAGAAAAAGGGGGAGTCATTGGACAGGAAAGGGTGAGGTTGTACTGAATCGAACGAAAACCTGCAAAGTACATAGTTCTCTTCGGAATTAATTGAGGTCCGGGAGAACTAGCTGTTGGATGTAGAACTTCACTAAATAGGAGTTACCTTGTCACTTTGCATCGCGACTCCTATAAACAAGTTGAATACTATAAATGACGTCAAAATTAAGTCATATTCGCCACAGTTCTGCGGCTAAGGGAGAACTAGTTTTAAAGAAATTCTATCATATTAGAATAAATGCGTGGAAAATCGTGTTCCTTACAACCAGTGTTTTAATGGAGTTTGACTCTCTTTCCTACTACACAAGCCTTCTGTATTGTGCGCCGTATTAACTTTCTGAGAGAAAAAACAATGACTGTTTCTACTTTTACTACTCTATATATACACCTTTATTTAGATTTGGAATATTTTCCTAAAAAATTAAAGTTAACTCATTGCCCTTGCCTATTGCTACAACAAATGAATTGGTAACGTGAGATAGTCTGCTTCTGTACACTAAAGAGTATGGCACTCATTTCACTTTTCTTTGAAATACCACCGGTGCTCAGTTTTCTTTCCCTGGACAGAACGGTGTGACTTCTCGGATAGGTGCACATATGAAGAACATTGTATAAGCGAAAACAAAACAATTGAAAGAGAGCCCCCTGCCTACGTTCGAACTATTGTAGCATTAACGAAAACCTTCTCCCAAGATCCAGGGCCGCGCAGAAATTGCGTTTGATTTTACCACAGCTACGTGTAGAATTGCTTTTGATTTTTCAAGGCTCGTGTGGCCGGTGGTTTATTGGACACAGACCTGTAGTCTGAAACGCACGTGGCAAGTGAAACGCTACAACAATTACTCATAGCAACAAGTCACAACACCCCAGTACAAATCTATTTATTTGCGACAGATGTGCGCTGCGCACCGGCTGACGATTAAAGGCTTTTGTATCGATACTCAAAAGGGATGTCTTTTTTTTTTTTCTTTATTATAATTCAGAGTAAGGATCCACCCTATTTATTTAACGGATGATCTCACTATCTGCATTTTCTCATGGCTATGAAGCAATGACTTGCTTGTTATTTGATTTCCGCAAACGTGTAGGTCCTGACTTGATTTTTAATGATGTTCTTGAAGATTAAATTAGCTGTGATGTCATTGATGTGATTTTTTTCATTGGCATTTTCAATCAGCATTTTTATATATAGTGACTTATTCTATTATTTTTACCCTAAATTATCCATGCAATTTCTTTTATTTTTAATATATAATTATTATTAATAATGTTGGTATTGTTATCATCATTTTCTGAGTTTCTTGTCTATCCTGCCCCTAGTCCCAAAATCGATTAATTAACGGGGTAAAAGTGTTGTGGTTTCTTTTCGTATATTCTACTGATGACGATTCACGTCTGAAGCAAGGCGTTTTCCAGATCTAGAGTGCCACTGCCAAAATCAGGATATCCCGCTAAAAACAGCAACAGACTACAAATGAAAATTTCCGAATTTTAAACTAGTTGTTTTCATTTTCGCCTTCTTGCATCTTTGTTTAATAATAGCCCACTTCTTCCAAGCACTATGGTTTTATAATGTTACAATACTTCCTTGTAGGAAGAAAATGATTGATGCTGAGGATATACAAAATTAGAAGGGTTGAACGCTGACCGTCACCAGTTGAAAAAACAGTGACTAATTTCTTAAAACAAGTTACCGCTTAAAAAAAGGTCCAAAATAACAGGTGAATATTAGTCTAGTAATGGTTATTTTAGGAATATAAAATTTACAAAAAGATTCGTTACTTATGAAATCTAAGAATAAGTTATTATACCATAAATTTATTGAAAATTAAAATTAAAATAATACACAGGCTTTATCCGTATTCTATTCATGCTTAAATATGTATTTCTTATTCTAAAATTGCCGTTGGATAGACAACCAGGAGGCGTGAAAGCATAGGTCTTTTATTAATGCATCAGTTTATTAAGACCGGCATTTCCGAATATGCGCAGATTGTGATGCGCATGACGTCACGGAGTACCATCCCATGCTTGAGGATTTCCCACCGTCTCAACTCCAGACATAGAAAACCATGTGAGCCGGGTCGATGCTGGCAGTCGAGTAAGTGAACAGAGCTGGAAGCGTACAGAGATGGCGTGGACGCCGCTATTACAATACATTGCACTTGGACTAATATTCTGCACACAGATATTATTGAGCAAGGCTTGTAGGACAGATTATACTGATGTAGCTTCACGAGCGTTTTTCGCGAAATATGTATTCGTGGGGAGGGTAGAGACACTTTCTCCAGTTGGAGAGGACTCCTTGTACAATGCAACATTCTCAGTGACAGAACAGCTCAAGGGGAGGATACATAACCAAAAGAGAATACAGTCAGTGACAGTGGGGCCGTTTGGGCCCAAGAACCCTTTGCTATGCATTGGTGATGTGAGGCAAGGGGAGAAATATATTGTATTTTTAAATTCCACATTAGAAGTCTCTGGACTAGCGGAAAGAGCTAGCAATAGAACTATTAAAGAAGCCAAAGGAATTTTATGTAAAAGATGTGGTAAGTACTTGATATGTAATCCTGTGGCTTTTTTCAGGGTGGAGTGTGTTTGTCCTTAGAGCCTATTTCAGCAAAGGAATTAATTCCTTCCTGAATTGGGTCTTGACGGAGAACGGGAGACAAAAATGTCGACTCACCTGTGTAAAGGGGGTGTTCTAAATATTTCAGGTAGTATGTCACCACAGGCATGTGATGTCTCCAGGTAAACAAAAGATATCTAAGGCTAGAGACAATACAATACTTCCGACTGCGCATTTTTTAAAAAGTACTTAAGTTCCAAAATAATTGGGAGAGTAAATTTTGTCATTCAGTGATTCATTATTTCACCTGTGTAAGTGATATGCATGGCAGAACTTTCAGAATTAAAATTCCACAAGCATACCAACATGCTTTAGGGAGGAATTCTTTTTCTTCGTTTTTTATGATGAGCAATTTGAATGACATTTTCAAACACTATGATTTATTGGCCTCTATTTATATACAAAAATGAAATTTTAAATTATTTATGAAGGAATTTGCATATTTTATGAAAGAAGCAGATGTTTTTTGCAAATATTTTACAATAATTGCATATGTGTTGTCTTGCTAAGCTGAGGTATAATCAATTCTATTCAAAGCTTCCCTGTGTTAGATAATGACTGCTTTCTGCGTTTCTACATAGGAAACCAAGTTTGGATAAGATGGCAGTGTGAGTGAGAAAATGTTAAAGATAAGACATAGAGTTTATCACTGTTGGTTACTCAGTTTCTGGTTGCAGTGCAGTGATCAGAAACTCTTGCATACCCAATAAGAGAAAGGTTATCATGCCCACTGCTGAAATGCCACATGACTTTTGATAGTGGGTAGGTTAAAGGTCTGACTAGTTTTAGTACACCAAAGTACTGGAGAAAATGGACAGAATGTACCTGTATTATCTTCACAACATCATGGAAAAAATTTTAGAATAGTTATGCATTCATTACAACATTAAGCAACTAATTTTCTGCTTTAATTTCAAGTTCAGTGTCTTATTTAATTATTGTGCAATAGTACAGAATCAATTTACAATGTAATGACCTATGTCTCAGGTGTGCTATTGGGAATATGAAATTTATTAGATGAATTCCTTACATTTGGATATCATTAAAAATATATATTTATTAACTTAAGTTGGGAATCCACAAAAAGAGAAAGAAAGAAACATCCAAGCATTGCTTAAGCTTATATATCAATCCCAAGCAAAATAATTGACATTGAAGGACAATTTACATCATTATAAAAGTACACCAGAAACCTACATTACACATACATTACTATTGCTTATATCACAATATCATATGACCAAAATGCTTCTAAGGACTTAGTTCCCAAATTGAAAAACAGTGTATGCTTTTACCAGATTAAAAGGTTTATAAAAGTCAGTATTCAAAGTATACCTTGAGGTTTACTTATACTTTGGAAGCAATCCAGGCACTGCTACTGCTGCCTCTGTGTATGTTTTGACTACTGTAATTTGAATATGTTCTCTTAAGTGGGACTGGATTTGGTGATGAGTTGATGACGTGAGAAGAGTTTATTGTCCATGATCAATTTCACTCAAAGGTGATCTTTGCTCTTACTTCTCTGACAGATTTGTTTATTTTAGCCTGGGTAAAATGGTTAATAGAAAGTGCAGTTTGTCGGTGGGTTCTAAGCGAAGAAGCAGCAGCTTCTCCATCTGTATGCTGTGTGCTCTGGACCACTAGGCAGGCTGATGGTGATGCATTGATTTTTCCCATGCAGACACATTATGTCCTTTAGAAATATCCATCTTTGCACGGAGAAGCAATTATTTTTCTTCAATTGGATTTTTGAGGAAAGGGTTTTAGTTTTGATGCTCTTCAGGCTCAGTTTGAGCTTTTGAAATTTCCCATTTCTATGGAGAAATGAGATGGTGGTGAGAGATAAAAAAAGATGTCTGGCTTTTAATGCAGTTTGAATCCCACTGGGAATTTTCCTAGTGTGGTCTCAGGACGTGCATTAGACGATCACACAGAGTAGATAATCATCATGCAAGCGGGGAGACCATAGCCTGGACTAGACACAAAAACACTGAGAAAATCTACTCAGTAGAGAGAAAAAATAATAAACTGGCCCACACAGCACATATATTGCAGATAAAAATTGTCAGTCAAGTGTAGTTATTTCCATTAGAGTACCGCCACCAAAACAGAGCAGTTAAGTTCATCTGGGGCCTTCAGATTTAATGTCCTGAGCACTTTGGTTTAATGAATCATGTTATTTAACCTGAAGCCTCTCAAATGGTTCGATAAGCCTCAGACTATTTAGGATTAAGCACAGACACCTTGTTCCCTGTATTAGAAAGTGTTTTAGCCACAGGAATTGTCTTGCTCCCCCTTTGCTTGTGTATCAGATTTATTGAGAAAACATTACACCTACGCTTACAGTTTAATCTCAGGCTGATATTGCTGTTTGCTTGAAGGTGGGCTCCATCAATACTACATAGAAGATAAAAGGGAAAGGTTTTACTGCAGCACCAGGTACCAAAAAAAATTGGAATTTATAATGGGAACTGTATATTTTCCCATCTTTTCCCTGCCACAGACTGCTTCCTATTAAGCGGTTTGATAAGGCTTAAAGATAAACCCCCAGTTCTTGAGATAGTGTACATTTCTCACCTTGAGATAGTAGTCGCAGCTTGATAACCCCTCCCACCTTTACATACTTAATCAGTTATGACATATACGCTGGAATTTGATTCTTGAAAAGGTGATGTTTATACAAATGACAAATTGACATGTGGATGAATTAATGACTTCCGATGTTGTTTTGTGATTTTTCGTGATACCTTGAAGGAACCAGGTTAGCACCTCTATCTTGGATTGGAGATAGTAGTTATGGCAGAGAGGAGTGATTGTGGCTAGGGGCAACACCCTACTTTTTATTCAAAACCTCTTTAACATACGTGATGTTACAACAATAAAAGGTGAATGGGGCCCACAATTTCATATTGTGTGTCATCCCACGCTCAGATAAGCAGTCTGTCCAGTTGCCTTTTATCAAAGCAATGTAGGTTAGGGCACTGTTCCGGATATGTAGGTATCCCCTTTTATTGAAAAACTAGAGATAAGGATATTTTGCAATAAGTAAGAGTAGTGTACGCAGTTTAGAGGCAAAGCAAAAAGCACTTCAGAAGACATGAAACAAGTTGTGAGTGTGTGTGGTAAACTCCAGAAAGATATATTTTAACACCTGTAGAAAAAAAAATAGCACTGCACACAGGTCAAACCCAAGATGGCAAAGTTTTGTGAAGAATAAAATTGTGTGTGTGGCAAATGTAACTAATTCTTTCCCCCAAATGAATGAATGTGAATAATGTTGGAAGCTGTTTGTCATCTCTCTTTCATATTGTTCTCTCAGTTCAGACTGATTTATTGATCGACAAAGCCTATGTCATTGGAACATAACATATACTTCTTCAAACAAGCCATTTGTTTTGGCACTGTTCTCACACATTTGGCTTACCATCAGTAACTGATTATAGGAAAGCATGTTGCTAATTTTTTCGATGGAAAAACCTGAGCCCCGGGAACAGAGCCCGGTTGTTACTGAATGTGAGAAAATATTATCACAGACATAAGTGAAGTGAAGGGCTCTGCTCTTGTGTGATGACCTTAATTAGTTCTGGGTTTGTTTATTTAAGCCCTTTGTTTTATTAATTAATTTAGTGGAAAACTATAAAGGCCATATGTTTTTTCTGTGCATGCGGTATGTTTTAATCGGAGCTGTGAAGGAGTGGGATTGTAACATCAGTGCAAACACCCCAGGTGATGTTTGTTTTACAAATGGAAAAGAAATCACGGTTGTTCGTTTCCTAGTATGGGTGTAGTGTGAGTCAACTGTACGCATGCAGCCAGTCATTGGCTGGCGGGTTCAACAATTACTTGTATGATTTTTCTTTGAAATTTTCAATCATTGATCATGTTAACTGCTTTTTGCTGGATGCTAAATTCATTGAACTTTTTGATGTTTGAGCGGAACAATAACTTGCATGATTTTCTTTGAAATATTTGATCATGTCTAATGTTTTTTTGTTGAATGCTGAAATAATTGGTTTTTTCATGATGAAATCTTTGCCTCTGGTAACTGGTATGATACAGGAGAAGAGCAAAGGAGGTTGCATAGTTTCATTATGAAGCAGTCATGAGTTGGAAGTGTGTTGCCAGTATCGATAAGTTGCCCAAAATTGAATCCAGTACTCCTGATCACTTTTGTCAGTAAATATTTACATAACTCATCAACCTTTTTTTTTTTTTTTTAATCCTTCGCTTCCCTCTATTTTTCATCGGTTTTGCCAATTTTCCGCCGTGGTCATGGCATCGTAAAACAGGGCTCAGGTGAGAGAGATGTAGTATTACCACTCCAGTTCCTGCCCTCTGATTAGGCACCTGCCTGGATTAGACACAGTACACAGCATGCAGGTGATGATGGAATAGCTAAATTGAGTGAGATGCCTCCCCCCTATCTCACATGCTGTAAGAGATCTCAACTTGGTGATCAGTTTGACATAGTTACATCAGCTTCATACCTGCTGACTTGAGTGGAAGAGTAATGACAGGCAAGAATGTTGATTATAGTGCTGTAACTGTCCCTTATGAGAAGACCCACACATGAACCCACAGCTTAACTGTAATGGAGAGTGAGAGATGGGTAAAGGAGATTCTTGAGTTGTCTGAGAAGAATTATTTTTTCACCCATTATCCCAAGTGACAAACTACCCATTAAGAGCGAAGTGTGGCATAATTCAAACTGAATAATGAATCTTCCTGGGGCATCTTATTGGTAATTAAGTGGTAGATTCTTACCAGATTCCATGCAGTGAGTTAGGTCTTTCTGTGTATTCTAGTAAATCATTTTACTCCACTATTTTCCTGTAGGGTATGCTTGGCCAGGGCAGGCGGGCAGTAGGTTATAGATCTTTTATTTGCCTGGCAAGGCCGATTCTTAGCTAGGCTCAGGCTGGCTAGGGTGTAGGGTATTTATAAAGAAAACAGTCTGTTGTGAAACAAAACACTGGCCAGTAAAATGTGTGTATTCTGACCTGACTGGACCAGGAAAGGTCCTAATTACCTTCTTTCATTATTCTCAGGGTGGGTGATTTACCCCGAAAACAAAGATTTCATAGAAATATGGGCAAACACATTAAGGCCGTCTGTGTTAAGTCTAGTGGAGAGATGAATTTGATACATGTTGATTTTGAATCTAAATATATCTCAGGGGAGATTAATCTCTGCTGTTACTAATTGAGGAAATGATGAGGTGGGTGTGGGAGGGGAGATGGCCCTTATGTTGCACTTTAACTTAAATAAAATGTGTTAATAGTTGATCTTAATGGATTTGTTTAAGTAAGATGCATTGTATCACAAAAAAAAGAAAAAATTATGAACACAGAGAATTCATAGAGCTATTTGTATATATTGCTGGGTGAAAGTTTTTCAATTAGAAAAGGAAGTGTATCTTGGAAAACTGCGAACAAGGTTGAGCCCATGTGACTGTGCCATATTACTGACCCATGCAATGAACATGTACTCTTTTTGTGTTTGCTGACTTTGTGGATTTAATATTAAAGCAAAGAAAGAAGTGTGGAATGGGGCTTTTACCACACCCAGCACCATCTCAAAGCATGTATGGAATTTGCTTGCTCTTGGGGTTTATAGCTTGAGGACAAGTTTAATTAACATATGGCATATAAAAATATGGATATTAAGTCAATATTAGGTGATTAGCTTAGCATAATACAGAGTTTTTTTAACTGTTTTATTTCAAAATTTTGTCTGTTTTCCTGTCAGACCCCTTAGAGGTGACAAATGTGGGGCATTCATTCATGCGCTGCCTCTTGCATTTTTGCACTCAAACAGCCATTTGCCATAACAATAGTGTTTGTACAGTTTATAATACAAATAATGCAGAGTTATCTGATATGTTAAGTAAATTCAACCAAACGTTTTTCATTCACCCTGAACTGATAAACAGGGTCAAGAGACTGAAAAACTAATTTGGAACTTGTATACCTTCTTAATTTGAAGTTTTGTAAAAGCAATGTCTGAATGAATTATTTTGAAATGTTGTCTGTAGAAGCAAATGACTATGATATATTCATGATAAAAAAAGCAGATTACTGTGATAATTCAAGAATAAATGTTTTTAACTTTTTACAAATAGATATATATTCAATTTTTTTATTTTTATCTTTTAGCCAAAATGCCTGTGATAAAAAAGATAAGGGATGTAAGAGCAGCAGAGGGAGACCGTGTTCAAATTCGTTGCCAAGTGAGAGGCAGACCATTGCCTGAAATAACATGGTACAAGGATGGAGAGGTCATACGTAATAAAAAAGGACTAAAAGTACAGAATAAACGGTAAGTTATATCAGTAAAGAAATGGTATAAAACTTTAAATGCACTCAAATCAAGTAGAGGAATTGTAGCTGTGCATTTTGATAAAGTGCTTCGAGGAAAAAAATGTTTGGTTGACCAACAACACCTCAACACTTGTCTTCCACATTTTTCCAAGTCTTTCCTTGGCCACAGAATGACACACACATTGCACACACACATCCATACAGCTGCTTCTAACGCGCACCCCCATCTCACTCCTTAACTACATTGAAAACACTTTAAATGTAGTAAGCTAAACAAGAAATAACAAATCTTCAATCAGTTGCTTATGCTAAAATTGACTGTAATGGTTAAAAGTGCCTCGACTTCTGCCTTCAGGAAATCTTGCACTGTCAGGCATTACAGAGCGATGTAGTTAGCTCGGCATGGTAGCAGCTACGTGTGGAGCTTGCACCAACTTAATTAAAAATCATATCTTTTTTGGCTAGGTTTTATCCTGAAATCCCATGAGTTTCTTTACGTAGATACACAGTGGTGTGCTTTATAGGCATGAATTTTGATTCCTGCTTATCCCCTTCTTTGAGATTGGCCTGTAAGTGATCTACGGTATAAGTAATTCAAGGAGATATAGCATCTGATATGCACTTTCGAGAACAAATTTTATGTGCCCTTTTGAAATTGTGGGAACTTTCCCTCAGTATCTTTTTTTTATTTTTAGAGAAATCCACAGGTAACTCAGAATTGAGAGTCATGAAAATGAGTCATGCCTGCCACCTTTTATTTTAGTTCAGTTAAGCTCATCAGACTTTTACCTCATAGTTTATTGGAAACAGGCATCATTTGAATGAAACAGTTCAAATAACAACTTTTTAAAAATTATCCATTGACCAGTGCAAGTTATCTAGGTACATGCATCATAAGTTACTAGTGCGTAGTTGTTCAAAGAAAATGACCCTGGCGGTCATTTATTTTTGTTTTATTAAAACTTTGAGAAGTCAGGCATATAGTTAATAGGGGGCTATCCGGAGAAAATGTGACATTGCGGTCCCATTCAGACCCACCAGGCAAAGGGTGTGCAAGGAAATTTGAGGAAAAAATTGATTGGGGATGTAGAGAGCATTCTCTGAAATCCATAGCTTTTTTACTTCTTTGAATTTCATTTGTGATAGTGCTTGTTCAATTTACTGTTGATTGATGCTTGAGGCTTCAGTGTTGCTTGTTCCCCCAAAGCAGATTGATTGATTGATTGCTGGACTTCACCTTACTAACATGCCTTTCCCAATGTTTGCTTAAATGTATGCATGGTTTTTTGCTTTATTGCCCTGTTTTCAAACTTTCCAGTGATGGCCTTGTCACATTTCCTACACCTTATTACTATCATAAACCAGTGAACCCATCCCTTATGTATGTTCTCTTTCAATTTCCGGGCCTCCATCCCACCCATTCTCTCCCTACTCCAAAGGAAAAAGGTCAAAAAGGAAGAGAAAGGCTGACGTGGAAGGCTTTGTTATTTCAAAGAATGCTACATATTTCATGATCTAATGTCCCTGTTTGACAGTAAAGGCAGAGCATGGAGCACCATTGTCCAAATTGGAAAAATAGGGATAAAGGAGCTGTCCGTTCCCATGGCCTGGTTCCCTTAAAAGCTTCCATACAAATAAGTGTACATGTCAGATCTATAGAATTGTATGAGAAATGATACTGAAATATTGGTTTAATATTTGGCATTATTAGCATCTCTAGTAGAATTTTGATGCTTAAGCATGAAATCTCATGTATAGATAGAAACAGAAGATTTTCTGTTCTTTTACTACTCATTAGCTTTTAGTTGTCCCACTTTTCACACCCAACTAGAATTATTTATATTGCCTAAGTTTGTGTAACAACTAGCACTTCCTCTATCTATCATTTAGTTGATCATGTAGTTTTTGTTCCTATCTTCCAATCCCCTTTCCTTTGTAGGAATTTGACCTTGGTTTTGAAATCGAATGATACATCCAAGAACTCGGAAACTTCAGACTCTAGTTATGAGTTTGAATTTGAGGATGATGAAAAAGTTGATAGCATTGATAATGGTGGTGCTGCTGCCATAGAGTAAGTCCACATGTCTGTCTTGTCTTCACTGTTATTCTTTTTGGCATGCATTTTACTTATAATATTCACCATTTATTTGGCACAGAATGGTATATTTGATTTTCTCTTTCACAGACACTTTTCTTTGTATTACATGCATGCATTTTTACTTTCTGTTATTATTTTTCATTTCTCGTCTTTTTAGTTGATATTTTACCTTGTACAATAAATTATACCCATGGCATGAGTAATACCTTACAACTAACTATCACAATACAGAAAAGGAGAGGGATTTGCAATGTGTTTTAGCAGGCTTTTCAGGTAACCCAAGGGAAAGCAAAAAGACTACTTGCTGGGCTTTGGTTTCTTGTTTTGTAACATTTTACTTTTACCAATTATATCTGTCTTTTTAAATTCCTTTTTTATGTTATCTTCACAGCAAAACAAAAGTAAAATTCACTCAGATACTGAGGATACGAAGCTTTAAAGGCGCTTATTCTGGAGTCTATACTTGTGAAGCCAAGAGCATAGTGGGGACAAGGACGAGGAGTTTCAACATATCAGCAGAACCTTCCTCAATCCGGGGTAATCCATCAGGCTCCCCTTCAGCACTGCTTCCAGGTGAGAGCACAAACACATAAGTACAGTTATTATAATTCAGTAGATGCTTTCCATTCCTGAATTTCCAGTAAACATCATTGCTGATACAGATTTGGGGTTTAAGTTTCTCCAGAATTCTTCTGAAGTGAGTCCAAGATTGATCCTTAATATGCCAGGAGGCATATTTTGCCCACTGGCCACCTGTTTTTCAGGTATCTTATGCTGACGCTTAGGTCCATATTGGTCAAACTGGTCTTGCATGAAATCCTCCTCCACTGACCACCCATTATACCTTTACAGTTGTTGCTCAATGATCATGTACTTCATTGTAGCATGTCCTGGAAGAAGAGTGAAATAAGAAACTCCTCCTTATGATTATGTTACAATTTCCTTAGGGTGAAGCATGTTTATTTTATTTATTTTTTTTTAAGTTCTCATCGGTGTGGGTGATGATTTTGATTGGTTATTATAAGTAAGGCTTTGTGTCTAAATTTATGAGAATTTTATAAGAAACATATCATAATTCTACTAGTTCTTTATTAGATAGCATACTTGTTTTCACATCTTCCATGGAATGCAATTTTTTCATGGTGAAAAACAAAAATCACTGCTGGCATTTCAGTAATTGGCATTCCAACCATAAGAATAACCAATTAAAATAATATCAGTCAGCATTGTGGATAAGATTACGACAAGAGCAGCCGTCACACCCGTAAAAGATGCCTCCAGTGGAAACAAAAAAAAAAGTTTTATAAAACAAATACAATTGTTGGGGCATAACAAATAAAAAAACAGTCTGCTCATGCAGCAGTAATTACAAGTAATTTTCCAGCATGTTGCGTTTGTAGGAATGTGACCAATTGGTTCGATTCCTTTTTGCTGCAGCGGGACTTTGCAGGTTTGTCCTAGACAACCTTGGCTCTGCCCTGGGCAACCCAGCAGTGCATGACTGGCCGACTGAAATCAGCATATTCAGTGTGAACAGGACTGTACTGTTGAACAGGATGCTGACTGTAAAACAGTGGTCGGAAGAACTCAATTTCCTCAGGGGGTTGCGAATTATCACTTGATTCCCTTAGAACATGCGATATTTTATAGTGAAAGAATAGACCAGAATAGAAAGCAGACTGTCAGGCAATTTCATAGCTCATTAAAGAAGGCTGGACCCTTTAGGCAGAGTATCGTGTTCTTGAAGGGTTGCAGGATAGGTATGCTATTGAAAGATGATGCTAAGTCAACCAGAGCGTTGCAGCTTGCTTGCCCTGCTGTTCCTCATGTCTTGACAGAGATAGATTGCCAGATAAAGTTTCTCTTTCTTAAATGTTAAATGCTTTATAATTAGGTGATAATCAGCAGTGAACACGCAAAGAAATGGAATCATTTTTACATTTAAAAATATACTCACATTTTGAATACCCAATTTCCTGTGGGTAAGTGGGCCTTGGAAAAGATTTACAGATGAATTAAAGATTTTTATGAAACCAAGACGAATACAATTTGTGATAAGAGGGAGACTTGACTAGGAGGTTATTTCTAAATTCTGTCTTTGAAATAAGTCCAAAAGTAAGAAAATAACTGCACAGACTACAGGCAGCTCGTAGTAAAATCTTCAGTCTAGTTGTAACTGGTGATGTTGACTATGTTTGACATATTCTCATCCTCCCAGCCTTTGAGCAGCTCGCTGGTGACCTGTGTGGTTTCTGAAGGGTCACCAGGTACATGTTATTTTTGCACTTGACATCTCTTACAAAGGTTTAATCCAATTTTTTCATTGACAAAATGAAGGATTTTTTGCCCAAAAAATTAATTTATTGAAATATTGTTAATATTATTTTAAAAACTTACTATTGTTATTATTGATTCATTTTCATGAAAATAAATTTTATTTTTGGCAGTCGTGATTTCTGAAGAATGTATCATGATCATAATTTTTAAGTTGAAAGAAAGTTGTGTATAATGTGTAAGGTGTCGTGTTACATGTCCAGTGACCTGGACCACAGCAGCAGACTGGTTTAGACATAGCCAGTGGGCAGAGCCCTGACCTGTCTCTACACTGACATGATAATAACACCTCCGCCTTGATCTTGTCTTTGATGTCACCTAGCCTGCAACATGATGATGTAGGAACATGGCTATCGGAGTGATGATTATGCTGCTTGAATAAACTGGGGAGAATACAGCAGAAAGGAGTTGATTAAAGGGGCATACTTTTCTTTCTTTCTTGTTGTTATTATTTGCCACTTTGATGTTGATAATTGGGGTGTTGGTGTCATGTTGTCTTCACATTTTGTTTGTGTCTTATAAAGATTTTAAAAATGTGTCCTTTCTCTTGTTTTCTTGTTAGATAAAATCAAAATCTCCAGATTAACACCATAGCAGGGTCTCCTCCTAGGAGGAGTACATACATACCTGAAGTGCATGATTTTTTACTACAGTGATTTTCAGTTGATGACTTCAGTGCATCTCACTAAAGTTGGCTGTTAAGAAGAAAATGCTTTTCAGTTTTTCTTTATTTCATGATGCAGTGCTAGATTGTTAATGACTTTATATGCAAATAAGACCTGGGAAAATATTTATAAATTGCATTTCTGTATTTGGTAGAAAATGTGTATCCAAGTAGAACCAAATTATGAATCTGATTTAGCCTTGATCATAATGTAATGGCTACTGATGGTAATCCATTATAATTTCAGTGTCTTTGGGTTTCAGTAAGTTTTTTTTTTTTTTTTTTTTTTTTTTGACGGAACTCCCCAGGCACTGGTTGTTGTGTGTATGCAACAGTTGACATTTCACTACCTAATTCAGCAAATACCCTATGGAAGACACTTCCTTCTTTTACCTAAACCTGGGAAACATAGAACAGGAAATTGCAGACAAGAGCAAGTAGGATAGAGGCTTTACTGGTGGTATCCTCTTAAAGTGTATTCCAGTGGCTCCCAAATCTCCCCAAAGTCCACTATTTTGTGAATGGGCAGGCAAATTTCAAAGAGTGTACAGCCATTGTTTAAATGAGAATTATATACCTTAAGAGATTTGTACCATTGATAGTATTTTTCTATAAAATTGCAAAAAATCTCCTTAAGATTAAGATTAAATTGGTATCACTATAAGGTTTTTTGGTGGGGAAGAGAAAAAAAGGGAATTGTTTTCATTTCAAAATGTCTCCACTCTTTTTTGGCACAGAGTGGGGGTCATCAGGAGAAATCTGTGTTAAAGCTTCCAAATGGGTGAATATAAAAAAACTTCCAAGTTTGAAAGACTCTTTCAGTGCCTGTGTGCTTGTTAGCATCTTGCCTAGATGGGGTCAGTCAACAGTTGCTGCTGTGAGGACAAGCAGATTGAGATCCAGAAAAGTTAAAGTCAAATGAACGATAGTTTTAATCGGTTGTGAAAGCAACTGGTGCTTGTTAGGTAGTAGGAAGAAGTTCCCAGTCAATTTTTCCTGCCACCTTTTGAACCAGGGAACTCCTGCTTCGAGTAACAAATGGAGAGTTCCTGTTCACTAACTGCTGATCACACGTTTGACAGGAAGTTCTGTGGGGACTGAATGACTTTAGAGGCGAATTTGTTGGTGGCACACTCCGAATCTATTTCTCCTGCAATGTTTTCTGTTTTCCATTCTTCATTTTATATCATGTTACAAACAATAGGCATGTGTATGGAGAAGGGGTGTTTTGGGGATAAAAGTAAATGCCTTAGAAGTTTAGAATTTACTAAAAAAATTTTTACTTTTGAAGGATGTAATTTAAAGAATGTCTTCTTTGAGGTTGGATTAATCTAACAGACTGGTGGCTGAGTAATGTATAGCCTGTCTGTTTTAACTTGAAGCTAGTCTGGTCTTTGATGCTCCAGTGTACAGATAACAGATAATATGAAACATGACTGTTTGACGTCAAAAGCCAAAACTAGATACTTTTGTACAGAACAAAAAGAGTAGAAAGTCAAAGGAATAGTTGTAGTCCCCATAGCAAAAAAAAAAAAAGAGAGAGAGAGAGAGAAAGAAAAGAATGCTAGAAGTTGTTACCTCTTAGCATGTTTACAATGTCTTGCTCATTTTATTTTTTCTTTTTATCAAGGGTTCCAACTAGACGAAGCAGCATTTTATTTAACTCTTTTTCATTTATTTTGACAGAATTTCTTCTCTCTTTTTACAGGCACTACAACGCCATCTCAACATATTAGAAATTGTCCATCAGTGGAAGCACAAAAATATTGTTTTAATGGAGGAACATGCTTTATTCTCCCTATACAACCCAATGAGTGGCATTGTATGTAAGTATCTCCTTCACAAAATACACACTTGTGAAAATAGTAAATAACATTGGATTACAGTTATCAACCCTATGTGTTAAATTTACATGTAGTCCGTAACTTTTGTAAATTGCACATGAATACCAATTCACTATTTTTGATGTAAAAAAAAAAGAGTAATGTAGAAACTGCTGAATACTGACAAATTAAATATTTGAAGATTTAGAGATGGACCGATATTTTTTCATAAAATTTCTGTTTATAAAGTGTAGGCTGCTTGCATGCATACACACACACACACAAGCACTCAAACTTTTCTTTGAATATGTGGCCAAATTATAAGATTGATATCATAGAGCATAGAGTGGATGAAGATTTATCTTAATTAGGCACTAACCCTGTGAGCTTGGCAGCATGCTGAGCTGAGCAGGTGGTGTGAATGACAGAGATAGTTGAGGAGTGCATGTTGGATGCACCCTGCATGTCAGAGAACCAGTGGCAACATGAATCTGAGTGCTCTCTGGTGAAGGGAAGCCTGTGCTGTTAAAAGTTTCAAGTCACCACAGGTACTCTGACACCCAGGGTTGTTAATGGGGCATGAAGGATAAAAAAACTTAACTGAAATTAGTGGTGAAAAATAAGGAAGTTTGTTGCTTTGGTGTTCAGATAGCAATAACCTAAGCATATTCTGATGACTGTTTGTCAGCGTTAGAATCAAATCAATCAACAGTCCGATGAGCTGATAGGTTTGTAATGTGAAAAGCATTTCAAAAGTTCCCTTGCTTGTGTGCTTTGCAACTATACGTCTGGCATATTCAGTCTACATCTCAGGCCTAGATGTCCATAGCATAAGAACAGGAAAAAAGTGGGGTGGGAGGGGGGTTCTTGATTGCTTACATTGCTCCACCAGCCTATAATAATGATGCAAACAGTTATAGCATGTAGCTGTAGTGATTTATAGCTTACTGACAATGTGAATTAATTTATATTGGTAATGATGAGGAATAACCTTGTCTCTAGAAATGGACTAGCTAAGAAGATAATTCATCTGATGTGAACGATTGCTACTAGGTGGAGTGGTGTTGTATTTAAAATTAAAATGCATATTAGTACATAATAGTACAGATTAAATTTAACTTAGTACACAAATATTCATATATATTGTGCATGTAACTAACTTACTACTGTTGTGCAGATAACACTGCAAGTTTCATGTACAATTT